>NC_082691.1:33594382-33894382 GCF_949987515.2 Delphinus delphis | reverse complement strand
TCATATTCTTTTGTAGAATTTATTTAATCTCTAAATCCTCTTCCTTCTCTGGAACTAGTGCTCCAGAAATAAAACTTCTTTTCTGTTCTCTTAATTAATTAAATTAATTCATCTCTTTTTACACATTTATTTTTCTCTTCTCCCTTCAGAGGCTCTAACCCTTTCCTTGACTAAAATTTTTTGGGTTACAGAAGTCCTTCCCTTGTTGGCATTTTATTTTGAAGTGCTTATTTCAATTCAACAAATATTCGAACGGTAGTATTGCAGGAGGGTCTGTGTTAGATGCTGCAGGGGGTAAAATAAATAAATGGCACAGTCCCTGACAGCACCTGCCTTCAAAGGGCTTTGTTGCTAATAAGGAAAAATAAGAAAGCTGCACAAATAACTATAATGCAAGGTAGAGTACATCATACAGGTACAGGAAGAGATTACACTGTAGACTGGTGAGGATTTCCTCTCCAGAGTCCTGTGATCCTTGTTGCTTGCTTGCTTCTGTCAGTCATTACAAGTACACCTCAGAATTGTCTAAATGTTACAAAATTATTCTTTCCTGCAAATCTGTTGGTTTTCTATTACATTTCCCCCTCTATCTCCTAAATTCATGCTTAGACTCTGCAAAGATGCTTTAGGTTGTTTTTTTGTTGTTGTTATTTATTATTATTATTTTTTTAATCAAAACCAGCAGTGGTAAGAAACTGTAGCTTAACTATTGTTGTGTATCTGCTTTGAATGGCCTTGACCTTATGAGTTGACATTCCTGCCTTTGATTTCCATGTCCCTTCACTTGGTATACAACCCTTCTCTGCCCCCACTCTTGACCATGGCACATACCTGATGGCCTCAACAGTGGCACCCCATTATATTTGTCCTTTACCCACTTGTTTCTGTCTTGATATCTCTGGAAATCCAGACAGTAAAATCCCTCAAATCACATAGTTTTCTCAGTTTTACCCTGTTTTTCTTTTTCTCCTTCCAAAATCTCAAGTTGGCCTTAATCCAGGCTTCTCCAAGAATAAAGTTCTTTTAATGTTTAGCCACACTTAGGGGGAAAAAAAGTAATAAAGTCTTCATAATTCTTGGGAAATTGTATTAGTGTGAAGAGATACTTCCCATGATGTTATACGTTTATGGGGAATCTGAGAAAAAAACACATCCATACCTTTCTTGGTTGACTACCAAATGGACAGTTTTTACCCTTTTTCTTCACTAGCAGAACCCACATTTTGCTCAGGCTCCTCCTACTGGGCATATCCTTAAAAGGAAGCTGGAGTTGGATCTTGATCTCATTTCCCTTGACAAACCCAAGTTTAGATATGGACATGAGATGGAATACTGGCCAATCAGATGAAAAGGAACATCTTCTGGAGGGCTTCAGAAAGTTTTCTTTACACAAAAATGAAGATGCTGTTTTCTTGCTTCTGGACTTTGTCACCTGCAAGGAGTGCTAGAAAACATGATTGCCACTTAGCATCCATAATAGGAGAATAATTGACTGGTTGGAGACCACAGAAAAGGGAGATGAACAACAGTCTCATCCCAGAGTCCTTGTGTTAACCAACCCATGGCTCTTCTACAACCAGACTTCTTGGGTGAGATTATAAATGTTCTTATTGTAGGCCACTATTACTTGGGTTTTCTGTTAATTGCTGTTAACTGCAGATTTTTGTTCATTACAGATATGAATTACTTCTGAAATACACAATTTTTTAAAAAAGCCCAAAACGGAAGTCAAGATTATATTGTCCTATAGGACATTAAGGAGTATTGTATCTAACCTAGCGACCTTATTTCAATAGTCTTTCTCCACTGCCTGTGAATCTCTTTCTCTGATTCTCCTGGAACCAACTTCACCATTTTGTTGATATCCTCATTAATGAGTTGAAGACATCTTTGACATGTCTTCATTCTATATTTTGAGTTACTATGTGACTTCTTGAAAATTGTACTTAAATAGTAACACTATGATTTAAATTTTTCTGAATTTTAAAGTGGTTTTTCACTTCAATTTAGTTCAACTCTTATTTACAGAATTCCTGTGTCTCTGGGGTAGGAGATGCAAAGGTAGAATATAGGCGTGAGAGGAGAGACTAAGAAGCATTGTAAGGTGTTTACAGTGATTTCCAGGCTTTCTTAGTAACCACTGGGTGCCCCAAGGATTGCTTTGGACCATACAAAACAGCCTTCCAGGAGCCTGTGTTCATTCAAGCGTCTGATGATATAACTAGAAAATCTTATAGGTGGTTATCAGACACAATTGACATCCTAAAAAGAAAAACTGTTAAGGCACCAAATCTTGCTGGATACAACCTATTTATCAATAATCAGTTATGATAATGGATTATTGAGGGCAGCACTCCTTCATAGTTCCTATGGGAAACAAGGGGTTTGAAGTTTTTACTTTGAAATGAACAAATGGAAAGGACTAAAAAAACTTTAGTTTGAGGACTGCCCCTCAAAATTCTGGCTACTTCAGTCTCAACAAATGTCATTAATAGGCCATACTGAAATCCATTTCAACATCACGGAGACTGTTACTAATCTGGAACTTTTCCCCCTTGAGCTTTTACTCTTGGATTGAATAATAATTCTATATATTTTCAGAGCACTTTGCTATTTACAAAGACGTCATGCATTCTTTCATTAGGTGTATTAACATCCCAGTAAGTGGCAGGTGAGGTTCAGAATCAGGATTTTGAATACCTAGATCTTGGATTGCCACAACTAGGAAAGCTGAATTGTAGTGTTGGCTCTTTTCTGGAAAAATTCTAACAGCTACGGGCAAGGTAAATTAAAAGCCCTCGACGCGAGTCCTGAATCCCGGTTCCACCATCTCCTTGTTGCTTAGTCACTTTGTGACTTAGTTTCTTTGCTCATTAAATAAGCTGACCAGTCGAAGCCCTGCCTTTCTAGGTATTAAATAAAATAATCAAGGGGATGGACTTAGCACGGAGCTCAGCACAACCCAGCACTGCTCAAAACACAGCAGTTAATCAATACTGGGTTGCCATTCTCCCTTCCCGGGAGCCCCAAGATGTCCAGTGTGCCAGGGCGTCAGAGGGCAGCGGAGGAGGCCATCGAGTGGCTCATGCCGGTCGAGGGCACGCTCCTCCCCTCCAGAAAGCTGCTCCACTCGGCTCTCACTCCGCCCACAGAGGGCCGGGGCGGGGACGCCGTTTCCCTGGAAACGGGACGCGGCGGCTCAAGACTCGCCAGAGCCCTGGCGCGTTGCGCTCGCATTGCGCGCAGACGCCGGCTGCCAAGTGGGAGCAGGTGTGGGACTAGCGGCCGCGCTCCCGGTGATCGCTGGAGGAGGTGGGCGCCTCTCGGAGCGCGAGTGTGGAGGTGGCCTCGCCTACCCGGAGCTGGGCAGGGGCGCGCGCGTGGAGCCGGCCAGCCCCGCGTCCCCTCAGACGTGCTGGATGGCAGCCCAGGTGGCAGCCCGGGAGGCGGGAGGCTTCCGGGAAGTCCCGACCCTTCGCCTAACCCCGGGCGCCGGCCCGGAGGCGGCGGGCCTAGTGGAGTATGAAGAGGAGGACGAAGACGAGGAGGTGGCGGCGGCCAGGAGAGCGCGGACTTTCGCCCAGGACGCGCGGGTGCGCTTCGTCGGCGGCCGTCTGGAGCAGATGCTGGGGCTCCCGGAGGAGAAATGGAGCCAGCATTTGGAGAGCGAGGACAAGCGGCAGGTCCTGGGGGAGTTTCTGGAGAGCCCCAGCCCCGCCTGCCTTGTGTTCAGCGTCGACGCCTTGGAGCGGCTCGCGGCGTCCCAACAGGTAAGGGGCGACGGGCGAGGGAACCAGGTCACGCCTCCCGCCCAGCCTGACGGACACTTGAGCGGGACAGGCCAGTTGTGCTTCCTTGGGTTCTCTCGGGGCACACATGAGGGCGCTTTAAAAAACTTCAATCAAGTGCCTGCCGAGAGTCCGCAGGGTCCCCCACGTGTGCCCACTCTGCTGTTAAGTGGTTGTTGGTTAGTTTTCTAGAAGGTCAGCCTTTGGGCCTGCTTCACCCGGATAAAGCAGGAAAAGCAGCGCGTCCTTCAGCTGCCTGGGCGTGAGGCGCGAGGTGAGTTCTCTTTGCCAGATAACTTTCCTTTAAATCGCTCTTGTGTCACTCCGGAGCCAAATGTGGTGTTTGGCGGAGCCCAAATAACTTGTCATGGCTCAGTCTGCCTGTCTAGCACACTTCATCCCAACGAATAATACTTAGGACTCCTTTTAAAAAAGAATTGCCCGGAAATCTGCGCTCAGGACAGTTCTCTCTCCCTCTCCCTCCCCACTCCCTTTTCTCTTCCTTTTTTTTTTTTTGTTTTTTTCTTTTACCTTTTTAAATCTAGACTTCTTGTACACTTGAGGGTTAACGTATCACCTACGATCACGGCATTTATACTTAAAGAGTTTGCGAAGACTTTGGAGCAAGATTTACAATTTTGAGATGCCTCACTGTCAGTGTTGTAAAGTGAGGCCATCATCACTAGATGTGGTCGTAATAATGGCGGGGAAATAGGGACCCAAAGAAAGAGAGTAACTGGAGTTAGCCTTAGGGTTTTGTGAGTTCTGAATTGTTTTTGTTTTGCTACTGTCCTAATTTTAAAAGTTTGTCAGTGGAGTGGACAAGAACAGTTTAGTATCACTTAAACAGTCATGATATCTGAAGAAATGACTTGATAGTTATGGAAATGTTAGAATATCTGATTAAACACTGCTTTGAGTATAGAAATACAATTTAACCTCTTGGTCTTTATCTCGGTTTGGCCTACTTCTGAACAAGAAAATGTTACACAAAAGAATAACCTTTGCTAAGATGGAAACATTCTAATTTCTTCCTGTATTTGTTTAATTATGAGACTTTATGGTATATGATGATCCTAATTGACATGCTTTTGAAAGGACATTCCACACCAATAATACTGTGAAATTAACATTATAAAAGAACAAAGAAAATTGTATAAACTTTGCAGAAGAGCAGTGGAGCAATCTTATTTATAAAGGTAGGTAAGATGCCAGGTTTTGTTTCGTATGCTAGCAATCTACTTACAAGTTAGATACAGCAAATCCTGCTTGTTAACATGGAAGCTACATTGTGGACTTAAAAGAATTATGTTACTCTTGTTTCAGATTCCAAGAGATGCAAAACATAAACTTGTTTATATTGCCAAGAAGAGTACTGAAAACATTGGAGTAAATGATTTCTCTCAAACAGTTTTATTTGGAGAGTTACCTGCCTCATCCCTTGGACATGTAACTGCTTTCCTAGACGAGGTACTGGTCTATCCTTAATATTTTAATCTTTCATTTATCTTTATGACACTTGGAATTATTCAGGACAACTGTGGCTATTAAAAAGAGAATTTTTAGAAGCCAGTCATCTCATTAGCCAGGTGGACGGAAAATGATAGTATTTAGACTGTTCCTGAAATGAGCTGTTATTGATGCTAATGTTCAACAGGTGGTTAATTTGCAGGATCCTCCTTTTCCTCTCTTTCTAAATAATGGAAGGAAATTAAAAAGCAGCTTGAATTGAATAGGCTCCTGTACTTAGCTATAGGTATTAAACTTCATATTCAGAGTAGAGACAAATTTACGCTTTGGAAAGGGGTATTATCAGTTTTTCAGATTCCTGTTAGTTTCTAAGTGCACTCATGTTAGATAATGGGAAAGGGTAATGGAAATAATGTATTAGGAATGACTGCCTTAAAATTCCTCTTTCTCTCCCCTTAAGTCAGAGAAATGCTCTCTAAACCTGTGTTACTGGCACTCTAATGTGCATTAGAACCACCTAGGGATTTTGTTAAAGGCAAACTGATAAATTAGGTTTGGAGTAGGGCTGAAATTCTAGATTTCTAACCTGGTGCTGATGCTGTTTGTTCATGAACCAGCTTTGAGGAGCAACCTGCCAAATAACTAGGTTTGAAAGAACCAGAGCAGTGGTTCTCAAACTTTGCTGAACATTTGGACCACCTGGGGAACTAACATGCCTCGGCCCAGGTCACACCTCTTACCAATTAAATTAGAATGTCTGGGGGCGGGTGGGAGCCAGGCTGCAGTAGTTGTTAAAGATCTCCAGGTGACTCTAATGCACCCCAAACTCTGGGAAACACTGGGTTAGTATCGCTAAACCAGATTTCAGTAGCCAAAGCAGTCTTGCCAACGCCAATATTTAACATAGGAATAATTGCCAACATACTTTTTACTAATGATTTGTCAGTCTCCATCTTTCACACCTCTTCTCCTTCCTGAGTCTCTTCTGCTGTCTTCTTGAAAGGAGGTGTTTTCTTGCGATCTCTGGGCTAACTAAAGCTTCTGTCCCCCAACTTCAGTTCTACCTTGGTTTCACTCCTCTTCTGTTGAATTTACATGGTTTTAGTTGATTTCATGGAGTTAACTAGGAAGAGTTTTCTATCTTCAGCACTTGAGACAGTTTTCGGTATGTAGCAGGTGTTCAAGAGATTTTTATTGAACTGAATCTGATGACAGGATTTCACATGGTATGTGAATGACCTTTGGTCCTGTGAATCCAGGCTGCCATCAGCTGGCCTTGGAAGGGCAAGGCAGCACTCTTCATTGGAATTCTCACTCTGTCTGTGTACGGTGACAGAAGATACAAAACCTTTCCCAATTCATCGGAATTTACCTCAATACCAGGGTCTGCACAGCCCTCTGAAAAGTTTAAGTGAAAGAGAGTAAGCTGTCCCTGAGCACATCTATAGAAGGCACAGAACATTCAGAACCTCACGGGTTTAACAGGTTTGGAAGATTCTCATTTATTTAATTATGCTTGAGGATATGAGCATTGGGAGGAAAAAAGTGAGGACATCACGCTCAAGATGTCACTTGGGTTTCTTTATGGACAAGGCTTAAATTCAGAATGAAGGGGCCCTAAGGCAAGACTATAGATTTTTAGATAAAAAAAATGTTCAAGGCTTGTCTTTGCTTAGTATCCACAGTGGCTCACATAATTGGCTAATTAACTGTGGCTTACGATGTTTGAAGGACTCCCAAACTTTTCTCTCCAGGCAAGATCTCTCTTCCAAATTCCAAAAAGCTCCATATGCCTTCCTGACATTCCACTTGGTGTGCAATAGACATTTCATACTTAACATTCCAAGTTGAGCTGATGTTCCCCACCCTGTGCTGTTTGGAATTATTCCCAGAATAATGGATGTGAACTCCATCCTTCCAGATGCCCAAACCAGAAAAACCTCCTAGTCAGCCCTGACTCTTGGCTTTGTCTCACACTTTATATCCATTTTGTCAGGAAATCTTGCAAGTTCTGCCTTCAAACATACCCAGAATCAGTTCCCCTCTCCCCTCCATTGCTACCACCCTGGTCCAGCTCACCATTATCTCTCACCTGTGTTAATACATCAGCCTCTTAATTGGTTTTTCTGCTCCTATATGACTCCCATCTAGAACCTATTCCCAACACAGCAGCTAGAGTGATCCTTGTTGAAACACGAGAAAACATGTCACTTTCTGCTCAGACCCTGCACTGGTTCTCCTTTTACTCAGAGTAAGGGCCCAAGAGCTTATAGCAGTCTAGACTTTGCATTGTTTCTCGCTGTGGATCAACAGTATCAGCATTAGCTGGAAGCTTGTTAAAACTGTAGAATCTCAGGCCCCGCCCCAGAGCCGCTAAATCAGGACCAAGAAGCACAGGTGATTCTTAGGATTGTTAAAGGATGAAAGCATGGGTTCGAATTCTCTGTGACCTCCCCATGACCTCTCAACTCAGTTGCTAACTCATGGCTTCCTTGCATTTCCTTAATTGTCTCAGGCACACAGGTGCCCCAGGGCCTTTGCTCTTGCCATTTCTTCATCTTCCCCAGAATCCACTCAGCCAACCCCTTCATGTCTTGCAAGTCTTTTTTGCTCAAATATCTATTTTCCGTGAAGCCACCCTCCAGGTAAGCAGGGATCTTTGAAGGTCAGGGACTTAGGGTCAGGCAAGTGAGATACCCACTTCAAGAACAAAACTTCCAGAGAGGTGGAGAGAAACAAAAACAACCCAGTAATCAAGAGGAGTAATAATTTAAGGCAGTATTATTATTACTATTTTGGCTGTGCCACGCAGCTTACAGAATCTTAGTTCCCCAATCAGGTATTAAATCTGGGCCCTCTGCAGTGAAAACACAGAGTCCTAGCTACTGGACCCACCGGGGAATTCCCAAAC
Source organism: Delphinus delphis (assembly GCF_949987515.2). Lineage (NCBI taxonomy): Eukaryota > Metazoa > Chordata > Mammalia > Artiodactyla > Delphinidae > Delphinus > Delphinus delphis. The sequence goes on along the minus strand of NC_082691.1, from coordinate 33,886,213 downwards.
GCAGTATTTTAAAAAATAAAAACTAATGCAGAAAAAAATCAGCACTTGAAGTAAAAGTAGGATCACTAATAGTGCCATGCCAAGTCATGTTAGAGGCTGAGGCAAAAGGTCAGTAATACTCATCCTGTCTTTACTCAAAAATGTTGATACTTTATTCATCATTTTTGGATTAGCTTTTACTTTAAAAATGTTCATCTCAATTATTGAGGTTTGTTGGGTTTTATTTTTGATGCCCTCTTATGCTCCAAAGTGAGTGCCTTACTTGCCTTACAGTAGTCCCAGCTCTTAATCTTCGTTGCTCACTGATGAGTCCCAAACACGCAAGACTCTGCCTGACACATAGTACGATCTAAGTAAGTACTTGTTAAACGAATGAAGGTTAAATAAGGGCTAAGGATAGCCTGTTCTTATAAGAGACAAAACACTGAAGCTGCAAGATATTTCGTTAGAGAAAAAGCATTTGGTGTACGATCTCTGCTATCTCCATTTGAATTTTTTGGACCTTTATATGAAAAGGACACTTTGTGGGAAATTGTATGCTAACTAAGCCCATAGTTGTCGTTTGTTCATTTAATCAGAACTTAATGAATATCTGCTTGGTGCCAGTGACTGAACACACCTGGCAGTTAGGACGATCCTGCCATCGGAAAGCATGCCGTGTGAGCCAATAGTGATATGATGTGGTGGACGTAGTGGTTTTAGCAGGATGCTGTGGCACCTGCAGGGTTGGCAGGGAAGGTGGGGAGTCTCAGATAGGATGATTGTAGGTCTTGGTTTGCTTGGGGGCGGTTCCACTTTCCTCCTGTTACAGATCAGTTAACATCTGCTCATTTTTATTGCTTGTTTTTATTCTCTAAAGCATCCTCAGTTGTATGGTAAGTTACTTGGTCCCCATAGTGTCGAAGGACAGGAGCAATAGCTAGATGTAGGTGAGGGAAGAAGGGAGAAGCAGTGCAAAGGCACAGAGGTGAGGAAATGCAGATTGCATTTTTATTTATTATTATTTTTTTTTGCGGTACGCGGGCCTCTCACTGTTGTGGCCTCTCCCGTTGCGGAGCACAGGCTCCGGACGCGCAGGCTCAGCGGCCATGGCTCACGGGCCTAGCAGCTCCGCGGCATGTGGGATCTTCCTGGACCGGGGCACGAACCCGTGTCCCCTGCATCGGCAGGTGGACTCTCAACCACTGCGCCACCAGGGAAGCCCTATTTTTTATTTTTTTGCCGTACGCGGGCCTCTCGCTGTTGTGGCCTCTCTCGTTGCGGAGCACAGGCTCCGGACGCGCAGGCTCAGCGGCCATGGCTCACGGGCCCAGCCGCTCCGCGGCATGTGGGATCTTTCCGGACCGGAGCACGAACCTGTGTCCCCTGCGTCGGCAGGCAGACTCTCAACCACTGCGCCACCAGGGAAGCCCCAGATTGCATTTTTAAAAATGGACTGCATTAATACGTTTAGATTGGGGAAGAAGAGCTGGAGGGTGGTGAGAAACAAAGCTGGAGAGGCTGATTAGAAAATTAACACCTATGTAACTTTTTCATCCAATGGTTGCCACCAAAGCCGGTTGTCAAACTCATATCCGTGTGTTTACTGGAAGATGGTAGCAGTAAGGCATGTTCTGTGAAGATTTTTATCAGGACAGGCTTCAGTGGAAAGTTTTGAAATCAAATGGTCATTTATGACTTGCATTCCAAGCTAAACACTTCTGTCTTTCTGGGTACTTTGTATATGAAGAAGAAAAACATTTAGTGCAAGGATTGGTGAATTGGTGACTCAATCAAGGAGCGAGGAGGGACTGTGTTATTGAGGTAGTGATTGGAATGAAAAGGATTGAGGTAGTTTTCCAGTGCTATGGTTCTTAACTGGGGTAGAATAAAGAAGGGATGGACCAAGTGTTTGAAAGGAATATGGGGAAGGTCATTTGACTATTTTTTCTCGTTTAATGACCTAATATGCTCTCACTTGTATTCAGTGTTGTATAGTCTTTGAAGTTTGACTCAGATATACAGTGATTAACAGTAATTTATGCTGAGAAGCTGGGACCTCCCAAACTTCTCTCTCCAGCCTTGATCTCTCTCCTGAACTCCAAGCTTAGACTTCCACTGCCCTTACGGACATGGCACTTGCTGTGTAATAGACATCTCAAATCCAGCTTCTCCGAAATTTTACTCCCGATCTGCTGCTGAACATTATTATGTGTCCCTATACATTATTATTTCTAACTCTATTATATAATTAGCAAAAGTATTAAAAATGTCATGTAGTTATTTCCTTAAGTATTATGTTGACCCAAATCTTGAAAGAAACAATAATTGTAAATGCTTATCAAGCCAGAATGAAAGTTATGATTTGGTTTTTGTAGTTAGTGTCTGGGGCCCATTCCTAGACATTTCCGTTTAAGAAGTCTGGCAGAGGACCAGGCTCCTGTACTTTGAAAGTGTTTGTCTCGTAGTAGTCTCTACTGATTTAAGAAGCACTGTAAAAAGAAACACTTTTTAAAGAGTGTTTTAAAAAGAGATAAAAGAAAGGTGAGTAAAGAGATTTAAAAAGAGATAAAAGAAAGGTGAGTAAAGAGAACTCTAGCAAAGGCACCATGGCTCTTTTATCTGTACTTGTATATCCCCTAGTAAACATGTCCAAATTATTTTGGTTTAGAGAAAGTTCACGGATTTTTCTTATAAGTCATAAAACCTAGACCAAAAAATTTACAGCTGAAGACAAAACCCCAGGTTAATTGAATTACTTTGTAATACAGCTTGTTGATAACAAGATTTATTGTCATTAAAGAGCACATCCCAAGTCAGTTTGTTCTAAATGATGTTCATGGAGTTACTCTTGTTGCTCGCCTAATTGCTCCACAAAGCATGGGGCTCAGAATTTCCTAACAATTTTATCTACAGCTTGTGACACAAATATTTAATTTTAAAAGAAGTTGGCCTCGTCACAGAACAGTAAATAGAGTGAAGGTTTGAAACAGTATCCAGTAAATTAGAAACGTTGAAGAACCAGAATTATCCTCAACCCTGACTTTTAGAAAAAGCTGTTGCTATTGGGAATTTAATCTAGAAAGCAGTTTTTCAGTGGATCAGTGCATGTTTAGCCCAGTAAGACTAAACTGTTCAGTCTGGTTTCCAAAGCTCTTTATGAACCTTCCCAGCATTTCTCACAGCTCCGCCTCTTAAGGGGTGCTGGCTCTAGTTTCAGGCAGACCAGACTGGAACTTTCTCAGAACCCTACGCCTGCAGCCCTCAGTGATTTTGCATCAGTGTTCAGTTTTCAGCCTGCCCTGCGTCGTTCATCTTAAAGATTTAAACCAAGTAGCAAGTTTCCTGGCAAGTCTTCCCTAATAACCCTCCTGGCCAGAGATGGGTGTTTCTCCTGTGTTTCCACATGACACAAAAACGTGCCTTTCATGGCAGTTCTGATATCGAGGTACCTAACCCACGGAGCTCATAGAAGACACGCTAGTTCTTTTCTTTTTTAAAATTTATTTTTATTCAAGTATAGTTGATTTACAATGTTGTGTTAATTTCTACTGTACAGCAAAGTGATTCAGTTATATATATATATTTTTTTCATATTCGTTTCCATTATGGTTTATCACAGAATGTTGAATATAGTTCCCTGTGCTATACAGTAGGACCTTGTTGTTTATCCATCCAATATATAATAGTTTGCATCTGCTAACCCCAAACTCCCAGTCCATTCCTCCCCTACACTCCTCCCCTTTGGCAACCACAAGTCTGTTCTCAATGTCTGTGAGTCTATTTCTGTTTCATAGATAAGTTCATTTGTGTTACATTTTGGATTCCACATATAAGTGATACCATATAGTATGTCTTTCTGATTTACTTCTCTTAGTATGATAATCTCTACGTCCATCCATGTTGCAGCAAATGGCATCATTTCATTCTTTTTTTATAGCTGAGTAGTATTCCATGATATATATATACCACATCTTTTCTTTTTTTAACATCTTTATTGGAGTATAATTGCTTTACAATGGTATGTTAGTTTCTGCTTTATAACAAAGTGAATCCGTTGTACATATACATATGTCCCCATATATCTTCCCTCTTGTGTCTCCCTCCCTCCCACCCTCCCTATCCCACCCCTCTAGGTGGTCACAAAGCACCTAGCTGATCTCACTGTGCTATGAGGCTGCTTCCCACTAGCTATCTATTTTATGTTTGGTAGTATATATATGTCCATGCCACTCTCTCACTTTGTCCCAGCTTACCCTTCCCCCTCCCCGTATCCTCAAGTCCATTCTCTAGTAGGTCTGTGTCTTTATTCCCATCTTGCCCCTAGGTTCTTCATGACCATTTAGTTTTTTAGATTCCATATATATGTGTTAGCATACAGTATTTTTTTTTCTCTCTCTGACTTACTTCACTCTGTATGACAGACTCTAGGTCCATCCATCTCATTACAAATAACTCAATTTCATTTCTTTTTATGGCTGAGTAATATTCCATTGTATATATGTGCCACATCTTCTTTATCCATTCATCTGTCAGTGGACACTTAGGTTGCTTCCATGTCCTGGCTATTGTAAATAGAGCTGCAATGAACATTTTGGTACATGAGTCTTTTTGAATTATGGTATTCTCAGGGTATATGCCCAGTAGTGGGATTACTGGGTCATATGGTAGTTCTATTTTTAGTTTTTTAAAAAACCTCCATACAGTCCTCCATAGTGGCTGTATCAATTTACATTCCCACCAACAGTGCAAGAGGGTTCCCTTCTCTCCACACACTCTCCAGCATTTAATGTTTGTAGATTTTTTGATGACGGGTTCTGACTGGTGTGAGATGATATCTCATTGAAGTTTTGATTTGCATTTCTCCAATGATTAATGATGTTGAGCATTCTTTCATGTGTTTGTTGGCAATCTGTATATCTTCTTTGGAGAAATGTCTATTTAGGTCTTCTGCCCGTTTTTGGATTGGGTTGTTTGTTTTTTTGATATTGAGCTGCATGAGCTGTTTGTAAATTTTGGAGATTAATCTTTTGTCAGTTGCTTCATTTGCAAATATTTTCTCCCATTCTCAGGGTTGTCTTTTTGTCTTGTTTATGGTTTCCTTTGCTGTGCAAAAGCTTTGAAGTTTCATTAGGTCCCATTTGTTTATTTTTATTTCCATTTCTCTAGGAGGTGGGTCAAAAAGGATCTTGTGGTGATTTATGTCATAGTGTTCTGCCTATGTTTTCCTCTAAGAGTTTGATAGTTTCTGGCCTTACATTTAGGTCTTTAATCCATTTTGAATTTATTTTTCTATATGGTGTTAGGGAGTGTTCTAATCTCATACTTTTACATGTACCTGTCCAGTTTTCCCAGCACCACTTATTGAAGAGGCTGTCTTTTCTCCACTGTATATTCTTGCCTCCTTTACCGAAGATAAGGTGACCATATGTGTGTGGGTTTATCACTGGGCTTTCTATCCTGTTCCATTGATCTGTGTTTCTGTTTTTTGTGCCAGTACCATACTGTCTTGATTACTGTAGCTTTGTAGTGTAGTCTGAAGTCAGGGAGCCTGATTCCTCCAGCTCCATTTTTCGTTCTCAAGATTGCTTTGGCTATTCGTGGTCTTGTGTTTCCAAACAAATTGTGAATTTTTTTGTTCTACTTCTGTGAAAAATGCCAGTGGTAGTTTGACAGGGATTGCATTGAATCTGTAGATTGCTTTGGGTAGTAGAGTCATTTTCACAATGTTGATTCTTCCAATCCAAGAACATGGTATATCTCTCCATCTATTTGTATCATCTTTAATTTCTTTCATCAGTGTCTTATAATTTTCTGCATACGGGCCTTTTGTCTCTTTAGGTGGGTTTATTCCTAGTTATTGTATTACTTTTGTTGCAGTGGTAAATGGGAGTGTTTTCTTAATTTCACTTTCAGATTTTTCATCATTAGTGTATAGGAATGCAAGAGATTTCTGTGCGTTAAATTTGTATATTGCTACTGTACCAAATTCACTGATTAGCTCTAGTAGTTTTCTGGTAGCATCTTTAGGATTCTCTGTGTATAGTATCATGTCATCTGCAAACAGTGACAGCTTTACTTTTTCTTTTCTGATTTGGATTCCTTTTATATCTTTTTCTTCTCTGATTGCTGTGGCTTAAAACTTCCAAAACTATGTTGAATAAGAGTGGTGAGAGTGGGCAACCTTGTCTTGTTCCTGATCTGAGTGGAAATGGTTTCACTTTTTCACCATTGAGGACGATGTTGGCTGTGGGTTTTTCATATATGGCCTTTATTATATTGAGGAAAGTTCCCTCTATGCCTACTTTCTGGAGGGTTTTTATCCTAAATGGGTGTGGAATTTTGTCGAAAGTTTTCTCTGCATCTATTGAGATGATCATATGGTTTTTCTCCTTCAATTTGTTGATATGGTTTATCACATTGATTGATTTGCATATATTGAAGAATCCTTGCATTCCTGGGATAAACCCCACTTGATCATGGTGTATGATCCTTTTAATGTGCTGTTGGATTCTGTTTACTCGTATTTTGTTGAGGATTTTTGCATCTATGTTCATCAATGTTATTGGCCTGTGGTTTTCTTTTTTTGTGACATCTTTGTCTGGTCTTTGTATCAGGGTGATGTTGGCCTCGCAGAATGAGTTTGGGAGTGTTCCTCCCTCTGCTATATTTTGGAAGAGTTTGCGAAAGATAGTTGTTAGCTCTTCTCTAAATGTTTGATAGAATTCGCCTGTGAAGCCATCTGGTCCTTGGCTTTTGTTTGTTGGAAGATTTTCAATCGCAGTTTCAATTTCAGTGCTTGTGATTGGTCTGTTCATATTTTCTATTTCTTCCTGGTTCAGTCTCAGAAGGTTGTGCATTTCTAAGAATTTGTCCATTTCTTTCAGGTTGTCATAGAGTTGCTTGTAGTAACCTCTCATGATCCTTTGTATTTCTGCAGTGTCAGTTGTTACTTCTCCTTTTTCATTTCTAATTCTATTGATTTGAGTCTTCTCCCTTTTTTTCTTGATGAGTCTGGCTAATGGTTTATCAATTTTGTTTATCTCCTCAAAGAACCAGCTTTTAGTATTGATCTTTGCTATCGTTTCCTTCATTTCTTTTTCATTTATTTCTGACCTGATCTTTATGATTTCTTTCCTTCTGCTAACTTTGAGGGTTTTTTGTTCTTCTTTCTCTAATTGCTTTAGGTGTAAGGTTAGGTTGTTTATTTGAGATGCTTCTTGTTTCTTAAGGTAGGATTGTATTGCTATAAGCTTCCCTCTTAGAACTGCTTTTGCTGCATCACATAGGTTTTGGGTCGCCGTGTTTTCATTGTCATTTGTTTCTAAGTATTTTTTGTTTTCCTCTTTGATTTCTTCAGTGATCTCTTGGTTATTAAGTAGTGTGTTATTTAGCCTCCACGTGTCTGTATTTTTTTCAGATTTTTTCCTGTAATTGATATCTATTCTCATAGCATTGTGGTCCAAAAAGATACTTGATATGATTTCGATTTTAAACTTTAAAGTCCCCTACTATGATTGTGTACCTGTCGATTTCCCCTTTTATAGCTGTTAGTATTTGCCTTATGTATTGAGGTGCTCCTATGTTGGGTGCATAAATATTTAGAGTTGTTATATCTTCTTCTTGGATTGATCCCTTGATCATTATGTAGTCTCCTTCTTTGTCTCTTGTAATAGTCTTTGTTTTAAGTCTATTTTGTTATAAGGCAGAAACTAACACATCATTGTAAAGCAATTATACTCTACATGATGTTAAAAAAATTAAAATTAAAAAAAATTAAAAAATAAAGTCTATTTTGTCTGATATGAGAATTGCCACTCCAGCTTTCTTTTGATTTCCATCTGCATGGACTATTTTTTCCATCCCCTCACTTTCAGTCTGTATGTGTCCCAAGGTCTGAAGTGGGTCTCTTGTAGACAGCATATATACAGGTCTTGTTTTTGTATCCATTTTTTTGTATCCATTCAGCCAATCTATGTCTTTTGATGGGAGCATTTAAGCCATTTACATTTAAGGTAATTTTCGATATGTATGTTCCTATTCCCATTTTCTTAATTCTTTTGGGTTTGTTACTGGTGGTCTTTTCCTTCTCTTGTGTTTCCTGCCTAGAGAAGTTCCTTTAGCAATTGTTGTAGAGCTGGTTTGCTGGTGCTGAATTCTCTTAGCTTTTACTTGTCTGTAAAGGTTTTAATTTCTCCATCAAATCTGAATGAGATCCTTGCTGGATAGAGTAATCCTGGATGTAGGTTTTTCCCTTTCCTCACTTTAAATATGTCCTGCCACTCCCTTCTGGCTTGCAGAGCTTCTGCTGAAAGATGAGCTGTTAACGTTATGGGGATTCCCTTGTATGTTATTTCTTGTGTTTCCCTTGCTGCTTTTAATATTTTTTCAGTGTATTTAATTTTTGATAGTTTGATTAATATGTGTCTTGGCGTGTTTCTCCTTGGATTTATCCTGTATCAGACTCTCTGTACTTCCTGGACTTGATTGACTATTTCCTTTCCCATATTAGGGAAGTTTTCAACTATATTCTCGTCAAATACTTTCTCAGTCCCTTTCTTTTTCTCTTCTTCTTCTGGAACCTCTATAATTCAAATGTTGGTGCATTTAATGTTGTCCTAGAGGTCTCTGAGACTGTCCTCAGTTCTTTTCATTCTTTTTTCTTTATTCTGCTTTGCAGTAGTTATTTCCACTATTTTATCTTCCAGGTCACTTATCCGTTCTTCTGCCTCAGTTATTCTGCTATTGATCACTTCTAGAGATTTTTAAATTTCATTTATTGTGTTGTTCATCATTGTTTGTTTGCTCTTTAGTTCTTCTAGGTCCTTGTTAAATGTTTCTTGTATTTTCTCCATTCTATTTCCAAGATTTTGGATCATCTTTACTATCATTACTCTGAATTCTTTTTCAGGTAGACTGCCTATTTCCTCTTCATTTGTTTTGTCTGGTGGGTTTTTGCCTTGCTCCTTCATCTGTGTGTTTCTCTGTCTTCTCATTTCGCTTAACTTACTGTGTTTGGGGTCTCCTTTCGCAGACTGCAGTTTCGTAATTCCCGTTGTTTTTGGTGTCTGTCCCCAGTGGCTAAATTTGGTTCAATGGGTTGTATAGGGTTCCTGGTGGAGGGGACTAGTGCCTGTGTTCTGGTGGATGAGGCTGGATCTTTTCTTTCTGGTGGGCAGGTCCACGACTGATGGTGTGTTTTGGGGTGTCTGTGGACTTATGATTTTAGGCAGCCTCTCTGCTAATGGGTGGGGTTGTGTTCCTGTCTTGCTAGTTGTTTGGCATAGGATGTCCAGCACTGTAGCTTGCTGGTCGTTGAGTGGAGCTGGGTCTTGGCCTCTAGATGGAGATCTCTGGGAGATTTTCACCATTTGATATTACATGGGGCTGGAAGGTCTCTTGTGGACCAGTGTCCTGAAGTTGGCTCTCCCACCTCAGAGGCACAGCCCTGGTACCTGGCTGGAGCACCAACAGCCTGTCATCCACACGGCTCAGAATAAAAGCGAGAAAAAAAAGAAAGAAGATAAAATAAAGTTAGTAAAATAAAAAATAATTATTAAGAAAAATAATTTTTTAAGTAATAAAAAAAGGACAGAGAGAACCCTAGGAGAAATGGTAAAAGCAAAGCTATACAGACAAAATGACACACGGAAGCATACGCATACACACTCAGAAAAAGAGAAAAAGGGAATAAAATATGTATTATTGCTCCCAAAGTCCACCTCCTCAATTTGGGATGATTCGTTGTCTACTCAGGTATTCCACAGATGCAGGGTACATCACGTTGATTGTGGAAATTTAATCCGCTGCTCCTGAGGCTGATGGGAGAGATTTCCCTTTCTTTGCTTTGTTCGCACAGCTCCCGGGGTTCAGCTTTGGATTTGGACCCGCCTCTGCGTGTAGGTCGCCGGAGGGCATCTGTTCTTCGCTCAGACAGGACAGGGTTAAAGGATCAGCTGATTCGGGGGCTCTGGCTCACTCAGGCCGGGGGGAGGGAGGGGCACGGAGTGCGGGGCGAGCCTGTGGCAGCAGAGGCTGGCATTACGTTGCACCAGCCTGAGGCGCGCCGTGCGTTCTCCCAGGGAAGTTGTCCCTGGATCCCGGGACCCTGGCAGTGGCGGGCTACACAGGCTCCCTGGAGGGGAGGTGTGGAGAGTTACCTGTGCTCACACACTGGCTTCTTGGTGGCTGCAGCAGCAGCCTTAGCGTCTCATGTCCGTCTCTGGGGTCCACACTTATAGCCGTGGCTCACGCCCGTCTCTGGAGCGCCTTTAAGCGGCGCTCTGAATCTGCTCCCCTCGCACACCAGGAAACAAAGAGGCAAGAACAAGTCTCCTGCCTCTTCGTCAGCTCCACACATTTTCCCGGACTCCCTCCCGGCTAGCTGTGGCGCACTAACCCCCTACAGGCTGTGTTCACGCCCCCAACCCCAGTCCTCTCTCTGGGATCTGACCAAAGCCCGAGCCTCAGCTCCCAGCCCCCGGCCGCCCCGGCGGGTGAGCAGACAAGCCTCTCAGGCTGGTGAGTGCTGGTCGGCACCGATCCTCTGTGCGGGAATCTCTCCGCTTTGCCCTCCGCACCCCTGTTGCTGTGCTCTCCTCTGTGGCCCTGAAGCTTCCCCGCTCCGCCACCTGCAGTCTCCGCCCGCGAAGGGGCTTCCTAGTGTGTGGAAACCATTCCTCCTTCACAGCTCCCTCCCACTGGTGCAGGTCCCGTCCCTATTTTTTGTCTCTGTTTTTTCTTTTTTCTTTTGCCCTACCCAGTTACGTGGGCAGTTTCTTGCCTTTTGGGAGGTCTGAGGTCTTCTGCCAGTGTTCAGTAGGTGTTCTGTAGGACTTGTTCCACGTGTTGATGTATTTCTGATGTATTTGTGGGGAGGAAGGTGATTTCCGTGTCTTACTCTTCGACCATCTTGAAGCTCCTCCCCTACCACATCTTCTTTATCCATTCATCTGTTGATGGACATTTAGACTGTTTCCATGGAAGACACACTGTTCCTTACTAATCTCCTAGCTCAACAAGTAGTGGGTACAAAGCAGGAAATTGTAATAATAATACAATTTGGAAAGATTTGTTTTATCCCCATTGGAAAATAAAATAAAATTTCAGTTTGTTTTTAGTTAACTAGAAGATTGTGTTCTCAAAATCAGCTTTAAAAAGGTGGAATACCTATTTTCTAAGCATTTTAGCTAATGGAAATTTTATAGGTAATGCTGATGGTCTGGACAGATTGTGTCAGGAAAATGTTTAATTAGTACATATTGAAAATGAGTGAGGAAGCAAGAAGAGACCAACTTCGTTAACTCAACAAACTCTTACTAATTACGTAAGATATGCTGGGCTTTGGGAACACAAAATAATTTTGGAGTGTTTTCACACATATAATTTCATCGGTATTTCCAACCTAATGGTGGAAGGAGTTCAAAAAAGGTTCATATGATTGAATGAACATCTTTCTATCAAAATTTAATCCACTGGGATGTCACCCAGGGCTGGAGAAGATTAATTTACTCTTGCCTCCATGTGATTCAAGAAGATTTTTTTTACATTACTATACCTGCCAGTGTGCGCAGTTTGCATTAAGAAAGCAGTTTACTTACTTGACGTGATTTTGCTTATTTCATGCAGAGTTTAAGGTATTGGGAGCCTCCATAAATGTTTGATAAATGGGTAAATGAATGAACAAGTAGTATAGTATTTCCACTTCGAAAGAATTTATCTAATTAAATCTAAATGGGTCACTGACTTTGTCATCTCTTTGTAGATTAGATATCACAGGAGGATATTTATGAAATTGAAATTGGGTGGTTTTGTTGCTGATCTTGTGTGACAAGAAAATCTTTGAAGGAGCACATTGTGTATAAATTAATTTCACTGCTTTTTAAAATGTTTCTCTTTCTCTAGATTTTAGTGCCAATTATTTCTAATAAGAACAACCATAAATCCTGGTCCTGTTTTATTTCACAAGACATGGAACGTCACATAGAAGTCATGAAAAATAAAATGCATATTTTTAGGGGCAAAATGTTGAGAAGAACTCTTCTACCAATTCCCACTATTGCAGGAAATGTTGACCTGGATGAGAAATATTCAGAGACCAAGTACGTAATGATATGGTTTACACAGGATATCAACATGGAGAGCCAACACACCCATTTAATATCATACCCCCAGCAAACTGTTAGCAAAATATCAGAATTATTATAACTACAGCATACTTTAAAAAATAATGTACAGAAACACCATATATATTATTTCCTTTCAAAGTATTCTTTCTAAAAGCAGACTGTACAAAAAGCAAGCAGTACCAATTGCCATAATGTCAACAGTACTCTTCTAGTAAAACGTTTTTGAGGGCATTATGATTCTTTAACAATTTTTTAAATGTTAGAGACATGCCCATGACAGAATAACAATGTCACAACTCAAATTGAGGCTATAAAAATAATAGATCTGATTTTGAAGTATTTATATTTAGAAAACTAGCTTTTATGGATTCATAAAATACCTATTAAAATTCAAGTCCTATCCTTATTTGGATGAAATGATTCATTTTTGTATTTTTAATCATTTCAATGTTTGTAGACTAGAGCCAAATGAAAGGACAGTACTCCATGCAATTGAATCAGTAGTTATTAAATGGTCGCATCAAATCCAAGAAATTGTAGAGAAAGATTTAGTGCGGCCTTTGCTGAATGGTCTTCACTCAAATCCTCAAACTGAACTGGATTTCTGGATGATGAGGAGAGAGAACCTAGCATGCATTTATGATCAAGTAAGTTGAGAGCCCTAGAAATTGCTTGTCAGTTGAATTAGCAAAGTCAGTTGTAGAGTTTGGTCTCCAAAGCCATGATTTCCAGTAATGTTAAAGGTTTAATACACTGTCTTTGAACAACTTAATTGTCTGTTTTCTTATTCCAAAGTTCTGTATGGTATGCATTCTTAAAATTAATGGGGATTAAAAGTAATTTTGCCTTTTTGAGACTATTTTGACAGTAATTGGAAACACTTTGTGGCAAAGAAAGAGTAGTTCCCAAGGGAAATGTTGAAGATTGTAAGATTTAATTAATCTGGTTGATGTAATTAATTTGGGAAAGGAGTAGATTTTGCTTAGTGGAGAGATGCAACTTTGGGAGAACTAACTGGTTCCTCTGCTGGTGTTTGCCATTAGAAGTTATTCAGTTTAATGTTCTAAAAACTAAGACATTCATTCACATGTTCACCTATCTGTTAGAGATTTTCTGAAACAGATTTTATATGGAAAAGTTAATATTTTACATGTATAATAAAATGTATATTAACAGGCTTTTTGAAAATACAAATTAAGAGCTATACATGTAAAATAACATACAGTCTTAAGGAAAAAAATTATTTTTAACTTGAAACCAGGTATGTCTTTGAGTATTAAATACTGTGTGTACTGTGCATGAATGGAATACAATTTAAATATTTTATTGCAGAATGCATTTATTTAGTCATTAATCTAGCTTATATATATATATATTTTTTTTTTTTTTTTCTATTTAGCTTCAGGCTCCCATTGTCCTCAAGATGGTTAAGGTCCTGAAAAATAAGCAAAGCAGCTATTTTCCAACTTTGAAGGGTATCCTCATGGCTGTGGAAAATGGTAAGACTCATGTTCCTCGGCCTGGCATCAGTGGTCCCTCCTGATCTGACTCCTGCCTGTCTGCTCAGCCTCCTCTACCCTTCTACCCTTAGCGTGCTCATGAAATGACTGCACTTGACTCTTCTAATGATAAGTCCATCTTAATTATCTGCAGTTTATTCTCCGGCTATATTAAACCATTTTTCAGGTATATAGTAAGTACCTACCAAAGAGGCTCTAGATTGAACTTTCAGTGAGAGTGTATGTGTGTGGAGGGGAAAGGCCTTTGGTGTTTAGCAGCGGGTCATTGAATGCCCAGCATGGAGGTTTTCTAATCAACAGTTGGGCTGCAGTTAGTCCAGTGACTCCCCAGTAGAATCTCTGAATTTGCTTAACATCCATCATTTATTTAACTCATAAGAACGCAAAGTCATCATTGAAGTTTTGGTGAAGATTAAACACAGAGAGGAGGGTTTGTTTGTTGAATTTTGAACAGGTAATACATGTACATTGTTAAAACCCAGAAATTATAAACAGGTATTTTTAATTTAAAAAGGAAATTGTGTAAGTGAAAAGTCTCCTTATCTTCTCAGTACCCAGTTTCAACCTCACCCAGGCGTAACACCCCTCCGTAATTTTTTTATTTCTGTTTCTGTTCCTTTAGACATGTGTAAGCAAATACAGATATGATCCGTGATACTGAAGTTTTAAACGATAAAATTGTAAGATAACATGGCCCAATAGCTTGTTTTTGTTTCTAACATGAGAAAATTATTTTTAAATTTTTTCCTATGTAACATGTGGAAGGTTAGGAAATACTTAAAATCTACTTTGAAAATGTTTTGCTATCTCTTTAGGCTTTTCTCCATGAACTCTGTTTGAAAAGAGGCCTTAAGACACGAGGGCATTAGATCTGTATTTCTATCCCAGATCCATTCAGTACATCTTAAATTTGCTGCGTCCCTGGTTTCTGTTGGCCAACTTGGCATACTAACACCTTCCTTGTATAATTGTTGCAAGAATTAGAGCACTGTTTCTCAACCTTGTCACCACTGACGTTTTGGGCAGGATAATTCTTTGTTGTGGGGAACCACCCTGTTCATTGTGGGGTATTTAGCAGCATCCTTGGCCTCTATCCACTCCCCCATGCCTGTTGTAAGGACAAAAAGTGTCTCGAGACATTGCCAAATGACCCTTGGGGGAAATCCTCCCCTGACTGAGGACCAATGAATTGAAGACCTAATATACAGTGCCCAGAGTACTAGGCACATAGTAAGTGTACCCTCAATAAACAGAAGCTGCTTGCATTTTTTTCTGCTAGTAAGATTCACATTTTCTGTGAATAAAACTTCTCCAGGAATGAATCCCAGGCGTCCTCAAAGCCTTTTGAGCATATGGACTGGAGATTCAGGAGAAAACACTTTCAGTAGAACAAGTGGCCCAAAGCCATTCTCAGTTAGAGGTAGAAGGCTCTCCCAAAGACCTGCTCGAGGCTTTGTAAAATCACTAGAAGTGCTTATCACATTTTAAGGGCACTTTACCTTTACATGCAATTATTGGATTTTGAAATTAACACTGATGAAAACACACTAATTTCAAAACATGAGTGCATCTGAGGAAAAAATAGTTCCTGGACCCTCTCTTTCTTCCCAGGTCTTTATTGTTAGGTGGAGAGATTAATTGGTTACATGTCAAGAAGAGCAACATGGGTGGGTGCATACCTGACTCTGACAGCCAAAAAAAAAAAAAAAAAAAAAAAGAGTCTGGCAGTTTGCTTTGTTTTTTTGATTTCTGACAGGAGTCTTTTGGGATAACACCAGAAATTAAGGAATTTACTTTCCTTCATTCCCTACCTTCATAAATAAAGACCATTTTCAGTTAATCAAAGGTATTTGTAGCCTCAGGAGTACAATGAAGTCTGATGGAGATCCATTTAGGGTACATTAAAAGGACCAGTTTTAATCAAGAGAAAATTTGGATTAGATTAACCAGTAATTAATCATAACTATTTCAATGTTGTCTTCATATATACCTTTTTAAAAAAGTATTCCTTATTCCTACCATGCATAACAATTTTTTAAATTGAGGTAAAATTCACCTAACATTAAAAAAAAGTTTTTAAAGTGTACAGATTGGTGGCATTTAGTGTATTCACAATATCCTGTAACTATTGCTTTTATCTAGTTCAAAATATTTTCATCACCCATGCTTGACAATTTCAGTAGTTACACTGTGGATAATAATGGAAAATTTTTCGTGGTATGAGTTACTCTTATAGGACATTAGAATGAGATAATAAATGATTCAGTTGTGCTGGTACCAAGTGCGTGGGAGGAGTTAACTTTCTGGTGAGTCTTCAGTCGCGATTTACTTGTGAGTAACTACGCCTGGGCTCTCTTTGAAGGGTTGTTACAGCTGGACAGTGTCGAAAGCCTTCCTAACCTGTCCTGTGTCAATGGTAGGGTAAGTGATATAAAAAGAAAGAGGCAGCATTTAAGTACAGCCATGTTGTTTTGCATTGTTCTCTTGACCTTGTGAAGTGACTTCAGATAAAAGAGGCTGCCTCACATTAACGGTGGTTTCCTTTCAGCTCTTCTCGAAGCCCAAGACGTGGAACTTTACCTGAGACCCCTGAGGAGACACCTTCAATGTGTTCAGGAGACGGAATTCCCACAGACCGGTGTATTAATTGCCCCGTTATTTCATACCATCTGTCTGATCTGGAGTCATTCCACGTTTTATAATACCCCTGTTCGGATTATAGTTCTACTGCAAGAGTTTTGTAATCTCTTCATTGACCAGGTATGTAGCATGAAAAACATAGGAACAATGAGAATTATTGCCGTTTGGTAGGTTTTATGAGATCAAGGAGGAATGAATAAATCCAGTCTACAGAACACCTTTTTCCCTTTTCTTTTTTCATAAGACATTTATGGTAACAAAGGCCAGATGACTTTGTATCCTAAAAGGCAAAGGAGCTCTGGAAATAAGTCAGATACAGTCAAGGGACAGGTTGTTACTGGATTCTGTTTGTTTAACATCCTACCTTTCTTCAAAAGAGATTTAAGACAGCTTCTAATAAAAGGCACACACACGTAGTACTTTCTTTGTAGCTTTCCCTTTGGTTTCCACAGGAACACTGGCTGGGGGAAGACTTTTGGAAAGGGAAGTAAGTTAAGAGAATCTGGCAGAAAAAAAATGATCCTCCAAAAATAGTAGTAGAATTATATTAAAAGAATTCTGATTCATGGTTGATCTTTAAAAATCTTGTTTATAATTGTTTCTCTACGCTTCACTTAACTTGCAAAATGTTTAAAAAAAATTGGACTGCTTCCTCATCCTGTGGGAACTTTAATTACTCTTGTGTCCATAATATCAGAGAATATTTCATAATTTGAGAGCTAAAAGATACTTGCAGGGCATATCATCCAGTGATTCTTTGTTGAGGGTGTGTGTGTCTTAGTCTGCTTGAGTTGCCATAACAAAATACCACAGGCTGTGTGGCTTTATTTTCAGGAATTGCTTTCTCACATTTTTGGAGCCTGGGAGACCAGATCCAGGTGCCAGCATGGTCGTGTTCTGACTAGAGAATTCTTTCTGGCTTGCAGATAGCTGCCTTTTCTCTGTGCCCTCACACTGAGAGAAAGATCTCCCTCTTCCTCTTTTTAAAAAACCACAGTCCTGTCAGATCAGGGTCCCGCCCTCATGACCTCATTAACCTTAATTACCTCCTAAAGATTCTATCTCCAGGTAGTCACATTGGTGGTTAGGGCTTCAACACAGGCACTTTTTTGGAGCGGGTGTCACACTTTAGTCCATAGCAGGGTCTATATCAGGGCGTGTGTCTGAACACCTAAGGAGTTTTTGTAAAACAGATGCCAGAGAATCAGAATCTGTGCATATGGCTTAGCCTTTGAGTTGCTAAGTAAGAGCGCTTCCTATGAGAATTGGATCGTTTCCAGCTGTAACTGGCAAACAAGCAGAAAAAGAGTAGTATCTAAGTTCATGTGAAGTGGAAAGTCTAACAGTGCAAAGACTTGAAGATTAGCTTGCTCCAGGGGACACAGATGATAATTTCAAAGCTCTGTTTTGCTCGTTTGTGTTTGACTTGATTCTCAGGCTCTCATCACGTGTTAACCAAAGTGGCTTTTGGTAGCACCAGATGGATATCCTTCTAGTAGAGGAACTTCCCTGGAAAGAGGCTGACTGTTTTTTTTTCTGGACCAGTGGGTTTTATTTTCACTCCTGGAACAATCATGTGGCCAGGGAGATAGGATATCTTGGACAGGCCTGGATCACTAGCTCAGAGAAGGGTGGACAACTGTGATTGACCTAAATCCCTGATCTAGTCTAATGCTTCTCAGTGGTTTTCACCTCATGACTCACATAGAAATTTAAAATTTTGCATTGCATAGTGGGGTAAAATTGGAGGGGACTGGGAGCCCTGAAAATCTGTTCATAGACAGGGCAACCTGTTTGGAGCTTCTGCTGCCCCAGGCCAGAACCTTGCTTTTCTAAACGTTAAAGAGAGGAGTGTTGTAGCAGAAACTGGTTGGGGAACTGTGTGCCATTCTAATCCTGATACTTTTTCAGGTGAGTTAATGGAAACTTGAAAGATATCATTTGCTCACTTTGCTTGAGCATTTAGCGGGAAATCCAAATTAAAGAACAGGTTTCCTGACTTGTAGTTTACCGTTTCTGGAATACATATGAGATTGAGGTGTGCTTGTGTGTCTTCCTCTCTGCTTCCAAAGAAGTGGAATGGTGTATGGAAAGGACTTTGGGCTCAGACCAACCAGGATTCAAATCTAATTGAACCAGGGGACTTCCCTGGTGGTGCAGTGGTTAAGACTCCACACTTTCACTGCTGAGGGCTTGGGTTCAATTCCTAGTCAGGGAACTAAGATTCCACAAGCCGTGTGGCACAGCTGAGAATAAAAAAGATCAAGTTGAACCATTTTAGAGTAGTTAAATTACTTTTCCGAGCCTCACTTTCCATGCTTGTAAGTGCCCTGTTTATGGGCTTTTGTAAAGATCAAAAGAGAGAACCTCAATGAAATGCTATGTGTGGCATTTAACAGAGACTCAGTAAAAGTTAGTTCCAAACTCTTGCCTTACAAAATAGTTGCAGCTGTTGATAGGAGATAACAGGTCTGTTCCTTGCTATATTTGAGCATCTCTTCTGGCTTCATTCTATTTGTTTCTCTGTTGTGCGGACTCAGTTTTGCTGTTTTGTTAAGTGAGTGCACTGCGTCCTAATGGCTTGGATCCCTACTGCAGGATTAACCACTGTGACCACCGCTTCTCCCAAACCCCTTTTGAGGGATCCTCATCTCATTTTGAGAATGATCCAAACTTTTACTGCAAAGCTGTGTTAATGTAGAAACCTCAAATGTTGTCATTCACTATTGTAGTTGGCTTGCAAGGAGCCCTGGTTACCTGTAAGACTATAAACCTATTATCCCCGGCTCCTAGGCTGTGTCAATGGCCAGAGTTTGCCAAGCTCCCAAGGAAATAATGTCGTTTCTCTTGTTCCTTAGTTACTATTCTTGGCTTATGTCCAAAGGTTCCGTCGACCTGATTTCCTAGATTCTCCAAGTGGACTTTGTAGTAAATCTGCCCCAACATGTTAGGAATCAAAAATGGGCAATGAGTCAACTTTCATACCCGGGTTCTCTGAAGAGCTAAACTCCGCACCACCTGCCACCACCCCCAGTTGTTTGCTGTCTAACTTATTTTTAATACTTATTTAACAAGCACTGTATAGTGCCTCTTATTTGCCAGAATTCTTCTAAGCCCTTTACAAGAATCTACGAGTTTAATTCTCTAGCAACACTATGATATAAGTGCTATTAGTAGATACTTCATGTATTTTTTTTTAAAAAAAAACAACCCTTTTTTAAAAAAAAAAGTTCAGAGAAGATAAATAGCTTTCTCAAGGTCACCCAGCTGACAGAGTTCTTACTCATTTTGCTCCATATTTTAATGTAAGTTTTTATTTCTAATTACTATTAATATGTGGTATATGAATAATTGTAAAATACTCTTATTGCATAAAATTTATAACAATGGAAATAGTCCTGCAGTTCTATCACCCTAAAATTCAGCATTTAAAAATTTTCCTTCTTCCAAAATTTACACATATTTATGCATTTTATAATTCTTTTTTTTTTTTTACTAGCTTCTTGAAAAATGATTGCTATTGTTGGATATTTACGTTGCTTCCAGCCTCCTGTATTATAAACAACATGCAGAAAACAACTTTATACAGAAATCCTTTTCCTTAACTTGGATAATTGGCTTAATATAAATTCCTGATGTTGATCAAGGGGTACAATCTTTTCATGACTATTGAACGCTATTTGATATTTACAAATTCTTTTTCAAAAGATTATGTTAATTGCATTGCTATTATCAATGTGTAAAAAGTTTTAGTATAATTCAGCTTTGAGCATTACCAGCTTTAAAAAATTTGCAGTGATTCATTGAGTATACACTTGTACCATGTTGTTTCTTAATTTTGTACATTGCATGATTTGTGTGATCACACATTTTATGTGCCTTTTATAATTTTCTTATATAGTTTTCATGTACTTTGTTTTTGTGACTGTGTAGACTTCAACGTGTTTATGAAACATT
This sequence comes from Delphinus delphis, assembly GCF_949987515.2. NCBI lineage: Eukaryota > Metazoa > Chordata > Mammalia > Artiodactyla > Delphinidae > Delphinus > Delphinus delphis. Next base: position 33,865,989 of record NC_082691.1, on the reverse strand, counting down.
TGAACCCTTGCTGTGGTGTACGTCAGAAGTCATAAGCTGGCATTCTGTCAACTGTCTTTGGCCAATGGATCAATGCACTGCTTTTATTTTGCATAGTATTTTGAAATTTAAAAAAAAATTGTTTCTGATGCTTAAATTGAGTAGGTCTCATTGAATTTCCAACATCCCAGCCTCTACTGAAAAGTCAGATCTCACTGCATTGGCTCTTGCATCCCCATTGACATAGTCAGCTGCTAGAGCTTCACGTACCCCTTTAGATGGGTCATGTGCTGTCCAGGTGACCATGGTCTCCACTGTTCACTGTTCCTGATCTGCTAGAATTGAAGGAACTAGTTAGTAGGCTTTTTAGACACCAAATGAATGATATTCTTACTACTTTACACATTTATGGCACAGAGTCTATATTGCATGTAAAACCATAGCCATTATTGGGAGATGGAGGACAATATGTCTACATTTAGAAAAACATTTCTTCTATCTGCTGTGCTGAACCCAATGGCTTTCAATACTTTCTCCATTGAGATCTGTGACAACTTTCTAAGCAACTGCAGAATTAAAGGTGTGCAGTTTAAACGTATAATTTATATGAGGTGAAGATGCATCAGGATTAGATTTTATAGGTTCCTGAGGCTCCTAAACAGGGAAATTGTGAAAGTTCATAACAAATATGCAAAAGGAAGAACTGAATGATGGTCCTACGAGAGTTGCTACATGAATCTGCTGGTTTTTCTATAATCGTTCTCGCCTTTGCATTTCCACTATTGAAAACTAGTTCATATGGCATATCTCGGCTAGATTTTACGTCCTATAATGAGTTTAAGCCCCCAGAAGAGAAGTCTGCTAACCTAAAAGAATTGCCAATGGTATAATCACCTATGTTAGCTCTTTCTCACCTTTTCAAGTGACCTTGTGCTGCCAGGTAACGTGACCGTATTTTTAAAATACATGGTCTTATAGATGTCCCTTCCTGGCTTATACATTTCTTTATATGAAAAAACAGTTGTGCAGAATATTTGCTGCTAGGAATAGCCATGCAAATTCTGGTTACACAGTTGTTGTATCTTTGAAGCTTAGCAAAAATGTAGTCATTGGCAGAATGTTTAATTCCAGAAATTGCAGCATCTCCTGTAGAAGTCTCTAATGTATGCAAGTATGTCATTGAAACCTAAGTGCCTGAATTTCTAGAATTTGTATTTCCTGTTTTACAGCATTGCTGGCCCAATTCTAGACATTGTAATTTAAAAATCATGCACTGAAAAAATAAAACAGTTCATTGAAACAGTCATTTTCAGTAAAACTATTAAACATTTTCTTATTATTGTTTCCTTTCATTGAATCCTAGGCACTAGCTTACCTTTTGCCTGAAGACCTTTTGAGAGGAGAAATTGAAGACTCTCTGGAAAAGGTGCAGGTGGCCGTTAACATCTTAAAGACTTTCAAAAATTGTTTTTTTAACTATAGAGAAGGATTGGCAAGCTATTTTATGGGAAATAAGGAGCTGAAACCATGGGATTTCCAGTCTCATCTGGTGTTTCTTAGATTTGACAAATTTCTCGACCGCTTCATAAAAATAGAGGTATTCATTTATTGACTTGTAATTTATTCATATTGTAAGTTGTTTCAGAAAATCCTATAGCTTTTTATATGATTTAGGGAATAGTTTGTTCTACTTGGGTGGGAGGTGGGAAGTCTGCTTTCTTGGTGATCCTCATGAGGAGTTTACGAGGCCCGTGCTATCGAGATACAGTAAAAGCTTTAGTTTGTTTAGTTTCAAAGCTTTGTTTAGTTTTAAAGCTTTGGCTTCTTTTTCTAAAAAATTCATTTTTGATTATTTTATTATACTGAGTGTAAGTGAATCTCTATGTACCAGTGACCCTTGTCCTACAGCTTACTACGTTCCTAGAAAATGGTTGTAAATCAGGAAGCTATAAAATAACCCCTTTTTTCCTTTACATGTTTGATGGTTTTATTGGGATTCCATAGCTGAAAACCCATTTGATAATCTAAAATATCATGGTAACTTTTAGTATATAAATATATATGTTATACTATTCAAATATTATAACTATTCATAAAAATAGATGAAAAGAACATGAAAACATGTGCTTTTTATAAATGTTTTAAATGCCAAAAAACCAAACATGAATTACATACATGTAAACACACACAACAACTTGTATGGAGCCAACTGGCTAAGGTTTCTGTTTTTGTTTTTGTTTTTGTTTTCATTTTGAACTTCCTTGTTTTCTTTGTAAAACTCTTTCTAGCATGTTTGGGCTTTTATGTTGATAGATTTGTTGAATTTCATTCAAAATTAGAGCTTTATGTTTTGAAAATTCTCATCATTTAAGCAGCCTGAATGCCTCTTAAAGTTTGAGTGCCAAATGCCTGACTCTGGGTAACTTGCATCACCCTTTCATAACAGTCTCTTAAGCTCCTTTTCCATAAGAGAGCCCATCACTGCAGTGTTGGTGGCTGAAAATGAGTTTTGGATCTCACCCGGACGTCTGACTTATGATTAGAAGGATATGAAATTAGAGAATCAAATGTTTAACTCTGGTAAGCTAGGTGTTGCCTGTACTGCTTGATAATTTTCAGTCCATGTGAAAATGGGAGTATGATTTTAAAAGTAGGCAGTTACTTAGTTCAGTTACATCATCAATATTCACTTTATGTCATGTAAGTGTCCATTGACTCACTGATTTTGAATGTTGGAAAATGTTCTTTCTTTGAAACTTTAAAATGTTCTTTTCCTACTCAAGAGGGTGGAAAAATCTTTACGATGTTTTTTTCAAAGGATATATTTGTCACCATACTGGAATTTGAAAAGCTGGAAAGACTTGAATTTGGCGGTACCAAGGGAGCAATTTTAAATGGACAAATCCACGAGATGAGTGAAGAATTTATGGAACTCTGTAAGATTTTTAAACAGAGCACATATGACCCATCTGATTACAATAACATGGTAATACTGTATCTTTTTGTTTTCAATTTCATAGAATCGTATTTTAAAGCTGGGAAGGACAGTAGGTCACAGTGATAATAGGCCCCATTCAGTCCAACCTCTCCTGGGTGAAAGAGGGGAAATGACTTGTCTGAGGTCTCTCATTTACTTAGTGGTAGATCAGGGACCAGAAGTTAGGTCCCTAACTTTTGCATTTTCAGTTTAGAATATTTTAAACTGTTTCTAATATAACAGTGGACCTCAGTCTGGATTTGTCTCTTGTTGATGTATAGTGGAAAGGAACTTTCCATATTAACTCATTTAGATCTGATTATCTGGTGTCCATGTAACTTGTGTGTTTTATTTTAGCCTTTTCTTGAATCATTAGGTAAATTTTTCATCTACTTGAATATTTACTTTCACCTCATTCATTACATATATTATTAACATGTATGTTTTCTGAAAAAGAGGGAAGCTTTCAGGTTTAAGCTGCTTCTGTTTTCTGTCACTGCCAGCAGGTTAGGAGCCAAGGAGTTCCTGTGGGCATCCCTGCAGCTCTAGGATAAAAATAGCTTCATTTTAGTGGTTTGCTATGACAGTGAATCCCAGGTACTAAAAAAAAAAAAAAACTAGATTACCTCTCGTCATCATTGTTTTTTGTGGAATGTGAATTTATTCACTATAATGTGTATATTTGGCCAAATAATTGACTCTCTGAAGTGTACAAGTACAGTATGTTAGCTTTGTAAGGACATGGTTAGCAAAGTTAATCCCTCTGAACTGCTGACAGTTTTTGGGAAGTAGAGTTAATGGTAAGGAAGATATGGTCATTGTGTGTCCTGCTCATTTGTGGGGAAGTAAGAGAAATCTAGATCTGTGGTGATGATCTAGGGGAATGCATGAGCTCATCCCCAGAGCCTGGTAAGATGTCTGGCACCCAGCAGGAATTCGGTGAATATGGACAGGATGGGACTCTTGTGGGGGGGGAAGGCTTGATTTAGCTCTTATGAGCAACTAAGCAGAGGAGCGTGAAACCCAGCGTGCACAGGACCGTCGGGTGCATTCGAGTTACAGGAGAGCCTTGATTTGCTCATGATTCCAAATCCTGGCAGGTTTTCAGTGTGCCAGGGTTGGAGGACATGGCTAGGTTTAGCTGATATCGCTTCCCTGGTAGTGCTAAAGGTCCTGAATTTATCCCTGTGTCTGCCCAAACCCTGCACAGTCACAAACATAGAATAGAAAATTCACTTGCTCTTGACACACACACACGCACGCACACACACGCACACACACACACACATATATCTGCTTGCTATTTGTATTTAGTATAAAATGGGCAAGGCTTACCTGTGATCTCCAGATCTGGGTTAGAGACATTGATAACCTGCCCTCGAAGTTCCCCTTCATCCTTTTATCTGATTACTGTATCCTGCTTTAGAATATAATTTAAAAGCTCCTTGACTTTGGTTATTCCTCGAAATCGAAATTTGAATTAACTAAAAGTTCACTTAGTTGGTGTGCTTATGTCAAAGATGACCTTTGCTTTTTTTGAATGTGTCTTGGTTATCAGTATTGCCTGAGAATATTGCAATGATTATATATTTTTGCTTAATAAACTGTTCATTTGGGGGCTTTTTAGCTGAGTTTCATTGTGTTCTGGGTTTTATGATGAAATCAGCTGGTAATTTTTAGGAGATATTATGTTAGCGAACTACCTGCAAACTCATATATTCATACAGGTGTTTCCCCATGACACATGCCCACCCCTATGCCCTTCCTCTCCCACTGCACACACCCCTCTGCATTCCCCAATCCCCATTGAATAGTGCTAATGTAACTGTCCAGTGTATCATAGTCAGACTTCCTGCCCTCTGGTGTAGAAATGGTTTATATATGTTCTGGTAAATTAGAGAAACAGTGACTGGCAATTTGCTTTTGGAAATGCTGTTTATGTCTCTCTCTTCATTAATCTCAAGCCTATCAATCAGGCTTTGAGCCTTTATTGGTGTGACAGAAGTTCTGCCAGTATAGTCTATTTACAGAAGATGGGGATTTCTCCGGTGTGTCCATAAAAATGTTCTTGGGTTTCTGAATTATTAATACTGAATATAAAGTTCACTTTAGGTATTTGCTTTGACTTCTTCCTATGGGACTCTTTGAGATCCAGACCATTAGGGGGAGAGACTTGCTTTCTAATTTATTTAATTGAAACATGTAACATTGTGCATATTTAAGGTGTACAGCATGTTAATTTGATACATTTATATATTTTAATAGCCAGTGTAGTGATTATTAGCACCTCTATCGTGTTGCATAGTTATCCTTTCTTTTTTAGTGGTGGAAATCATTGAGTTGTAGTCTCGTAGCAAGTTTGATGTTAGTGAATATAGACAACAATTTGTATCATTTTGAACTTGGTAAGAGACTTGCTTTCTTAATTGTATTTAACTGATGGGCAGGTGACTTGAGGCTCAGCAGCTTGGTTTTTACCGACATTCTGAGCTGTAGCTTGAGTAAATAAAATTCCCTAGATAACTAAGCAAGGATGGTGGATATTCTTGAGAGTAACCTCTTGGCTCCACTAGTGTCTGTTAATGAGTCCATTAATAATTACTGAACAAGTGTTGGGTGCCAGGCATTACGCCAAACCTTTACACACATTCCTGCTTAATTCTAGCTGTAACCCTGAGAGTGACCACCCAGGCAGATGAGGATATGTAAATTACCCGAGATTACACAGTTCCAGGGAGTGGAACAGAGATTCCAACCCAGAACTCTCAACCTATCAGGTTTTTTTTGTTGTGCCATGTCAGTTCTTTAGTGTTTATCACCCTCATTGCGTCTTCCTAGAAATGAAGGGAATAAATTCATCTGGGGCAACTGGAGGAACTCACCTGAGGACCTGTGCCCTGAGGTGGTGTGATCCAAGATGCTGTGGCTAGTTTCCTTTTGCCTGCTAGTTTTTAGTAGGAAGATTGATCCAGGTACCTAGCCCGCCATTACTCCAGGATCTGAAATTCACTTTAAAAGTAGTTATTAATCTGTACTAGCTTGTGTTCTAGTTCCTACAATTAGTTTTCTGTTCTGTTCTAGTCTCCTGAACTATGTATTAATTCTTTTGCTATTACAGTGTGTAGCATTTAAAAATTTTAACTACATAAATTTCTTATTAGTCATCTGTAGGATTTTCAGGTCTTGCCTGCTTACTTTTCAAGGAAAAATTGATTATTTAAAAACATTACTTACTTGTTCTTTTGGAAAGGTAACATGCAAAAATGCAAAAATTTAGTCCCGTTCTTCTCATTCCCTGCTTTTCCCCCTAGTCTTTCATTTTCCTTCCCCAAGGACATTTACCATTATGAGTTTCTTATATAATGTTCCAGTGATACATGGTGCATGTACTAGTGTATACATGGGTGTATGTATTTTGAATTCTGTTTTTGCACTCATAGCATCCTCTACAGATCATGTATACCTTTTGTCACTTAATATATTTTAGCAGTCATTCTGTATCACTGCAATAGCATTACCTATTTTTAAAAAAACAATTGTATATTATTCCGTGAATTTATGTATTATTTATTTTTTAAAGTTATTTAAAGTAGTAGATATCACTGTTTAAAAATTTACTTAGGAGCTTCTTCTGGGATGATGGAGTAGATGTACTTTTCCGTTTTCCTCTAAGTACAACTACAGTACCGGTCACTGTGTAAAAGACACATAAGAAGACTCTGAAAGGTGAAAAGAAGAAGACAGATGGACCCAAAAGACAACATAGTGATGAGTTACCTGAATTTCCTTCTTGCCTGAAATAATGCAGACCTAGAGGTGAAGACACTGGCAACCTGGAAACACCAGTGGTCACAGACATTAAAAACCTCAATTAAAGCCTGATCCCTCTCAAGAAAGGGACAGCTTGGCAAGACAGAAAACTTGTAGACTGCAGTCTCTCTAGTCCAGAAAAATATCACAGAAGAAACTGTTCCCTACCCCCATCCATGCCAGCAAAGACTGTATGGGGAGACTAGACTTACAGCCAATGTGTAAAATGCTACCCCACCCAGTCCACACCTCCACTGGGGTGGTATCAGTGATGGCCAAGTAGGGAGTCATGATTTTCATCTTAGCTAGCCAGTTATGAGCTCACTCTCTGTGATGTCAGTGGAGAACACATGAGAATCCTGAATTTCTTTCCTCACCCAGAAGTGTCCTTTACCCCACTAGGGTAGTGTCACAGGAAGCCTCTAGAAAGTCAGTGCTTTCACCATGACCAAATAGTAACCAGGTCACCAGTACTGTGACATCTGTTGAGACCACATGGGAAACTGGAACACCCAGCCATAACAGGAGCTCCCCACCCTTAGGTATTAATGGTTGCTGAGTGGAGAAACTGGACTTCTGTCTCCACTTGACAGTAAAGGGGCCAGAGCAGTATTGTAGAATGCTAGCAAAAACTGAAGGTTTAAATAAAATCCAGTCTCATAATATGAAACATAGTATGAAAACATCCAGGTTCAATAAAAATGTACTCATTATACCAAGAACCAGGAAGATCTCAACTGAACAAAAAGAGACAACTAATAGATGTCACCATTGAGATAAGACATGTTAGAATTATCTGACAGGCTTTATAGAGCCATGCCAAAAATGCTTCAACAAGCAATTATCAACATAATGAAACAAATAAAAAATAACCTCCGTAAAGAAATAGAAATTCTCAGCAAAGAAATAGAAGATATAAAAAACAAATTGGAATTTTAGAGCTGAAAAAAATAAAAATACACTGCATAGTGATTGAGTTCAGTGTCAGGATGGAGTGACAGAGGAAAGAATCAGTGAACTGGAAGATGAAACAATAGAAAGCACTCAGTCTGAACAACAGAGAAAGTAGACTGAAAGTAAATGAGCAGAGCCTTAGGGACTTATAAGACTGTAACAGATCTAGCACTAGTGTCCTCAAAGTTCCAGAAAGAGAGGAGAAAGACCATGAAGCTGAAAGTCTCAGAGAAGTAGCTGGAAACCACCTAAATTTGGCAAGAGACATAAACCTACAGATTCAAGAGGATATCAGTAGCAGAAAGGTAAACCCAGGGATAAACCCAGGGAAATCCATGCCAAGACACATCATAATTAAACTTCTGAAAACTGAAGATAAAAAAATCTCAGAAGTAGTGAGAGAGAAAGCACAACTTACCCAAGCGGAAAAAATGGTTTGAATGACAGTGGTTTTCTTATCAGAAATCACAAGGGCCAGAAGGAAATGGCAAAATATTTTTAAGTGCTGAAAGACAAGAATTGTTAACTCAGAATTCTGTACCCAGTTAAAAATACCCTTCAAGAATAAAGGGGGGGAAATCAAGAAATTCTTAGACCAAAAAAAAAAACCCTAATAATTTGTCACTAGTAGACTGATCCTTAAAGAATGGCTAAAGGAAGTTCTTAATACAGAAAGGAGGTGATAAAGAAGGGAACCTTGGAACAGCAGGAAGAATGTGGTATGTAGAAATAAGTGTAAATACAATAGAATTTCCTTCTCCTCTTGAGTTTTCTAAATAATGTTTCATGGTGGAAGCAAAAATTATAACATTCTCTGTGGTTCTAAATGTATGTACAGAAAGTATTTAAGACCATTATAAATGGAAGAGAGTAAAGGGATCAAAATAGAAGGAAGGTTTTTTTTCTGTATATAAAATTGTGGTAAAATGTATTTTACATTAAATTTAGCATTTAAACCATTTGTGAGTACGATTCAGTGGCGTTAAGTATATTCACAATGTTGTGCAACCATCACTGCTATCCACTTCCAGAACATTTCATCATCCCAAACAAAAACTTTGCACCCATTAAATGATAACTCTTCATTGCCCCCTCCCCTTGGTACCTGGTAATATCTGTTCTACTTTCTCTCTCTATGAATTTATTTATTTTAGATACCTCATATGAGTGGACTCAAAATAATTCTTTTGTGTGTGGCTTATTTCACTTAGCATAAGCCTTTAAGTTTCATCCATATTGTAGCATGTGTCACAATTTCCTTTAATCCCTTTTTAAGGCTAAATTATCCTTTTTAATTTAATTCCTTTTTAAGGCTAAATCTATTTTTTATATATATATATATATATATATAATGTATTTTGTTTATCCATTTATTGATTGATGCTTGCTTGTGTCCACCTCTTTGGCTCTTGTGAATAATGGTGCTATGAACATTGTTGAGCGAGTATCTGTGTCGTCCCTGCTTTCAATTCTTATGGATACGTACCTAAGATTAAAATTGCTGGATCATATGGTAATTCTATTTTGAACTGTTTGAGGAATTTCCAAACTGTTTTCCATAGTGGTTGAACTATTTTGTCTTCCCACCAGTAATGCAGGATTCCAATGTTAGCACATCCGCATCAACACTTATTATTTTTCATTATTTTGGATAATAGCCATATTAGTGACCATGAAGTAATACTTCATTGTGGTTTGATTTGCATTCCATAATGATTAGTGATGTTGGTCATCTTTTCATGTGTTTATTAGGCATCTTTATGCCTTTGGAGAAATGTCTATTCAAGTCTTTTGCTCATTTTTGAATTGGATTCCTTTGTTGTTGGGTTGTAGGAGTTCTTATATTCTGGACATTAACCCCTGATCAGATGTATGACTTGAAAATACTTTCTTCCATTCCATGGGTTGTTTTTCAGACCCATGGTAGTGTCCTTTGATGCACAAAAGTTTTTAATTTTGATGAAGTCAAATTTATCTTTTGTTGCCTATGCGTTCAGTGTCATATCCAAGAAATGATTGCTAAATCCAATGTCATGAAGATTTTCTCCAGTATTTTCTCCTAAGAGTTTTATACTTTTAGCTCTTACATTTAGGTCTTTGATAAATATTGAGTTAATTTTTGTATATCTTGTAAGGATCCAACTTTGTTGCTCATAACTAACATATAGAAGTGCAACTGATTTTTGCATCCTGCAACTTTGCTGAATTACCTCTGATAGTGGTTTTGTTTTGGTTTTGGTTTTGCTTTTGGTGCAGAATCTTTAGAGTTTTCTAAGTATAAAATCATGTCATGTATTAACAGAGATAATTTTACTTATTCCTTTTCAGTTTGGATGCCTTTTATTTCTTTTTCTCACCTAATTGCTCTAACTAGTGTTTCCCCAGCTAGTATTGAATAGAAGTGGTGGAAGTGGAACATCCTTGCCTTGTTCCTGATCATAGGGGGAAATCTTTTAGTCTTTCATCACGGAGTATGCTGTTACCTGTGGGTTCTTCATAGATGGCCTTTATCATGTTAAGGAAGTTTCCTTCCATTTCTAGTTTATTGAGTGTTTTTATCATTTAAGGGTGTTGATTTTTTTTTTTTTTTTTTACATCAGTTGAGATGATCATGTGGTCTTTTCCGTCATTCTATTAATGTGGTCTACTGACATTGATTTTTATTTGCCATCCTTGCATTCTGGGAATAAACCCACTTGGTCATGGTGTGTGATCCTTTTAGTATGCTGCTGGATTCCGTTTGCGACTTTCTGTTGAGAGTGTTGGTATCGCTATTTATAAGGAATACCAGTCTGTAGTTTTCTTGTAATGTCTTTATTTGGCTTTGGTGTCAGGGCAATATTTACCTGACAGGATGAGTTAGGAAGTGTTATATCTTCAATTTTTTTTGCAAGGGTTTGAGAAGGATTGGTATTAATTCTTCTTTAAATGTTTGGTGGTATTCATCAGTAAGCTGTCTGGTCCTAGGCTTTTTTGTTATTGTTGAAGTGTTTTTGATTACTGATTAAATCTCCTTACTAGTTATAGGCTTATTCAGTTTTTCCTTCACGATTCAGTCTTGGTAGGTTGTGTGTTTCTGTTTGTTCATTTCATTTGTGTTATAGAGTTTGGTGTACACTTGTTCATAGCATATTTTTATAATCTTTTTTATTTCTGAATTACCCAGCATTCATTTTAGTAATTTGAGTTTCTTTTTTCATTAGTCAATCTAGCTAAATGTCAATTTCATTTTCTTTTTCAAAGAGCAAATTTTTGGTTTTGTTGATTTTCTCTATTTTTCTGTTGTTTACTTCCTTTATCTCTATTCCAATCTTGATTTTTTTTCTTCCTTCTGCTAGCTTTGGGATTAGTTTGCTGTTTTTCAACTCCTATAAGGTGTAAAATTAGGTTATTCATTTGAGATCCTTTTTTAATGTATGTCTTTACAGTGATAAATTTTCAATCTTAACACTGCTTCTGATGCATTCCCTAAGTTTGAGTATGTTGGATTTTTTCCCCATTTGTCTCAATGTATTCTTAATTTCCTAGATGATTTCTTCCTTGACTCATTGGTTGTGGGAGGTAAGATTTTATACTTTACTTGAACTGATGATAGATGGCAACATTAGACACTGATGTATATATAATGTAATAAAGTAATATCCAGAGCAATATAAAGAGACAGACTTAAAACACTATAGGTACATCAAATATAATGCTAAAAAATTTCAAATAGAGTTGCAGAAAAACAAGAAAAAACAGAACAAATGGACAGCAAATAAAATGGCAGACTTAAACCCTAACATGGTAATAATTACGTTAAATCTAAATGGTATAAGTACACCAATACAAAGACAGAGATTAGCAGAGTGGATTAAAAAAGTGACCAAATTATATGTTTTCTTTCAGAAACTCACTTCAAATATAGTCATATATGCAGATTAAAAGTAAACAGAAAAAGACATATCATGCAAACATTAATCAAAGGATAGCAGTAAAGAAAGCAGTAATAGCTATATAAATATCAGGTAAAGTATACTTCATAGCAGGAAAAAAAAAAAAAAGAATACCAGGAAGGGACATTATGTAATGATAAAATAAAAGGGTAAATCTACCAAGAAGATATAGCAATCCTAGATGTGTATGCATCAAACAACAGAGCAGCAAAATATGTGATTCAAAAACTGGTAGAACTGAGAAAGAAAACAGACAAATCCACAATTCTAGTTGGAGACTTCAATGCTTCCTTCTCAGTGATTGAAAGAACAACCAGATGAAATATCAGCAAGGATCTAAAAGAACTCAATACCATCAGCCAAGAGGATCTAATTGACATTTATAAAACACTCCATGCCACAACAGCAGAATTCACATTATTTTCAAGTGCTTGTGAAACATGTACCATGATATGCCATATCCTGGACCATAAGACAAACCTCAACAAATTTAAAAGATATGACATCCTACATAGTACGTTCCTTGATCACAGTGGAATCAAACTAGAAATCAATAACGGAAACCTAACAGGAAAATCTCTAAACACTTAAAGATCACATTTCTAAATATTCCATGAATCAAAGAAGTAGTCTCAAGAGAAATAAAGTGTAGAGAACTGAATGAAAAGGAAATACAGTATATCAAAATTTGTGGCAACAGCTAAAGCAGTTCTGAGGGATATTTATAGCACTAAATGCATACATTAAAAAAGAAGAAAATCTCAAATCAATAATCTGTTTCCACCCTAAGAACCTAGAAAAAATAGGAGAGCAAATAGATACAAATCAATCAGAAAGAAGGAAATAATCAGAAGAAAGAAAGAGCAGAAATCAATGAAATTGAAAAGAAAGAATAGAGAAAAGTCAGTGAAAGTAAGAGTTCTTTGAAAAGACAAAGCTCTAGCAAGACTACAAAGAAACAAAGACAAATTACCAATATCAGGAGTAAAAAATAGCTACAATTACATCATCAACAGATATCAAAAAAATGGGGAATACCAAAAAACAAAAGAATAACATCTACACACATAAGTTTGATAACTTAGATGAAATGAACCAATTCCTAAAAAAATTAGAGCTACCACAACTCACTCAATATGAAATAAATATTTTAAATTGACATATAATTGACATGTAACATGGTATTAGTTTTAGTGTGCAACAGGTCCCCGGTCCACGGCTTCTTAGGAGACGAGGCGCACAGCAGGAGGTGAGTGTCAGACGAGCGAGCAGTGCTTCGTCTGCCACTCCCCATCTCTCACATTAACACCTGAAACATCCCCCACCCCGGCCGGTCTGTGGAAAGATGGTCTTCCACGAAACTGGTCCCTAGTGCCAAAAAGGTTGGGGGCCACTGGTGTACAACATAATAATATGATACATGTATATGTTGTGAAATGATTGTCACAGTAAGTTTACTTAACATCTGTTGTCACACATAAATTTTTTCTTGTGAGGGTGAGATAATTTGAATAACACTATAACTATTAAAGAAATTGGATTTGTGATTAAAGACTCCCCTGAAGAAAATGTTCATGCTGAGGTTGTTCCTAGGAGAATTTTACCAAATATTTAAGAATTACAGGCGCACCTCATTTTTTTTTTTTTTTTAAATCAAAGGTCCATGGCAACCCTGTGTTGAGCATCATTTTTCCAATAGCATTTGCTCACTTCGTGTCTCTCACATTTTGGTAGTTCTCACAATATTTCAAACTTTGTTATTACTGTATTTGTTATGGTCATCTGTGATAGATCTGTGATCTGTGGTGTTATTACTGTGACTCACTGAAGGCTCAGAAGATTGTTAATATTTTTTAGTAATAATTTAGTAATTTTTCAATTAAGGTATATACATTTTTTAGACATAATGCTATTGCACACTTAGTGTAATAACACTATTACACTTAGTGTAATTACACTATAGTGTAAACATAACTCTTATACACACTGGGAAACAAAAAAAATTCATGTGACTTGCTTTATTGTGGTAACCACTTCATTTCAGTGGTCTGGAACTAAACTTCAATGTCACCAAGTTATACCTGTGACACCAGTTCTACACAGTCTCTTCCAGAAATACAAGTGAAGGTAACACTTTCCCATTTGTTTTACAAAGCTAGTAGGTTTTACTCTGCTGCCAAAACCAGCTAAGACAGTGCAAAGAAGTGAAAAGTGCAAGCTCTTATCCCTCATAAACATAGGTACAAAATCCTTAAATTATTAGCAAATAGAATTCCACAGTATACAAAAAGAATTCTACACCATGTCCCTAGGGGGTTTGTTCTAGGGATGCAAGGCTGGTTCAATATTTGAAAATCAGTGTAATCCCAATATTAACAGGTGAAAGAAGAGAAATATCATAATTGTGTTAATCGATGCATTAAAATTTTTTTACTGGAGTATAGTTGATTTACAATGTGTTTCAGGTGTACAGCAAAATGAATCAGTTATACATATTTATATCCATTCTTTTTCAGATTCTTTTCCCATATAGGTTATTACGGAATATTGAGTAGAGTCCCCTGTGCTATACAGTGGGTTCCTATTAGTTATCTGTTTTACACATAGTAGCATGTATATGTCAATCCTAATCTCCTAATTTATCACTTCCCTCCACGTTTCACCTTTGGTAACCACAAGTTTGATTTCAAAGTCTGTGAGTCTGTTTCTGATCTGTAAATAAGTTCATTTGTATCTTTTTTTTTTTTTTTTTTTTTTGGGCCACACTGCATAGTATGCAAGATCTTTGTTCCCTGACCAGGGATCAAACCTGTGCCCCCTGCAGTGGAAGCACAGAGTCCTAACCAGTGGACTGCCAGGGAATTCCCCATCTGTATCATTTTTTCAAAATTAAATTTCATATATAAATGATACCATATGATATTTGTCTTTCTCTGTCTGACTTAGTGTGATGGTATCCACATCCATCCATGTTGCTGCAAATGGCGTTATTTCATTCTTTTTTTATGGCTGAGTAATATTCCATTGTATATATGTACCACATCTTTATCCATTCCTCTGTCAATGGACGTTTAGGTTGCTTCCATGTCTTGGCCATTGTAAATAGTGCTGCAGTGAACATTGGGGTGCATGTGTCTTTTTGAATTGTGGTTTTCTCTGGATATATTCCCCGGAGTTGGGATTGCTGGATCATATGGTAGTTCAATTTTTAGTTTTGTAAGGAACCTCCCTACTGTTCTCCATAATGGTTGTACCAATTTACATTCCCACCAATAGTGTAGGAGTGTTTTCCCTTTTCTCCACACCCTTTCCAGCATTTATTGTTTGTAGATTTTTTGATGATGGCCATTCTGACCTGTGTGAGGTGATACATCATTGCAGTTTTGATTTGCATTTCTCTAATAATTAGTGACATTGAACATCTTTTCATGTGCTTTTTTGGCCATCTGCGTGTTTTCTTTGGAGAAATGCCTGTTTAGATCTTCTGCCCATTTTTTAATTGGGTTGTTTGGGGGTTTTGGGTACTGAGGTGTATGAGCTGTTTGTATATTTTGGAGATTAATCCCTTGTCGGTAGCTTGCAAATGTTTCCTCCTGTTCTGTGGGTTGTCTTTTTGTTTTGTTTATGGTTTCGTTTGCTGTGCAAAAGCTTTTAAGTTTAGTTAGGTCCCATTGGTTTATTTTTGTTTTTATTTTCATTACTCTAGGAGGTAGATCCTGAAAGATACTGCTGTGATTTATGTCACAGAGTGTTCTGCCTGTGTTTTACTCTAAGAGTTTTACGTTTCCAGCCTTACATTTAGGTCTTTAATCCATTTTGAGTTTAGTTTTGTATATGGTGTTAGGGAGTGTTCTAATTTCATTCTTTTACATGTAGCTGTCCAGTTTTTCTAGCACCACTTATTGAAGAGACTGTCTTTTCTCCATTGTATATTCTTGCCTCCTTTGTGATAGTTTAGTAGTTTAAAAACTTCGATGCATTAAATTTTTGGCTAAATTCAACATCCATTCATGATAAAAACTCTTAGAAATAAGAATAGAGGGGGCCTTCCTCAAATTGATAAAGAGTATCTACCAAAAGCCTAAAGGATATTTTACATAATGGAAAGGACCTGCCTAAGTCCCAAACACATAGCATATTATTCGGCTGCCTACTCAGCATCTCCACTTAGATACTTAATAGATGTCACCAACATGCAAAACTGAACCCCTGCTTTACCTCTCCCCATACCTATTCTTCCTTGTCTTCTCCAACTCATTAAATAGTCCATATAATGTACTACTTATTACAAAACCTTGGAGTCATCCATGATCTTGCTCTTTTCTTATGATAAACATCAGATAAACCCTGAAAATATACCCGGATCTCATCTTTGACCCGGGTTATTGCATTTGCTCCTCAACCTCTTCTTCAGCCCCTGTCTTGGCTCCATCAGGGTCTGTTCTTCACACAGCTGCTTGATTGCCTTTTAGGAGCTAAATCAGACCATGGCATTTCTCTAGCTAAAACTTCAAAATTTCCCACGTCACTAATAAGGGCAATTTTGGAGTTTTTACAATATAGAAAAAATGGTTTTCAGTAATACCAGCATATTGTTTATTCTTCAGTAAGTATTGAGAAACAGCTCTGTGTTGGGAACCTCATTAAATATTGGCACTGTCACTGTGAAAAGAGACATGGCTACTATACTCATAGTTTAAAATCCAGGGGGAGAATCCAGGTTGGCACTTACACAGTGTGCTTAGTGCTAGGGTATGAAATGTACAGAGTACTATGGGATCATTTGTGAAGGGCCCCTTTCGAGAGGAGGTGAAAGGGAAACTGAGACAATACTTGAAAGATAAATGGAACTGAAAAAAAAATAGAAATGAAACAGGTGATGAGTAGGTGAAAAGAAAGTGATGAGCAGAAAATTGTATTACACACAGAGAATGAGTATGATAAGGCAGGTGTGGCTAGATCCTGGTGTACGAAAGGGGGAGAGGTACTGGAATAGTTGGGAGCAGTAAGTAGGGCCCAGATCACAGAGGGCTTGTAGGTGAGGTTAAGACTTTTAGACTTTACCCTAAGAAATTAGGATTCTGAATTGAGATAATGGTGAACTTTGAGTACGAGAGTGACATAAGATTTCTATTTTAGAAAGCTTATTTAGATTGCAGTTAGAATGATGGGAGAGATGAGATTAAAGGCAAAGAGAGTTGTTAGAAAATGGTTAACAGAAATCCAGCTAAATGGTAATGGTGATCTGGAGGGTGATGCCTGGACTAATGAAGAATAGGTAGTTAGGAGAAAAGATTGACAGCAGTTGACCGAGAGAGGAAGAAGTGAAAGAGATTGCCAAAGTTTCTGTTAGGGTTTACAGAATGAGGAGTGGCTTTATAGAGAGGATGATGAGTTCTGATTTGTATAAAACAAATTTCAATGATCTGTGGGACTTCCTAGGGGAGAAGTTCTATCAGCAGTTCTGAATTCAGGTTGAGTGACAAAAAAGAGGTTAGGAGAGATATCAATTATGGAAATGAACGTTTGTTTCCTCCCTGAGATCTTATTTGCTGATTGTTCAAATAACCTTTGAGGATCTTAAGTGGTATGTTCTTTGTTGCCATACTGAGAAGAAGAGTAAGTTAGGCTTGTTTACAACTTGTTGGGCATTTGTGTTTACTTTTAAAAGTCAGCGAGCCTTGAATGAAGAGACTGTTTGGCCCTACTTCATAAGTGGAGACTTCCTCTTGATGCTAAATATGACATGGTTGTATATGACACATAGTGCTCTAGAACTTTGCCGTTACACTGTTATAGTGTGTGTTCAATTCAGCATAAGGTGTATTCCTTCATACAAACATCCAGAATCATGCTTGGAGTGTGGACTTTGGAGCCAGGTTACCTGGCTTTAAGTTCTGGCCCTGCCATTAAGTAGGGGTAAGATTGTGGGCATTAAACTTCTTTGAGTTTACTTTGTTGCCTACAAAATGTAAGAATATTACCTACATCATGTGGTTAGAATTGAGTTAATAATGTAAAGCATTTAGAATAGAATTGAATAAATGTTAGCTGTCATTATTATTATTAATAAGAGGAGGCTCAGTTTATGGTGGTAACAAAGGACTTCTTTATGTTAAGTGTGTGGTGTGCACTCCTGGGGCGGTTTGACTGGGAAGCCCAAAGTGTTTCTGAATTTCTGAGACTTCACTGAAGACTGAATTGTAATGCTGTGCAGATGATGGTTATTCTTTCACTGTTTCATTCTTTGTAATTATGGGAGTGGGTGTTTATGTATTAGGAGAAAACTGGGGGTTGTTAACTGCATATTAATAAGAAACTGGGAAAGCAGGAAGAGTATTATGTTTTGTCTGTATCACTAATGATGCTTTCTTACAGACAGACCTGTGGATTTTAGTTCTCACTTGAAGAAATAGTGTTTCCTGGCAGGGTTTCTGCTCCATGAAAAACAAAATAAAAAACTTCCTGTTTAAACTTATAGGTGGACTAAAGTTATAATAAGATGGGTTATTTTTTTTTTCCTTTTTCTTTTCTGAAAACCTTTGCTTTTTCATTTATAATCAAAATAGTATGGAGAAGGATAGAGTGATAGGCCAAAGTACTAATGTTGGGGTCTGAGCCAGTGAAAAGGATTGTGGAAATGTGAGCTGGAAGTGCTAAATGTTCAGTGCGCCTATAAGGCTGCCACTTGAATAATAAGTCAGATACAGCTCTTTCTTTGTCTCTCCTGGAATCCTGCTGTGAAAAATAAATTCATTCACAGAGAGAGAGGTGTCACACTTTTGTGGTTGATATTTTCACTGTTGGATTCTTTCCTGTAAACTAATATTTTATTTTGAATTTTATAGGAATTTGAAAGTGATTATGTTGTGTTTAAGTCCAAAACTTTGGATTTTGACAGAAGGCTCGGGACAATTCTTTGTGAAGCTTTCTTTAACTGCAATGGTCTGGAAGCTGCATTTAAGGTTAGTTCTGAAGAAGTTATCAGGAAAAAATGTTTTACTAGTGAATAAGACTATTGGATGAAAAGAGGGAATACATTCCTTTCTCATCCAGGTAAACTCTTAACTAGTCACATTCTCTTCATATGAAGCTCACTGAATTATAAGCTTTGAATAATGTACTAATGAATGATGAAGTTTACTTTGGACAGAGTCAGTTTTAGGATACTTGACTATTGATCTTTGCTTGAATTCATTGTTTCAGCTTTCATTACCTTTAGAGCAAGTTTGGTATGGCCTGTGAACTATCAATTCAAAATTAAGCTACAGTGAAAAGTGAAAACTCTCTGTTAACTCAAGAATTTCTTTTCTTTGCCATTGTTTACATAGGTTGGGTTCATCTGCCCACTTTATTAATCTGACTGAAATAAATAGCAATTTATACACTGTTTTTCATCAGGCATAAGACACCGTTGATTATCAGACACACCAGTGTTTATCAACAAAAGAATATGCTGCCAAAAAATTATGATGCTGTTGATTATATAACATAGTCTAGTTTCAGAGGTGTTAAAACATGAAAGAGTGTTTGTCGTAGAATTGATGAAATACAGTATAGACGTATGAATAGTTGCAGAAAAGAAAAGCATCCTGAGAGTCCTCCCAAGTAGAAAGCTTGTAACGGGTAATCGGGGCACCTTGTGAAACTTGCTTGTCAAAGAAGAGAATTGCAAGTCAAGTGTAAACTTAGATGACATCCCCAAAGAGGAATGAGGCCTCAGTGTCAGCAGAAACACAGCTAGAGAATCACGGACACAATTCATTGAAGATGGCAGTGCAAAACAGTATAACAGGCGCAGGCTTTGTCGGAGATACTTGTTTGATTTTGATCTTAAAATTCAAATAAATGGGTCAGATGGCGGTTAAGTGGCTAGTGTCTTCTATCCCCATCAAGCATTTTAACAGAGAAGTCACGAGACTCAAATAGTTCTCTCTTAAGAGCCCTTGGATGAAACTGAGATGCTGCCAGCTGAAATATATAGCCTGTTGTTATAAAATAACACCACCTGTCATCCCATCTCTCAGAAATTACTATTGTATTTATTACTGCCCTTCCTTTTCTTTGACTAGATATGCATACATATTTCTCTTTGCAAAAAATGACATATTCTGATCCTTGTAATCTCTTTGTAACCCTTTCAGGAAGCAGTGAATCATAAAAATTTTTCTTTTGTAACAATTCAACAGTATTATTTTTAGTGGCTATGTAGTAGTCTATCGTATTCTCTGTAACTGGACCTCTTTTCCTGCTTTTAGAAATAACTTCAAGAAAGAATGTAGAATGAAATCTCAGTTACAGAGGTTACAGAGGCTCCTACCGTTTCTAATTCAAACCTCTCTCCTTGCCCTTTTCACAACCATTCATATGGATTCTATTTTAGTACATGGCCAGTTATTTTTTCTAAAGAATTTTATCTCTTTTTTGTCATGTATTTTGTTTCTTTAACTTTCCACATATTTGTACCTTGTCTGCTGCAAAATATAACGTGAGATGGTGCCCTTATAAGCTCTCCAGGGGTGGGACATCATCTTAGAGTTTTTGTTATATCTAGATCACCTTCTGCAACACCTTGTATAAAGCAGGCACTTAATAACTGTGACATTAGGAGGGCTGACTGGTTGTCAGAGTCCTGAAATGACACAAAGATGAAGGTAACTGCAGCAAGAGTCGTGGCAGAAGAAAAAAATTACAGGGTTGTGTATTTAGGGGAGAAAATGATTTCTACCATAGGTACAGGATGATGGAACTCCAACCAGTTACCGTTGTGTCCCAGGGAATAAATACTTGCAGACTGTTCTCTGAAGACCACGATTCAGTACCTGCTCTTGGCAAAGACATGAGCAGGAAGGGCCCTGGAACCAAACAGTATAAAGCTGTGGCTCAGACCCTACAGGGTTGGCACTCAATAAAAATTAAAAGAAAATGCTGGGGCTTCCCTGGTGGTGCAGTGGTTGAGAATCCACCTGCCGATGCAGGGGACACGGGTTTGTGCCCTGGTCCAGGAGGATCCCACATGCCGCGGAGCGGCTGGGCCCGTGAGCCATGGCCGCTGAGCCTGCGCTCTGCAACGGGAGAGGCCACAACAGTGAGAGGCCTGCGTACCACAAAAAAAAAACAAAAACAAACAAACAAAACACTGAAATGCTGATGGATGGCTTTCTAAAATTTACAGTTTCTTTGCATGCAGGGAGACTGAAGTAAGACAAGTGTCTAGAAAAGTCTTTAGATGAAATAATAGAAAACTAGAAAATTGTGAAGTGTATATGGTTCAAGTGGCAGCAAATTAAAAAAATCTTTGAAAAAGAGAAACCTAGGAAAAATATAAATATTACATAATGAAACTGAGAAGTAGAAGAAAATCAAGGTAAACCTTACAGATCTCCAGTGGGATAATTAGGAAGGAAGCATGCATTGGGAATCAGTCTTGAATCTTTTGAGGTTGATATGAAGGACAATGTCTGTACTCTCCATAAAAAAACTCTTAGTTCCAACGTGACAAGGAAACCGGAAGTTCAAATGACGTTTATTCTCATCCTGGAGGGTAATTTTTATGTATCTGTGATGTTGAAAAATTAAGGTAATGTATACTGCATAAAAGGTTAAGACTCTGTTTACTACTACTTTCTGGCTTCACAACCTCCCCAAAGCATATTTTCTCTCTGTCTTTCCTATTTTACACTTGGACTTAAGTCCCACTAAGCGTATCAGGTGGTCAAAATGAGATGTCGCTGGGAAACTTCTGGTATTGTTCCAGTTGCGGTTCATATGATAAGGGCTTGAAAGAGAATGTTGTGAAATAAATATGTTTCCCTACTATAGTTGGAGTACACTTCTTTGTGAAATCTATGAGGCAATGTTTACTTCAGAATGTTAACATCAAGTCCAAAGTTAACAAAACAGTGGTTGTACGAAGAAAGTTAATACTTTGCATTTTGCTAGGTAGCAGCTAACTAAGTAGATTTTAAATATTTAGTAGTTTCTACAGTAATTTTTTTTGAAGTATAGTTGATTTGTTTCAGGTGGTCAGCAAAGTGATTCAGTTATATATATGTGTGTGTGTATATATATATATATATATATATATATATACACACACACATATATACCTATTCTTTTTCAGAGTCTCTTCCCTTATAGATTATTACAAGATATGGAGTATAGTTCCCTGTGCTATACAGTAGGTCTTTGTTATCTATTTTATATATACTAATGTGTATATGTTAATCCCAAACTCCTAATTTATCCCTCCCCAATCCCTCGGCCCTTTGGTAAACATAAGATTGTTTTCTATGTCTGTGAGTCTCTTTTTGTTTTGCAAATAAGTTCATTGGTATCATTTTTTAGATTCCACATGTAAGTGATATCATATGATTCTTGTCTTTGTCTGGCTTACTTAGTGTGATGATCACTAGGTCCATCCATGTTGCTGCAAATGGTGTTATTTCATTTTTCTATGGCTGAGTAATATTTCATCGTATATATATATACCATATCTTCTTTATCCCTTCATCTGTCAATGGACATTTGGGTTGCTTCCATGTCTTGGCTATTGTAAATAGTGCTACTATGAACATTGGGGTGCATGTGTCTTTTTGAGTTAAAGTTTTCTGTGGATATATATGCCAGGAATGGGATTGTTGGATCACATGGTAACTATTTTTAGTTTTTTAAGGAACCTCCATACTGCTCTCCATAGTGGCTGCACCAATTTACATTCCCACCAACAGTTCTACAGTAGGTATAATTGATATTACCAGAAGAAAAGCCAGTGTGTGTTTGTCTAAACTGGCCTCTTAAGATATGGTTAGATTTACATTTCAGTTGGTATAATTTTTTCCTTGTGTTGATTTTTTTAGTAAGTACAGTTTTTGAAAATGTTTACAAATTGTTTACAATGATGCTGTTTTTTAATAAAAACAAATTTGGGGGAACACCCATTAGTTTTCTAAGAGGAAGAACAAAGCTCTTTCTTTTGCCATGTCACATCACTAGCAAGGCACAAACCTTAGTGTATGGTTTTCTGTCACCTTGATGATATTTAGTTATTTTGAGAAGCTATCTCCTTTTATTTCAGAGAAAGTATCTATATAACAGACCAAATAGCTCACATTTTCTGAAGCCCACATAGAGTAAGTAAATAACAAAATAGCAATTTTAAATGGCACCTTGGCTGATGAGTTCCTACACAAGGCAACAGAGGCTCTGATGCCAGACTGCCCAGTGTTCATGTCAAATGCCAACTCTGCACTAGCTGTGAAAATTTGGGCAAGTTATCCCCTTCCCATAACTCACTTCCCCTATCTGGAGCATGTGGTAACAATAGCATTTTTAACACCCTTAAAATATAGTCCCTGGCACCTAGTCAGCATTCTATAAACATTGCTTGTACAAAAATATGTATGTTTACTACGTTATTTTGTTTGCAAAGAAAGCTGTCTCACACTGATGCACAGAAGAATCCCCGTGGGGCAGAAGACAAGACAGGAGGCAAATAGAAATCCAAGGTTAGGTTCACCAGACAGCTCAGCTTTGTGGAAACAGGGGGTCAAGGTTACTTTGAGATGACCGAGCGGAGGGAGTTCTGGAACTACATACTTCTCCTTACTGGTCATGTGATTTTGTTTTAGTTCACGTGTCTGCTTTTTCTGTCCCCTTACTCACTGGCTTCCTCTGCTCACTAGTCCAGTTGACCCTTGAACAATGCAGGGGTTAGGAGCATTGACCTCCTATGTAGTTGAAAATCACTGTTTAACTTTTGGCTCCCCCAGAACTTAACTAACAGTAGCCTACTGTTGACCGGAAGCCTTACCAATAATGAGCGTTCGATTAATACATATTTTGTATTTGTATTATATAATGTATTCTTATGATAAAGTCAGCCAGAGAAAAGAAAATGTTATTAAGAAAATCATAAGGAAGAGAAAACATCTTTACAAGACTGTACTCTATCGATACCGTGAGTTTATGTCATCTGTTTACAAGATGAATCATCAGTACCTACATCAGTATTGCCTTGCACAATACAAAACGCTGTAGATCTTATATGTATTACTAACACTAGACATAAAGAAATGAAAAGATAATGTGAAAAATTCATATTTATTTACAGGTATAATGATTCATTGATAAAAAGAAGCAGAAATATGATTGCTTTATGGTAGCCTAGTGTAATAAATAGGATTGTTTCACGGGAGCCTAGCCTGTACACTAATGAATGAATCATTATAAAACTTTTATGGCATAGAGTGTTATAGCCATACTCTACTATAATATTGGAAACATTATTTTAAAAAAACCACCTGTGATGATAGGCTGATATTCAGTTTCTCCAATTATGAGAGAAAGGCATACTGTATGGTAGTGTAATTTTTTAAAAGCAAAGTTATAAAACAGTAAGAAAACTAACACATTATTAATTTGATTTTAAATAACACCTTATATCTATGTAGGGATAGACTAGTATCTACATATATTTCATGCACTCATGACGTACCTTTTCTTAAATTTTTTGATATTTCTTGGCAGTGTGGTTTGTCTTGTCTGAGAACAATTTTCAAATTGTCGCAATTCTCCAAAAAATTTACCAGTGTATTTATTGAGAAAGTTTTGTGTAAAAGTGGACCCACGCATTTCAAGCTCGTTTTGTCAAGGTTCAACTGTAGGTTCTTTTCACTCGTAAATTTTACTGGCATAGGTTCAGCCTGCCATGCCCTCATTCTTTTTCTGAGAAAGACTCCAATTATCTCAAGGCATTGGTTTCAACCAGTACTTTGACACTGAAGGAACTGTCAGCCCGTGGAGTGCTTGTCCTTGGAACAGGTCGCCACTGCTGCCCCAGCTGCTGTGTTGGGGGTAGCTGGGTCCTGTGGTACAAAACATGGGCGGCCATGGGCAGGACGGTCACTGTGACTGATGCTTCCGGTGTAACTATTTTTTTAAAATTTATTTTATAAAATAAAAGTATAGTTGAAGTATAGTTGATTTATTGGGTTGGCCAAAAAGTTTGTTTGGATTTTTCCATAAGACGTTACTTGGCAAACAGAAATTCTAAGTCTAGAGGACATACAGCAGATTACACTTAGCAAATATGAAGATGTTTTCTTTTTTTTTTTTTTTAACAGTTGGGAATTTTATAGCTTTCCTCTTTCTCCTCAAATTGTATGTTTTTAAAAAAAAATTTATTGAAGTGCAATTGATTTACAGTGTTGTGTTAATTTCTGCTGTACAGCAAAGTGATTCAGTTATACATTCTTTTTCATATTCTTTTCCATTATGGTTTATCACAGGATAACAGTATAATTATTAACGTGTGACCTAGAGGTCCTTGATATGGCTTTCCTTATTCTAAAGAGTATATGTGTAGGAGGGAAGAGCAAATAAGAAGTACGCAATCTTGCTTCTGTTCTTAAATCTGCAAAGCATCTTTTACAATGTTTCCTGGTGTCCAACAGGAAGTAGGGGTGTCGGCTGTGATCAGGGATTTCTAACAGACAGTGGTTTGCTTCTGACTCCTCATTTTCTGCTGAGGAAGGGAAACTGCTTTACATTTAGAATTTGCTTTATTGGATGCATAGAAATTTTAGTGAGATGCTAAAGTGTTTTCAGTCTGAAGACATTGCAGGATACTTGCAGAGATCTAGATTTTTGCTTTGTATCTAGTCACGTAGGAAGTTTAATGGAGGAAATAGTGAATCGAGTATTTGTATTAAAAACCCATGGTGGTTAACCTTTCTTTCACTTTGATTTTTATAGCTTTTGACTGTATTTGGGAATTTCCTTGAGAAACCAGTTGTCATGGAAATTTTCAGCCCACGTTACAGCACACTTGTGCACATGTTCAGTGCAGAGTTGGATATGTGTAAGCAATTGTATAATGAACACGTGCAACAGGTGAGTGGGGGGGGATAAAGTCTGACAGACCCACAGTATCATATTGTGGGTCAGGGTGTCAAGTAGAGCTCCACTGAATGATAACTGAAGAGTAGATACAGGCTCTAAAATTGTTATGCTTTTATGTAATTGATTTCCTTATGGATATGAAGAACCTGCTTTAGGACAGTAACTCTTCTACTAATCAGGTTACTTTGCATGTATGTTCTTTATATTTGTACTGTAAATGTTCCAAAATTAACAATTGCCTACAAGGTTGGAGTGTGCCCTGATTAAATGTTCCCTTTCATCCTCTTCACCACAATATCAATTTGCAGATTGAACAAGGAAATGTAGTCCTTAACAAGAATATGCCATTTACCTCAGGAAATATCAAATGGGCTAAAGAGGTCATGGACCGACTTCAAATGTTTTGGTCAAACTTTGCATCTCTCCGTGATCTGTAAGTAGTTAGGCTTCTTTCGTGGTAACATTATCCCTTCGACACAGGCAATTTTTATATAGGGTAGTGAGCTGTTCATTTTAGCACTTAAAGAGTCACTGCCTTACTTAACTCTTGTCATTGCTTGGGCTCATTGAGAGGGATTTATCCCCATGGTTTGGGAGTATGTTTAGGACTTAGAACTTCATATATTTCCATGTTTTTAGGTCTTTTTTCGCTTTTCTATTTCACCCACAATATGTTGATAGCTTTTTGTTATTGTTTTTCCTTTCTCCAATAGCTAGCACTCCTGTTATTTTGCAGACTTTTGTATCTTTTTCTTTTCTTTGTAGGAATTGATAACTTGTTGCTGTTTGCATTTAGTAAAATATTTGGAGTTCCATTTATTTCATATCCTTTAAGGCACAGACTATGCAGAAGCATTATTTGACCTTTATTGATTTTCTTCCTGATTTTTATAGTGTACTTTCTTATTTCTATCATATATTACTGTAAAGTAGCTAAGCTGAGATCTATCTAATGTATAGAAAAGTAAAAAATAAAAAACATATTCCTACAGATTCTTGGAAAGTCCTGATGATGCCTGGATTTATCAGAAGTATACTGAAATGACAGCTTTGCTAGACCAGTTTGAAAATCGTATCTATAATGAATGGAAAAGTAATGTGGATGAAATCTGTGAATTCAATTTGAATCAACCCTTGGTTAAATTCAGTGCCATAAGTGGTCTTCTCGATGTTAACTTTGACCCAAAGGTAAGGGTTTGATATTTTTAAAACGTTTCATAGATGCCCTTTTTATTATAAGAATATTCCTCATACCTCCATTCATTTGTATTTTATTTTGGGAAAATGTCAGTGCTACGAGGACTATAACTAAAAACAACTTCTAATAGGTCTTTGTTTTAGGGATTTGCTTATCAAATTCTATATTAATTTTTCTTTCTTGTTTTGTCTTGTAATTATTTATTTGCCACTCCCACTTTACTGGATAATGAGTTACTTGAGAGTAGGGTCCATTGGATTTCATCTTTGTGTGTCTAACATAGTGTCTGGCACTTGGTAACATTTAATAAATATTAACTCAATTGAACAGAATCGTTAGTCTTTGATCAGATGTTTTCTGGCTTAGGTTTTCTTGCCCTGTCTCATGGCAGTCCAACTGTATGCCTAGGAGGTGAAAGTTAGCCTCACTGAGTTTAATAGTCACAGTCTGTACTCAAATTCTGTTCTCTTTCCCCGAAATATTACAAAGAATTGCATCACTTATTTTTTCTTATTAACCTCAGCTCAGGTATATAAATATGTGACCTGGAGGACTGAGGGTTTGCTTTACCTTCTGATTTCATAAAACCAATTTATAGAAACTGAATTCCTGAGATGTTTTAGGGATAATCCCTACAATTTTACCTGAAGGGATTATAAACATACCAAATATATTGTACTAGTGAACCTATGGAGTGACAGCCTAAGGAAGTCAACTGGTTTACCTTCTAAAACATGTGGTCTTTTCCACAGAAACTGTGATTTAGGGCTACAGTCAGTTTTGCTACAACACGACATATGCATTCCTAAAATTCACTGCACTATGAAAGACTGCACAATAAAAAGTACATTGCTGATGGGGAAAATGAGGGTTAGGGTACAGTACTCAAAAACTTTGTCAGTGATAACGTTTAAAAAAATAAATAACTCAGACAGAAAGACAAATATTGTATGATATCACTTATATGTGGAATCTAAAAAATACAACAAACTAGTGAATATAACAGAAGAAGCAGACTCACAGATATAGAAAAGAGACTAGTGGTTACTCCTGGGGGGAGGGAAGGGGTGGGGCAACATAGGGGTAGGTGATTAAGAGGAACAAACTATTAGGTATAAAATAAGCTACAAGGATATATTATCGTACATCATGGGGAATATAGTAAATGTTTTACAATAACTATAAATGGAGTATAACCTTTAAAAATTGTGAATCACTATTGTACACATATAACTTACATAATATACAGCAACTATACTCCAATTAAAAAATAACAATAAAAACAGAAAAACAAAAAAAGGAACTTAGGAAGAACAGTAGCATAGTTTTATACATTTTAAATGGTCAAGTAGTATATAAATGCTCCAATGAATATAGTACTTTCCCTTGACAAAGACCTGAAGTTTGCTCAGGGAAGTGCATTATGACTTGTGCATTACTGTGAGGTGGTGGAAGGAAGGTCATTTGAAACCAGACAGAGAGTTGGGCCACCAGAAGTTGGATGGGCTGGCTCATCACACACCTATGAGTGGAGGGACCTGGTGGATGTTTGTGGTGTGTGCATATGAGCATTTTGCATATTCCTAAGCCTTTTTGTTCAGCTGGTTGCAGTTTTTAGCATTTACCTAGCTGTTTATTGCTGATGAAACTACAGCTAAGCAAAGACAAAACTTGTGGCATGTTCACAATCCTCCCTCATGTATAATCATGTTGT
This sequence comes from Delphinus delphis, assembly GCF_949987515.2. Lineage (NCBI taxonomy): Eukaryota > Metazoa > Chordata > Mammalia > Artiodactyla > Delphinidae > Delphinus > Delphinus delphis. The sequence continues at coordinate 33,837,520 of NC_082691.1, read as the reverse complement.
GTTTTCAAAACAAGCATTATTATAGAGCTAGCGGTGTTTGGAAAAGACCGAGGTCGGCTTATGGCCACGCATTTCAGATCTTGGCGTGTACATGTTGCTCTTTTTTTGCTTGAATTCTTTCTCTGACAGTGGGCCATAGCCAATGATTTCTACCTTTATTACTTATACTTCTGCATCATATGGAATGTATGATTGTTGCTTTTAAAAAACATAAGAAACAAAAGCCCCTTTGCCTTGACAGTTTGAAAATATTGTAATCATTGGATGAAATTTTAAGCGTTTGATTTTAAAAATAGAATGATATTCTTGGGCATCCCTGGTGGCGCAGTGGTTGAGAGTCCGCCTGCCGATGCATGGGACATGGGTTCGTGCCCCCCTTCCGCGAAGATCCCACATGCCGCGGAGCAGCTGGGCCCGTGAGCCATGGCCGCTGAGCCTGTGCGTCCAGAGCCTGTGTTCTGCAACGGGAGAGGCCACAACAGTGAGAGGCCCGCGTACCGCAAAAAAAAAAAAAAAGAATGATATTCTTAAATCATGTTAAATAATCCTTGCTTTTCTTTTAATAGCTAGTGGCCGTATTAAGAGAAGTTAAATACCTTTTGATGTTGAAGAAATCAGACATACCGGATTCAGCCTTAGCCATCTTCAAAAAAAGAAACACTCTTTTAAAGGTCTGTGTTTTCAGATATTAGGGCAGATTTTGAATAGAAAGTTTGAATTTTAATTATTAACATGTAGACCTAAGATACTTCCATGCCTCCAAGAGAAAGTAGCTTTAACACATGTGGCCCTTTTTGTCTTGGGGTTTTCTTTTGAATCAGTCCATTGGAAATCTTGAACTTCTTGTGCAAGGATATAATAAGCTGAAACAGACTCTTCTGGAAGTTGAATACCCCCTGGTTGAGGAAGAGCTGAGGTCTGTGGATGAGGAACTGCAGGCAGCCGCCACATCACTGACATGGCAGGATGACTGCTGGGGGGACATCGAGAGGATGAAGACGGCCACCTCAGAGTTGGAGCGCAGAGTGGAGCATGCGCAGAACAACGTCAAAGTGATTCAGCAGACGATGCGGGCTTGGGTGGAGTGCACGCTCCTTCCCCGGAGAGAACACAGGCGGGAGACCGCCTTGACTTGGGAGAACAAGCGTGATTTGTTTACGAAAAAATACACGCTAATCCAGGAAGATGGCTGCAAGATACACAACTTGGTTGAGGTACTTGCTTTAAAGGCTTCGAAATGTATAGCAGATCCTTTCACTTAGTTTAGAAAAGAGCAAAAATAGGTAACCTAATAATGGAGGGCCCTTTTTCTGGGCCCAAAAGAACTTTAGGTATGGTTTTGTTAAGCATTGCAGATGGAGGAATTTGTGTTACTTGTCTGTAATTTCTGTGGCCCTCGCTGTGCTCATTTCTAAGGGAAGAGATAGGAATGTGAGATCTTTTGATGAAACAGAAAGGCTAGAGATGGTGTCCTTACCTTGGTCATAGTTATCTCCTGTTTTGCTGAATGCCTCTGTGTGTCATCCGTCTTGTTTACCTCATCTCCTGTAACCCTTTCAGCCATCTCCTGAGGGTGGCAACAGTAGTTACTCTCCTTATAACAAGTACTTGAGTTTTTACAACAGTGATAGGCACTATTCCAGGGTAATCAGTGTAAGAGAAGACAAATAAAACAACAAGAACAAAGAACAGAAGGCAGAGAAACAAAAGCATAAAACAAAGAAGTCTCTTGCCTCTTGGATCTTACATCCTAGTTAGGGAAGATAGAAAGAGAAAATAACAAATATATAGTAGTATCTTCAATCGGTCACATGAGCAATGGTGAAAAATAAAGCAGAGATGGTGGGATAGAGAAGCAGTAGCAGGTGGGGTGGACACTGTGTATGAGGTAGTTAGAAAGGCCTCTTTACTAAGGTAGCATTTCTGCAGAGAACTGAAAGGGAATGCGCTAGGTGGGAAATGGAAGAAGGATGTTCTAGGTATCAAAGTACACAAGCTTTACGGTAGGAGTATGGGTCGCTTGTCTAAGGGTCAGTTAGAGAGCCAACATGCCTGAAGCAGAATTTCCAGGGGGAATAATAGTAGGTGATGAAGTTTGAAAGGGCTTAAGCGTACATCCCGCTGGATCAACGGGCCATTTTGAGAACTTTGGGTTTTACTCTGAGGGAATATAGCAGCTGGAGACTCTCTGCTCAGAAGCTTTCCCTGTTGAGTGTAAACTGCAGGGGGGTCAGGAGATGGTAGACAAGGAGACCGTTAGGAGATGAGTCTGTAATCCAAGTGAAGATGGCTTGGGTCCAGACGGTAGTGATAAAAAACAGTCGTATGCTGGATGTGTTTTGAAGGCAGAGTCAAGAGGATTTGCTGCGATCAGTCAGAGGAGAGAGAAGTTAAGATGACGTTGACGTTTTTGGTCTGGGCTGCTGGAAGAATAGAGTTTCCCTTTACTGATACGGGGAGGGCTGTGGCAGAGCAGATTTTGCAGGGAAAAGACAGGGTTTGTTTTTGGGCACATTAGTTAGACATGCCTGCCCAAGGGCAGATTTTTGCATAGGCTGGCATTGCAGTTGTGTGAAGAAAGGGTTTGAAGAGTAACAAACTTGCTCACCGAAAAGTAAGATGTGGTACATTTGATATGCTGTATTGAGTATGTGTCACAAGAAGAAAAGAAAGAAAAGAATTCATATGGATTTCAAAGTTTCTGTTGACTTCCAAGTTTGTCTGAAACATGTAAGAAAGTTTTAATTTTCCCTACTGGTAACAATTTGCTAGGACAAAGACTTTGCCTTCTTAGATGACTGCCTGTGTTAGCATCTTTGGGCTGCTGTAACAAAGTACCACAAATGGATGTCTTAAAGCAATGAAATGTATTCTCTCTCAGTCTGGAGGCTAGAAGTCTGAAATCAAGGTGGGGGCAGGGCCATGCTCCCTCTGAAGGCTCCCCCTAAGGCCTGGGTAGCCTTGAGGGAATCTCGGGGATGTTCTGATATGTAAAGAAGGTATATATCTGGAAAGTTGTTTTTTCAGCAATGTCTTAACTTAGTCATGACCTCGACTGTTCCTAGTTTGCCGAGATGGCTGTGAATTATTCTGCGACTTTCAGGACATCCTTACAAGTGTTTATGCATTGGAATCTGCCTCATGGAGGACAGATGGTGGATTACAATTAGTTTCTTCTGATACATTTTCTTGATAATAGGAAAGTGGACTCCCTAAACAGTAACTTGGCGGTTTTAGACAAGTAAGATATATGAATGTTGATTATAATGCATTGAAAATATTGTGAGTACATGAGTAAAAATAGTTACAAACAAGGTTTTGCAGTGGTATTCTCGGAGAATAAAGTTGGAATTTTTCTACTAGTAAATGGACTCTTTTTCCCTTAAATCAAAAACTAAGAACCTTGGAAGTCACTTAGACCTGTGGAGTGCTTCCAACTTGAGGGAACTCAACTTCAAAATAGAGATGAAATGATTGTTTCTGTAAGTTATCTTTTAAGTGACTTTTCCCCCTCTTATCAGCACATGAAATTGAGCTTGGTTCTCAGATTTCCAGCAAGGAATGTGGTTTAGGGGAAAGACATAGAAACACAGCAGAAGGTGTGTGAGTTCTGCCCTTTCATGCTACATCCTTTGTGGCTGTAGGATCTCTGTGGATGGTCTGCAGTCAGTGTCTCAGATGAAGAGAGAAGGGCAGAACCGTGCAAGATTGGGTCTGGAAGGGACCCGAGCGATCGCGTAGTGACCCAAAGCCCTCCTTTCTTTTCCTTTTCCTCCCTTTACCCTAGATTGTTGAACATACAACAATTTCTTAAAAGTGGCACTGTAGTGATATAAGCTGGATCTCTTGGTATGAGAAAGTATGAACAGTGAGGCAATTGCAGGTATATTACTGAGATATGTTGGAAAGAGCCCTACTCTGGGGAGTCAAGAGGACTGGCTTCTAGTTCTAGCTCAGCTGCTTACTTCCTATGAATGTGACGCTGGATGTGTTTTAGGTCTTTGTTTTATACCTTAAAGATGAAGAGCCTGAACAAGATAGTCTTTGAGGATATTTTTTCACCCTTCCAACCCCTAGACTAGCTCCTACAACGGAGCCAGGACTGCTGTGTACAGCTGCCTGGGATGTGTACTGCCCAGCTCCAGGGGTGTGGGTCACATACACTACACAGGTGTGAATGCTTCCACGTGGTTGGCAGGCAAGACAGCATCCCTGAAAAGAGCAGTTCTTAGATTTGTTTGAGGACAAAAAACCCTCAAAGAACTTGTTCATCTCTGCCCTGCTTTATCAGGATCCAGACTCACCTCTGTTGTTCTGATTCTTGCCTGTAGCACACACCTTTGAATCCGGGATCATATATCCACAGTAGTGGATAATCACAGAAAGCAGAGAGCATAATCTACCTTATAATTAGCTCCCATTTTAGTGTCGTCTTTTCTGTGTGCTATAGTAGTTTCTGCCTTGGGCATCTGCCCTCTGGCCTGTATAGACTGTGTAACCTTTGCCACTCAGAAGGTACTTCTGGAATCAACCTTGCTGCTTACCTGACCTTTTCAAATCGCTGTCCCTAGGCCTGCCACACTGTGCCCAACCTCTAGCAGTCCTTAACCATGTCTGTGTCTGGCCCTGTCATGCCCACTGGCCCATCCATTACTTTACCCACATGCTAGGGAGATGCTGAGGTCAAAGACTTTCATATTGTTGAAGCACAGAGGGAGCCTGGACTTCACCAGGCCAGTGTTTCCCAAGCCAAGTTACTGTTTTTCTACAAGCTGCTCATAGGCGGTTGGCACAAAATATCTTTGTGTTTGGAGACAATTGGTTAAACCAGGTTAAATGGACTTTAACATAATAGGTACACTGTGAGTCTCCAAGAATGGCCTAAAACACATAGCTCTTTGCTGACTTGGTGATCTTTAGATACCCCAGAACAGCGTTCTCAGGAGGACCACTTTGGGAAACCTCATTTACAGGTGAGGCCAGGGCAGGCAAGGTCCAAGGCCACAGAGAGTCAGGGACGGGGCCAGAACCAGAGCCCAGGCCCCATACATCTAGGATGCATTGGGAACTAGTGTATTTCTTGTGTGCATAATATTTGAAGATAGCAATCTTCTTAATGATTTCACCTTTAAAGAATGACTTTTTTTTTTTACGTCTTTATTGGAGTATAATTGCTTTACAATGATGTGTTAGTTTCTGCTTTATAACAAAGTGAATCAGTTATACATATACATATGTTCCCATATCTCTTCCCTCTTGCATCTCCCTCCCTCCCACCCTCCCTATCCCACCCCTCCAGGTGGTCACAAAGCACCAAGCTGATCTCCCTGTGCTATGCGGCTGCTTCCCACTAGCTATCTACCTTATGTTAGGTAGTGTATATATGTCCATGCCACTCTCTCGCTTTGTCACAGCTTACCCTTCCCGCTCCCCATAGCCTCAAGTCCATTCTCTAGTAGGTCTGTGTCTTTACTCCCGTCTTACCCCTAGGTTCTTCATGACTTTTTTATTTTTCTTAGATTCCATATATATGTGTTAGCATACGGTATTTGTCTTTCTCTTTCTGACTTACTTCACTCTGTATGACAGACTCTAGGTCTATCCACCTCATTACAAATAACTCAATTTCGTTTCTTTTTATGGCTGAGTAATATTCCATGGTATATATGTGCCACATCTTCTTTATCCATTCATCCGATGATGGGCACTTAGGTTGTTTCCACCCCCTGGCTATTGTAAATAGAGCTGCAATGAACATTTTGGTACATGACTTTTTGAATTATGGTTTTCTCAGGGTATATGCCCAGTAGTGGGATTGCTGGGTCATATGGTAGTTCTATTTGTAGTTTTTTAAGGAACCTCCATACTGTTCTCCATAGTGGCTGTACCAATTCACATTCCCACCAGCAGTGCAGGAGTGTTCCCTTTTCTCCACACCCTCTCCAGCATTTATTGTTTGTAGATTTTTTGATGATGGCCATTCTGACTGGTGTGAGATGATATCTCATTGTAGTTTTGATTTGCATTTCTCTAATGATTAATGATGCTGAGCATTCTTTCATGTGTGTGTTGGCAATCTCTATATCTTCTTTGGAGAAATGTCTATTTAGGTCTTCTGCCCATTTTTGGATTGGGTTGTTTGTCTTTTTGTTATTGAGCTGCATGAGCTGCTTATAAATTTTGGAGATTAATCCGTTGTCAGTTGCTTCATTTGCAAATATTTTCTCCCATTCTGAGGGTTGTCTTTTGGTTTTGTTTATGGTTTCCTTTGCTGTGCAAAAGCTTTTAAGTTTCATTAGGTCCCATTTGTTTATTTTTGTTTTTATTTCCATTTCTCTAGAAGGTGGGTCCAAAAGGCTCTTGCTGTGATGTATGTCATAGAGTGTTCTGCCTATGTTTTCCTCTAAGAGTTTGATAGTTTCTGGCCTTACGTTTAGGTCTTTAATCCATTTTGAGCTTATTTTTGTGTATGGTGTTAGGGAGTGATCTAATCTCATAGTTTTACATGTACCTGTCCAGTTTTCCCAGCACCACTTATTGAAGAGGCTGTCCTTTCTCCACTGTACATTCCTGCCTCCTTTATCAAAGATAAGGTGACCATATGTGCGTGGGTTTATCTCTGGGCTTTCTATCCTGTTCCATTGATCTATATCTCTGTTTTTGTGCCGGTACCATACTGTCTTGATTACTGTAGCTTTGTAGTGTAGTCTGAAGTCAGGGAGCCTGATTCCTCCAGCTCCATTTTTTGTTCTCAAGATTGCTTTGGCTATTTGGGGTCTTTTGTGTTTCCATACGAATTGTGAAATTTTTTGTTCTAGTTCTGTGAAAAATGCCAGTGGTAGTTTGATAGGGATTGCATTGAATCTGTAGTTTGCTTTGGGTGGTAGAATCATTTTCACAATGTTGATTCTTCCAATCCAAGAACATGGTATCTCTCTCCATCTATTTGTATCATCTTTAATTTCTTTCATCAGTGTCTTATAATTTTCTGCATATAGGTCTTTTGTCTCCTTAGGTAGGTTTATTCCTAGATATTTTATTCTTTTTGTTGCAATGGTAAATGGGAGTGTTTTCTTGATTTCACTTTCAGCTTTTTCATCATTAGTGTATAGGAATAGAAGAGATTTCTGTGCATTAATTTTGTATCCTGCTACTTTACCAAATTCATTGATTAGCTCTAGTAGTTTTCTGGTAGCATCTTTAAAGAATGACTTTTGAATGTATCTTATAAGTGAACTAAATGTTACAAAATCCTGCTTAGATCATTGCCGTCTAGGCTAAGATTCTGCAACTAAGCATTTGAATGTTTCTATGCTGTGCCCCCATATGCAGCCCCTTTAACAAGCCATTTAAATGGACAGCTTTTGTTTTTATACTCACTGTTGTCTATACTGGTCTAGTAATACTTGTCTGTTTGTAGGAAAATAGGATGCTGTTTAGAGCCACTCCTTCTCTGGATGCTTGGAAGATTTATGTAGAATTCATTGATGACATCGTGGTAGAAGGCTTTTTTCAAGCAATAATGCATGACTTAGACTTCTTCCTGACGAACACAGAGAAACAACTGAAATCTGCACCGTTTTTTCAAGCACAGATGATCTTAATGCCTCCGGAGATTCTGTTTAAACCTTCTTTAGAAAGAGAGGCTGGGGATGGCTTCTATGATCTGGTGGAAGAAATGCTGTGCAGTAGTTTCCGAATGTCTGCCCAGATGAAGCGAGTAGCAGCACATCTGGAAATAGCAAATTACCAGGTATGTTCTTTGTAAATGGGTATTACATTTATTGTGAAGTATATACATGTTAATAGATTAAGAGATTATAAATACATTTATTGGTAATATTACTGAATACTGAATTCAGAGAACAGAATCCAAAGAAATCAGCACTGAACAGGAAATATTACTCTAAAAAAATTCAATATATTTACATATATGTTAACCAATTTCGCACATCTCTTTAGAGTTACAAATAAATGCCAAGCTAATTCCAAAGCTTTTAATCTGAATATACTTCGATTTTGAGTTCTAGTGTTCTCCATTCTAATGTCCACTGTTTTTTGCTGTATTTACACCAAGTATGATTAATTTTGTTTGTATTTAACGTAAAAGCAAGATGCTGTGAGCGGATCCTGAGGCAGCCAGGAAAATCAGGAATTTTAGAACAGCTCTTTAAAATAGGATAAAGCCACATGAAAGAAAATGCCTCATTCCTAGATATATAAATGCAAAAGAGAAAATATTAAGAAGCAATATTTCCGATGAAAAGACAGAGAAGGATATAGAGGGTTGCAACTTCCCAGGATTCAAACAAAATGTGCTTACTCAACTACCCAGTCATTTGAATGCTGAATGCCCATACATATACATATATATTAATTATAATTATGATTAATTATAAAATTAGCTTTTATATTAATGATTCAAAATACATTGGGGTAATGGGGAGCACAAGGAAAGGAGAAGTGGGAAAAGCAACACGGTTTTTGATTTTACCAACTATTCTTTTGAAGAATGGCCTTGGATAATGTTAGGTTGCACATAATTGATAGAGCAGGGTTGGCTTTCATAAGTGCTTGGTTCTCCCCTCATTTAGAATGATATGGACAACATGCTGGGCCTGGTGGAGGTCAGGCAGGAGATCATGAAGAGAGTGGCAGACGTCATCAACAAAGTCTTGGACTTCAGAAACACCCTGGACACATACGCTTACCTCTGGGTGGATGACCGGACCGAGTTTATGAAGCGCTTCCTCCTGTATGGCCATACTGTGTCATCTGAGGAGACAGGGCCTCACGCAGATGAAGACTTTCCCGGACAACCACCAACACTCGAGCAGTTCAAAGAACAGGCAAGGCAAACCCTCTGCATTTATGTAGTTACTAGCTTTTTGATTGAGTTGTTATACAGTGACTATTTTTTTTTTTCTAATTGTAGATTAACATTTATGAGGCTTTGTATGTTCAGATGAGCAAGTTTGATGACTTCAGAGTGTTTGATGGTTGGTTCAAGGTGGACGTGAAGCCTTTCAAAGTGAGCTTGCTAAACATTATCAGGAAATGGAGCTGGATGTTTCAGGAGCATCTTTTGAGATTTGTCATTGACAGGTAGTCTTTGGTATTTGGAATGATAACTTTTAACACCTGACTCCTTCTTAAAATTGAGATATTAATTTTAAGAGCATTAAAACTGCCAGTTCTGTAAGAGAGATAACAAGTAATGTTTAATTAGGTAAATAGTGAAAATTAGATTCAGTCAGAAGTCATACTTCTGAATGTTTTAATGAGCTTCATTTGTGTTTGTGTGTGTGTATACATGTTTTTATAGTCTGAATGAGCTACAAGAGTTTATAAAGGAGACAGATGCTGGACTTCAGAGAGAGTTAAGTGAAGGTGATCACGATGGTTTAGTTGACATTATGGGGCATCTTCTGGCTGTAAGAAGCCGCCAGAGAGCTACTGATGAACTCTTTGAACCACTAAAAGAAACCATCGCACTCTTGGAAACGTATGGCCAGAAGATGCCTGAGCAGGTCTGTGCTCAGCTAGAGGTCAGTGAGGTGCTAAAATAACCATGATTACCATAAACTGAGCATCTCCTGTTCTTCTCATGCACTCTCTTATGACACCCTCATAACACCCTATACTGTAGATATTAATGTTTTCGTTTTACAGCTTAGGAATCTGAAGCTTAAAGGGACTTAGTAATCTTCTCAAGGTCACACAAGTAGTAAAGCCAGCCCACATGAATCTAGGGGTGTTTCATGCCCACATCCTCGCTCTGCCTGGCTGTACTCCACTGCCTTCGTGTTAGAAGGTATTCAGGTCATAGAGAGCCTCTAAGTTACTTTTTTGGGTTCCACTTATATCATCGCTTTCACATGTGAAACAAATTCCAGCTCTCTTTCATTTAAATTGCCTGTCAGTTGAGAAGTGACCTAGTCTTTGGAAACATATCATGGACATGTTAAGAAAGAATAAGTAAAGCCCAGTTTGGCTGGAGAAATCACTTTCCTAAACAGGATTTCTGTGTCATCCTCCTCTTTCCGTGTTCTGGAATGACTTGGGGCTGCTGTGTGCCAAACAGTGTACAAAGTCTTTGTAGTTATAACTGAAATCACGAATAAAAGTCTCACAATTGAGGCTCTATTCCCATGCCCATATTGAGGTTCTGTAGGTAGTTTATATGTTTATGTCATCCACCAACTTCCAGGGTGAGCTTAGGTTTAACCTTGCAATGGGATCAGTGGACACATTAACTAAAGAGCTTTTATTGAATTCTATCTAGTTCAGTGATTAGAGCATGGAACTCAAACTTAGATTTGTTTTCTGCTAGTCCGTCTCATCTGCTTGCCTCAGAGCATGCTTCCTCTTTGGTAAAATATCCCTCAAGATCCCTCACTTTTTAAATTTGTCTATACTGTCTCCAGTTCCCCATTTTAAAAAAAATTGAGGTGAAATTCACAGTTCACATAACGTAAAAGTAACCATTTCAAAGTGTGTGGCATTTAGTACGTTCAGGAGGTTGTGTAATCACCGCCTGTCTCTAGTTTCAGAACATTTTCCTCACCCCCAAAGAGACTCCATACCCATTAGTTGTCATTCCCCACTCCTCCCCTACTACCTGCCACCAGTCTGGGGCTACTGCTGATTCTTTCCTGTCTTTACGGGTTTACTTACTGTAGATACTTCATATAAGTGGAATTATACAATATGTGACCTTTTGTATCTGGCTTCTCTCACCTGGCATGACGATTTTGAGGTTCATGAACGTTGTAGCATATATCGCTACTTCATTCCTTTTTATGGCTGAATAATGTTCCATTGTATGTGTGTGTGTTTGTGTGTGTGTGTATGTATGTATGTGTGTATATACACACATATACAGTTTGTTTAGCCTTTCACCCATTGAGGAATATTGGGGCTCTTTTCATCTTCTGGCTATTGTGAATAATGCTGCTGTGGACATCGGTGCACACGTATTTGTTTGAGTACCTGTTTTCAGATCTTTTTGGAAAACACCTAGGAGTGGAATTGCCGGGTCATATGGGAATTCCAAGTTTAACTTTTTGAGGAACCACCAAAATGTTTTTCACAGCAGCTGCTCCATTTTATATTCCTCATTTTGTTTTGTGAGGATGAAGTGCAACAATGTGTTTATAGATGCTCCCTTGACTACAAAGAATTACTATATATGAATTATTAGATTCTGTTTAAGTATAAAACTGTCTTTACAACTGAAAAATCCAGTTAGACATGGAGTGAGAGATGATGTGGATAGATAGATACATAACAAGAGTGAGACGTGAAATAGTCAACAGTAGAACACACTATAAATGTCTGTTTTTAGGAAGATTGGGATATTCTTTGAGTCAGACCTTGAACCTTAAAATTTTATGTCATATAGAGAAACCAGTCATAACACAAATAATTGATGGGAGATTATGGCCATGGCCTCCAGAATTTGTATTATAGAAGTTTGGCTCCCACTTCACTAAAGCTAGATTCCAGTCATTTCTGTTGTCTGTTTTTAGGTCTTTAACAAATTTTCCTGATACATATGACACCTTATATACATTGTTCAACAGTAAGCTAATTAGGAGAGTGTAACGATGCAGACATGTTTGATCAGGTCACTTAGCTCTGACTGTCGTCTTAGTTGTTTATGAAAATGGAGGTGTATGTATTCAGTTTCAGTGCTGTGGTCAGGTGGAAGATTTAAAAAATCTTTTATGTGTTTCTTAGTTTATATGCTTTCTAATGGACTCTTTATGTTTCCAAGATGAATAAAAGCAAATGTGCTCTTCTGCCTTTTTTCTATAAAAATAAAAGTTTGGCTCACTAAGGTTTTTGCAGTATTGAAAATATTAGGCTTTTCAGTATTTCAGAAGTGAGCCACACTCTTAGCTCTGTGTGTGTCTCGATGTCGGTAATTCAGGCTGGTCAGCAGGAAAAATAAGATATACAGGCAGTTCAGGTTGCTCGTGGAGGATAACAACGTCCCAATTTTGTTTTAATTTAAGCAATTTGTCAGAGTTGCTGTTTCTCCTTCATAATCATTAGCAGTCGTAACATTTCCCAAAACTTGCCTGTGCTTGGTTTGATGCTAAAAAAGCCCCTAGGCATGGCTGTGTCCTCACACCCTATCTATAGTGTGCTCTGAAGCTAGATTACACTTCTGATCTATAGATTTTATCAAGTCCCTTCCCTGTTAAGAAACATTCATTGACCACCTCTAGCCTCAGAATCCTGTCCAGTTTCTGTAGAGCCCACACTCTCACCCCATCCTGCATTGGAAATCTTACCTCACAGGATGTTGAGGGGTCTCACCCTCATCTCTGCCTGCGGAAATCCAGTCATTGTTTTGCGCCTCTGATGCAGTGTTCGTTCATTGAGTGGATCAGTATCAGTTCAACTTTGGAGGTCATCTGATCTTTTGGTTTTCAATGAAAGTTTATTTTTATCCAGTGGAAGCTTCTTTGGAATCCCCAAATATAAAGCAGGTAACGGCAGGTCTAGTGTCATTGAAGAACGTTAAGGTTAAGGAGCCTGAACCCACTGATGTGACCTCTTCATGTCTTCTCTCCCATGGCCCCGAAGGGACTCCCTGTGACATTTAGGTTCCATGGGGTCAATTGGAAATGCAAAGTGACACTCTGGACAGATGAGGATGCAGAGTTTTGACGAGAAGAAGGATGGAAGAGCAAGATGAAAAACAAGGAGCTTTAGAGCTCAAGTCTTTTAGTTCCTGGCCTGGTCCTGTATCACCATCGTGATACCACGTTGCCTCCCAAGCATTTTAATTCCATAACATATAGACCTCCTGATCGAAGTTAATACATTCTGTCATGTAGAATAGTTATTTTGTGTACCTCTCATTCACTCCGACAGATGATACAACAGTTTAAATCTCAAGAATGTGTTTTATCTTTGTAGCCCTCCTCCACCACTCAGATACGACTTATACTTAGCACGGCGCACTCTTCATAATTGACAGTTACGAAATCATTCATCAGATATTTATCAGGGTTACAAAATAGTCTTTAGAACCGATTTTTGTGCTTCAGCGACACAAGTAGAGTCCTATCACCATGGGTGGTTTTGTGTGACAAAACAATTTCAGTGTCCTGAGAGATGACACAGAGAAACAATGCTTTCTTAGTCTGGACACAAGGCATGCTTTTCAACAGCAGTTAAGCACAAGGGCTCTTCAAAGAAAGTAAGTTGCTCTTGTCCTAGTTGCATTGTAGTCAGGGACAGCAGAGTTGAGTTGCTACCTGAACAATTCATGGCTGCTTTTGTCCTCCATCAAGTAGGAATTAACCTTCCCTTTCCTCATCTTACTTCAAAAATCCTAGTCATTTAAAATTAACCCAAATGTTCAAACTCTCCATCCAGACCAAGTAAAAACACAGCTTTGGGAGCCAGAGGAAAACGCAAGATAAGATTGAGTCACATTTTCATCTCTGCCCACCAGGTTCAGAGTGTCCTTTTTTCGCTTGCTAAATTGCTAAACATGGCTCCACTTCTAGTTGTTAGATCAGCAAAGTCATTTTCAGAGCACTTTAATGTTATTCCCTCAATAGTAAAACAATTTGGAAATTTCTGTTTATTTTGAAAAGGTTTTCATTTATGCTGAGGTAGATGTTATACCAGAGGACAGCTTTGGTTTACGCTTGGAACATGTGACTCCAAAGGTGCCAGTGGGATTCAGCCTGGCTCTAGGCCTTTTAGTCCCTTTAATCTTTTTGGGAATAAACTCTTTCTCTTAGACAAGAATGAAAGGATGTCATGAGTTAGTGGAAAGAGATTAGAAAAATTTAATCCTGTGGAGTACATTTGTTTTAGGTATTGAAGTAACTTCCCATTTGCACCTTTGTGTTTGTAGGAATTACCTGAAAGATGGAAAACTACCAAAAAGATTGCAGCAACTGTCAGACATGAAATCTCACCTCTCCAAAATGCAGAAGTCACTCTTATAAGGAAAAACTGTATTTTGTTTGATGTAAGCTAGCTAACAAGCTTTGTGGTTTTCTGTTTTTTTTTTTAAAGAAGGGTTTTATAAGGCTAATTGAAGCTATTTGAGATTCACTTTCAGTTTTTTTTCTTCCTTGATCAGGAGAAGCAGGCAGAGTTCAGAGAGCGATTCAGACTCTATGCTCCTCTTCGTTCTAATGCAGAAAATCCATATGGAGTACTTGATAAGGTAATTCTGATCTCAATTATCTTGTGTGTTATAATAGCTATTTCAAAGAATAAATTTGGACACTGAGATACTGCTATATTTTGCCTTAGTTTTGCAATTAGTTATGGGTTGAGAATGAACTATTTAAAACCCAGTTACAAACAATTTTCCCCAAGTAAAATATATTGTGATTTAAATGTCTCTCCAGAAATTATATTGTGATTTAAATCATGTCATCATCAAAGTACACATACTAGTGAAACTAACAAATACTATTATTCTTTATTTTACTTTTTTTTTTAATTGGAGTAAAATTGGTTTACAGTGTTGTGTTAGTTAGTTTTTTATCTAAGTAACAATGAAGTGAATCAGCTATATGTATAACATATATCCCCTCCCTCTTGGACCTCCCTCCCACCCTCCCCCCATCCCACCGATGTAGGTCGTCACAGAGCACTGAGCTGAGCTCCCTGTGCTGTACAGCAGGTCCCCACTAGCTATCTATTTTACACATGGTAGTGTATTTATGTCAAACCTAATCTCCCAGTTCATCCCACCCTCCCCTTCCCTGCCGTGTCCACATGTCCCTTCTCTACATCTATGTCTTCATTCCTACCCTACAAATAGGTTCATCTGTACCATTTTTCTAGATTCCACATATATGCATTGATATACGATATTTGTTTTTCTCTTGACATATAAACACTTTATACGTCAAGAACTTTATTAAACATATTATTTACATTATTTCTTTCAGTTCTTGCAATATCTCTCTGATACAGCTTCTATTTGCCTTTTTTTAGATAAACAATCATGTATAATTGAGTAACTTGTTGGAGATAACAGTTAGTGACAGAATCAGTATTAAAAGTCTAGCTGTTTACTTTCTTTTTTAGTGAGGAATACTAACCATTATACTATTTCCCATGTGATACTTTGTTAGTAACTCTTACTCATAGTAAGGAAAGCCCGTAACTTTTTCGTTTTTTTTCTCTGATTTATGTTTACTGCCTCATCCTATACTTTCTCCTTAGGCCTGATTCCGTGTCCTCTCCCTGACCCCCGACTACACATTGCATCTGCCCCCACGCCCACTCCCCAAGTATGTGTTATGTGGTTTTCTGGAGGTGGCTAGTGTTTCAGGGAGTTTCAAATGAATGCCCATAACTTATTCTTAATTCTGGATACAAATATTATTGAGTCATTTAATCCTAGATTATAATGAACTACTTTATTATAATTGACTATAAGAATGACCGTAATAGGCAAATAATCCGAAAATGGTGAATAATTCATGAGGATTGAAAAAATGCTTTAAACTTTTATTAGAAGAATAATATCTTTGTTTCTCTAAGAATTCTTAAGCTAGCAGCCAAAATGAGAAAGTGACTTTGAAGTTTGCATTGGGGGCTGGGAATTTTTCTGAGTTCATCTAGGCTGCCATCCTGATTTGACTTCACGCTGGAGACAGCCTTTCCTCCTTAGACTGCTGTAAAACTTGGAACTGACAGTTTTTACTTCTCTTTCCAAATTTTGGATTGAATTTAGTTTTAACTGCTTTCAGCCATTCAATAGCATGAGGTCTTCTCTTTCACTTGGCTAAAGAAAAGTGGTTAATATATTCACTGAAAAGGGAGTTGGTTAGAGTATGCGAATAGAGTTGTTTTTTTTAAAAAGATTATATCTAAACTGCAGGTGGTCTGAACAGATTGTGGATATGGAGACATTTTTACTTGACTAGCCAATGTGCTGTGTGTAAACATTTACTGCAGTTATCGTTTATTGACTCCTACCATTTGCATGCTATACTACAACACCATATAGTTACATATTTAAAAGGCAGATATTTATCATACCTACAAAATGTGTTGAGGATGTTTTGAATATAGTAGGACCCGGTTACCTTTATCTTGAAGTCATTCTCTTGTGTGTTTGTTCAGCAAGCATATCTAGTGTTTATCTAACTAGATTCAACCAAAGTCATGTATATGTTTGTTCTGGGCTGGTATGGTAGGTCCTAGCACTCAAGGCACCTCACTCCAAAAGATGGAAACCATTGACCCTCCAGGAACAGGGGAGTGGTGTAAATCTCACCTTTTATAACTGATACCTTGGTAAATTTATATTATGTGCTATTGTTTCTTCATAGCCAAAGATACAGTGAACAGTTGAATTAAAATAACTGGATCTATATTTCTAGGAATAATTGAATTAGTATAACTAATAGGAAAAATAATTTAAAATAAATAAAAGGGCTGTTGGCTCTGGGGAGCATGGTTGACTAGACATTTTGAAAATCCATCTTGTAAAACAGATGCTGAAACATGTTCACAAATATGTAACTTTAAATCTATTGCTGATCTCCCAAGAAAGCAAGAGGCAGGGAAATAGAGTAGCTGAAACCAGGATGGAAAGCAGCGGGAAACATAAAAGCCTGTGCTGCTGTAGGGGCAAATCAAAGTACCAGAACTCTAGAACTTTGTGATTAACCCTTTCAGGGCAAACTAGGAGACGCTTTTAAGAGGTTACACCCTTAGTGAATGGGTGGGCTGGGAAAAATCTGCAGCCTGCACGGGGAGCCTATGAGATGACCCATCAGACCTTGCTCTGAATAGGGCGAAAAAAATAGAAAAGGATCCTCTGGGAATTGGTAAACATAGGTCTGTTCTCCCAAGGGTTATGGTGTAATTTTATACTATCCCTATGGTTAAGGAATTTCCAGACCAGGAAACTGATATGGTTACAAGCAGCTCTTCTTAGCACCTAGTAGAAGCAAATCCAAATCTTCTCTGGGTAGAAGAGAATAAGGTGCTCTTATTCTAATCTCCTCAGGGGTCCAACAGATTAAATTCAGTTAAATTTGAGTTTACAATAAAACAAACACACCATCATGCATAAGGGCCAACAGAAAGAGCAAACCACAGATACAGACCCATATGAAATGTCAGATATTAGAAGACATTTATTGGGACTTCCCTGGTGGTCCAGTGGTTAGGATGCCGTGCTTCCACTGCACAGGGCATGGGTTTGATCCCTGGTCAGGGAACTAAGATCCTTCATGTGGCACAGCCAAAAAAAAAAAAAAAGAAGAAGAAGAAGACATGTACTCAGGAAATAAAAGTTAACATTGAAAAAAATGAGCAAGTTCTCAGTTTTGAGACTATCAAAAATGATCAGCTGAGTTTGAAAAAGGGTTGGAAACTTATGGAAATGAAAAATAAAAGATTCAACTCAGCAGGGGTTAAAGAACTAATTGAAAAAAGGATTAGTGAAATGCAAATGACATTGGAAAAACTCACTTAGAAGGCAGCACATAGGTGAAAGGAGATGCAAAATACAAAAGAGATTAAGAGACACAGAGTAAGAAGTTAGAATGATGTCTAACTGTTTTACTCAGACTTCCTGGAAGAGAGAATACACAGAATATTAGACAAGCAATAGAGATGTAGTAGCTGAGATTTTTCTAGAACTGGTCAAAGCATGAATCAATAGATTGAGGAAATTCACTGACCGCCAACCAGGATAAATACAAAGTCAACATCTAGACACATCACAATGAACTACAGAATACCAAAGGCAAAGAGAAGACCTTTAAAGCAACCAGATAGAAAAGAAAGATTACCTGTTAGAAATGATGACTGGGCTAAGAGCATATTTGTCATCAGCAACAATGGAAGCCAAAAGGTAGTGGATGATTTTTTCCCAATTCTCCTGTGTAAAATTATATTTCATTAACAAGAGTATATTTTCAGATAAACAAAAATAGTGCATTAACCACCAATAAATCATCACTGAAATAAGTTCCAGTGTGTATATTATAAGAAAAGAGAGGACAAACAAAGCCAAATTTGATTCTCAATATAATTAGAAAAGGCTATTTATACTGACAAATCTCTGTTGGAAAATCAACGATCTTAGGAATAAATAGGGAATGATAGTACAGAAAGAGCAGAAATTCAAAAGATCATAGAATACAATCAATAAGAAATTTAAAATTTAAGCAAAATGGATATATTTCTGGAAAAATATAATTCACTAAAACTATCTCAGAAAGTAACACAGGGACTTCCCTGGTGGCTCAGTGGTTAAGAATCTGCCTGCCAATGAAGGGGACACGGGTTTGAGCCCTGATCCGGGAAGATCTCACATGCCACACAGTGACTAACCCCATGCGCCACAAGTACGGAGCCTGCACTCTAGAGCCCGCAAGCCACAGCTACTGAGCCTGCACGCCTAGAGCTGGTGCTCCACAACAAGAGAAGCCACCACAATGAGAGGCCCGCGCACCTCAATGAAAAGTAGCCCCTGCTCGCCGCAACTAGAGAAAGCCTGCGCACAGCAACGAAGACCCAATGCAGCCAAAAATAAACTAATTAATTAAAAAAAAAAGACCACAGCTGACTAGTCCTATAACTATGAAAAATTAACCAGTAGGAAAATGAAAAGATAAACCATTAATTTAAAACAGAAAGAACAGCAGGCCATGATAGCATTACAGGTTAATTCCAAGAAGCTTTCAAGAAACAGATATCATTCATATGATTCCAGAGACCGGAAGAAGAATGAACACTCAAAAATTACTCTATGAAGCATGTCTTATTTTTGTGAAAGGACAGTATGAGAAAGGAAAAATGATAAGCCATTCTTTTTTTCTTTTTATTAATTTATTTATTTATTTTTGGTTGCACTGGGTCTTCATTGCTGCACGCAGGCTTTGTCTCTAGTTGCTGCGAGCGGGGGCTGTTCTTTTTTGCTGTGCACTGGCTTCTCATTTCAGTGGCTTCTCTTGTTGCGGAGCACGGGCTCCAGGCACGTGGGCTCAGTAGTTGTGGCTCGCGGGCTCTAGAGAGCAGGCTCAGTAGTTGTGGCGCATGGGCTTAGTCGCTCCGCGGCATGTGGGATCTTCCCACACCAGCGATCGAACCCATGTTCCCTGCATTGGCAGGTGGATTCTCAACCACTGCACCACCAGGGAAGTCCTGATAAGCCACTCTTTTTGGTACACATAGATGCAAACTAACTAAGCAAAAAGTAATCAAATAATCCAATTTATAAATAGTTTGGGTTCATTCCAGGGAAATGTTTTAACATTAGGAAATGAATATAATTTGTCATATTAACAGATTAAGAGAAAAGTCTGTGTATTGATAATCTCTAGGGTATGTTTTAAATCTGAAAGTTCTTTTTTTTAAAGAAGTGATTTATTCTTAGTGGAAGTTCCTAGAAACTTGTCTTTTGCTCCCCAGCAAAGTCGTCCCCAGCTGTATGATGAAAATCAAGAGGAAAATTTGTATTCATAGCAATTTGATACCAGAGCAGATTTTGCTGAAATAATGTATAGGGAGGGTATTGATAACATTACTGTGTTTCCTGATAGTCTACTCTAACTTTTTTGAGTAGTTGTGAGTTTGCTCCTCTAAAGCCCCCATTTTACCAATAATTACACTTCAGATTTCTTTCTATTTTCTTTTAAAAATCGAAGTTGTACAAGTTGACATAACCAGAGCTACACAACGCTGTGGCTTTTCTTCTCTGGCAGTTCATTGGATATTAAGTGTGTTTGTGTGCGTGTGTATGTGTTTTCTCCTTAGGCAAATCAAGAGCTTGAGGCGTTAGAAGAAGAACTGTTGCAGATGCAAGAATCTACTCATCTTTTTGAAGTGGCTCTTCCAGAGTACAAACAAATGAAGCAGTGTCGCAGAGAGATAACATTGCTCAAGGGGCTCTGGGATGTCATTATTTACGTTAAGGTAAGACACTGCTTTTTGAAACCATGCTTTTTTTCTTTTAGTATTTCTTTTGTATAAGTATGCGATTTTTAATGTCTCTGTCATTCTATTTGTGTTTTATAATGTCTTAAAATATGTGGGTATTAGACTTTTTCCCCAGAATTAGAGTTCAGATATCTCTGAATTATCAGTGCTTTTTGTTTGCCATTCTGAATGAAACTTCTGGGTAGAAGAAGTCAACTTCAGTTGACTGCTTCAAATCCTTCT
Source organism: Delphinus delphis (assembly GCF_949987515.2). Classification (NCBI taxonomy): domain Eukaryota; kingdom Metazoa; phylum Chordata; class Mammalia; order Artiodactyla; family Delphinidae; genus Delphinus; species Delphinus delphis. The sequence goes on along the minus strand of NC_082691.1, from coordinate 33,817,342 downwards.
TGAGAGTTATGTAGGATATAAACAAAAATTAATATGTACCACACACATATGGTCACTTGTGCATACAAACTGATGTGTACACCATGGTTATACTTCCGTACGTGTGCATATATAAACAGGCCTAAACTAAAAATAAAGTTACTTTGTCTGTGTTAATTAAGTTGCAAACTTAAGTGCAAAAATAAGTTCTAGAGGCTTCCCTGGTGGCGCAGTGGTTTGAGAGGCCACCTGCTGATGCAGGGGACAGGGGTTCGTGGCCCGGTCCGGGAAGATCCCACATGCCGCGGAGCGGCTGGGCCCGTGAGCCATGGCCGCTGGGCCTGCGCGTCCGGAGCCTGTGCTCTGCAACGGGATCAACAGTGAGAGGCCCGCGTACCGCAAAAAAAAAAATAATAAGTTCTAGGAACTAGGCGTATTGCAATATGTGTTATACATTATTTTCTTTGAAGTTAGTTGAAAGCCAGTAAAGAAATATATTAACAAGGCATAGAATATGGTCAAGAAACTCATGAGAGTTTTGTCTATAACAGATGAAGGTTTTCTTATGAAAGCTTATCTTATATGTAGAATTATAAAAATATGGTATTTAATGGTAACATTATTTACCAATTCATTCAGAGTATTCAGGATTAAATGATAATGATGGTATGTGTATGGAATTTGTCATTGCTTCTAGAAATTATCATATCACAATGTTTTAGCCTTAGGTTTGACGTGTTCTGACAACTTTTTTGGTTTTGTGGTGGGGAAGTTTTGACAGGTGCAGTTAATGCTTAAATAATTGACTTTCCCCCGGATGATGGAGTCGCTGTGTATCATCAGTTTAGATATTTTGCTGCGGAGACTTGCTTTCACCAAATGTTGTTGACACTTTTATCTGCTTGTGCGTTTTCAGAGAAGCATTGATAATTGGACTAAAACCCAGTGGAGACAGATTAATGTGGAACAGATGGATGTGGAACTCAGAAGGTTTGCCAAGGCAAGTTCCATAACTGTCTGTGACGACGATTTATCTTCCTCAGCACCACCTTCTTCCATCTTCCCTAACCTAGCGTCTGCTGTGCTGGACCGCATGTCCTTATTTACTTCAAACAGGATGATTTGAAACAGGATTTTGTTTTTCAGTCTCAGCCAGTTGCCCTTGTAATCAAGCCTACCTTTCTGTGAATGAGTGGATAAGAGCATATTAGGGCTAATGAATTGATGAGCAGTGGCTATCATCACGCGCTCCCTATGGCTGTCTAGAACGGAGGCTGGGAGGTGAAGCGCAGGGCTGAGGGAGGGGTTAGGCTTACGAAAGCTGTCGAATTCTTTCTCTAGCAGCTGTAAGCATGCTGTATCTTCAAAGGTACCTTTCGGTTGTGGCCTTTGGGGCAACTAGTTGGGGTAACTTGTGGATGTGTATGGAATACTGTGACCTTCGTTCTTATTACTGCCCACTCCAACATCGCAAGGGGGCTCGATGTAACAGAACTGAGCTTTTTTGAATTTCGTGCTTTGATAGCTAGTCCCCACGGCCCTGTGCCCTCTGAAGAGAGTAAAGCCTCTTTGGATAAAGCCAAGTGCATGTTTGGATGAAGCCAAATGCGTAACCACGAAAGGCAGTTCAGAAGTAACGAGGCCTTTTGCTTTCTTCTTGCCCCAGAACATCCTCACCCCGACTCAGTCCTGTGCTCCGCTCCAGCCAACTCTTCCCATTTTTTTCTTCCCTTTTTATCCTGGTCCCAAGAACCCGAACTAGAACAGCCCATCATTCTTTTGCATGCCCTGGGGTCACTGTGCCTCTTTTCTGTACTCACTCCCTGTCCGTCTCCTTGCCCAGTGGACTGTCTCACTTCAGAGTGACAGTTTGACCCCCACTCTCAGCTGAAGATATTTTGCCTTTTTCTTTTCTTTCTTTTTTTTTTTTTAAAGAAGTAGCGCTGTCCTTTTGTGCTGTGCTGGGATTGTTGTTTTATTAGGGGTTTTCTCATTCACAATTGTTAATGTTGTTCCGTGAGCCAAGAAGACAGCCAAGTCAAAGGCCCTATTGACACGTCTTAAAATCATGACTATTTAGTTCCAAGGAACAAACACTCAAAGGTAACCAGCATTTCAGGGCTACCATTTAAACAAGCCAGGTCTTCCGAGGAAGGTGTTAGTAATCCAGGTAACAATCTCAGTTTCCTGCTTATTTATGTTTCTAGAGGAAGCACTCTTCATTGCACATGTCCCGTAAACTCTATTAATTCTCTACATTTAATGACCCTTGGGTTTCCTCATGGGACATCAAGTTAGAGCCTGTGAATAAGAAACCAATGTATCCAAGTGGCTTGTACACAGTGGACTCGTAATATATGAGTGAGTGGATCCGTTTCTGTTTCTCTAGTTTTAGTCTTTAACCTGGGGACTTAAATGTTTTTACTTTCTTCCTATCCAGGGAAATGTAAATTTATTCTTTCAAAGGAGGAAAATGATAAAACATATTATTATTTTGGAGGACCTAGTTTTTTGTCACTTTTCTCTAGGAAATTTGGTCTCTCGATAAGGAAGTCCACGTGTGGGACGCTTACTCAGGCCTGGAAGGCACAGTGAAGGACACGATGACCTCCCTGAGGGCCATTGCGGAGTTACAGAGCCCTGCCCTCAGAGACAGGCATTGGCACCAGCTGATGAAGGCCACTGGGGTCAGTTTCCTGAGTCTCACTAATTGAATATTTTTGTGACTGAAGTGTGATTCCTCGGTTTACATCATTCAACTGGGAAGAAGTGGGATTTGGGAAAAGGTTTCTGGTCAGATGCAAGAGGTCCAGCTCTTTCAGATTGTGACCAAGGGATAGACCTGCAGATATTCTAGTTTTAGCCCCTGCTATGGACTAAATGTTTCCCCCTCCAACGCCGCCAATTCATATGTTGAAGGCTGAGTTCCTAATGTGGTGGTGTTTGGAGATGGGACCTTTGGGAGATAGTTTGGTCATGAGGGTAGAATTCTCATGTATGGGGTCAGTGCCCTTGTAAGGGGATGAAGACCCCAGAGCTTTCTACTGTCTACCATATGAAAATAAAACAGGAAGACAGACATCTGTTAACCAAGAACAGAGCCTTCACCGACAACCCAACCAGGCTGGCACCCTGATCTTGGACTTCCAGCCTCTAGAACTGTGAGAAATAAATGTTTGTTGTTTAAGCCTCCCAGTCTATGGTGTTCTGTTAGAGCAGACAGAAGTGACTAAGACACTCCCTGCCCCCGCCAACCTTTTATCTCTTACTGGCCTATATGACCTGAAATAAGACACTTAACTATTCTGTTTTGAGTTTTTTATTTATAAAGTGAGAGTGATGCTATCTACTCTCATAATCAGAGGGATCTTGTAAGGATCAAGTAAGATAATGTGAAGGCATTTTATAGAGCATAACATGGCTGCAAAGAATCTTATATTTTGTGGAGAGGATCAGAGAGTATTAGAAGTGAATTTAGGGGGAGAGAGAATTCAGAAATAGTGATTTTTTTCTCCCCACAATTCATTTAATAATGACATCCCTCTTTGATGGTCTTTTGATGGTTTTTTTTTCTAATTTTTTTTAAAGATGCATTTTTTTGATTTTTTTTCTGATGTAGACCATTTTTAAAGTCTTTATTGAATTTGTTAAAGTATTGCTTCTGTTTTATGTTTTGATTTTTTGGCTGCAAGGCATGTGGGATCTTAGTTCCCCGACCAGGCATCGAACCTGCACCCCTGCATTGGAAGGTGAAGTCTTAACCACTGGACCACCAGAGAAATCCCAAATGGTTTTTTATTTTATTGCAAAATATAGAATTATTTCTCATGTGTCTGTACCATTTGAGGTTATATTTTCTTGCCTCTCTACATCTATTTAGGAGCAAATATACCAAACTTACACTTTATTTTTCAGGGAAGGTGACCTTCATGAGTTTAAAATGCATAAAATGCAGCCTGATGTGCGTGTTTTCTGCTAGGCACACATCATGAAGAAGGGCTGTCATGATTTGAAGACAAAGTTTGCAGGGTGGGGAAACTGAGGAAAGGGGCAGCCTGGTGAAGTGGGGGTGGCCTAAGCTTTATTGGTCCAACTCTAACACCTAGTATCTCTTAGATCTTGGGCCAGTTACTTGCTCTCTGTACCTCAGTTGCCCCTTCTATGAAATACAAGTAATGCTATAATGCTGCCATGCAGACTTGGTGAGATGAGATTATATATAGACCCTAGCACACAGCAAATCCTCAATACATGGTCCCTGAAGTTCTTATTATAATACTTTCCATAGAGTCTTTTAGGCATTGCATATTTAGGCTTTATAGTTGATTAATTTATTCTTTCAGAAAATCTTTATTGAGTCTCCCAACATGGAAGGTATACTTGTGTCCCACTCCCCGCCCCCTTCTCACATTAGCCCCAGTGAGCTTTCTTCTCACCACAGTGTCTTGCCTGTGTCATGCCCTTCTGCAAGCTAGGAAAAGGTAGTTCTCTGGCAATTTAGAAAAAGGCATCTTCCTCCAGGCTGATCTGGGGCATCAGAGCAGTGACTAGATCCAACCTCCAGTTGTCACCTGGGCAGGGGGTCCATATTCACTGCACAAACTATGCAGCTAATCAGGGGGGCCTTGTTATGCATCCCTGCTCATTCCTTCTCTAAGACAGACCTGACTCCCATCAGCTCTGGAGTGAGGTCAAAAGTGATGCAGAGATAGGGTGACCAACTCATCTGGTTTGCTCAGGACTTCCCAGGTTTTAGCCCAGGAAACCCCCCAGTCCTGGGCAAACAGGGAGGTTTAGTCGTCCTGTGCAGAGCCGTGCATGGTGACGAGCAACATGACTGATTGAGGAGAGCCAGAGAGGACTGCACCTTCCGAGAAGCAGGGACTGGATATTCTTAGCAGGGCAGGAAAGGAAATGGCTTCCTTGCAACTGTGTGGTGGGATCAGCTATTCATTTGTGAGGGACATGGGTGAGTCTGGGCACTTAGGAAGAGCTGAGAGCTTCTTAGCAAATATGGAGGTGGGGAAAGTGGGGAGTCAATAAGGTGATGAGGAAATGTGAGTGACTTTTTCACATGGTAAATATCAATAATGACAGTATAAGAGTAATTATTTTTTGCCAAGGAACTAAGATTAAGTCAATGATGAAACTAGGTTAAAGCACGGAAGCAACTGGGAATTATGTTCAGTGAATAGAGTACCTAAGGAAGAGAAGACAAATGAGCTATTACCTGATTCCTGGGATTTCAACCAAATTATAATAAATGAACAATGTGATTCTCTTTAAAAATGGGTTTTGTGGGCAAAGGAGGTAAGAAATGAGCTGACAGGGGAGGGTTATGAAACTAAAGAAAGTACTGTAGTATGAACGCGGCCTAAACCTCAGCCCTCGCTTCGATGGGTGATGCCTCAGTGACTGTGAGTAAAAAAGCAACGTCTTTGGTTGTCTGCACATTTCAGAACTCGAAATGTACTCAGCAGCTGACTTGAGTATATTTAGCTGTGTTTCATTCCTCTGGCCATTAGGTAGAAGGAACCATTAATATATGTGGAATATAAATTCTGCCTTTTTTTGTTCCTAATCAGGTCAAGTTTTCTATAAACGAAACCACAACTTTGGCAGATTTGTTAGCCTTGCGATTACACCAAATGGAAGAGGATGTCCGAAGCATCGTGGACAAAGCAGTGAAAGAGCTGGGGACTGAGAAGGTGTTGTCCTTGGGCTGTTTCTTTTTACCCTGAGCTAATTCTGTGCACTGGCATGTAAGCAGACTCAGGGAGAAGTCCTCCTGCCATAGCTGTGTGGAGACATGTTTCCCTGGGCAGGAAACAGCTTCCTGCTAGGCCACAGTAAATTTGTAAAACGAGAGAGTTGACCCAGTTGATGATGACGATTATAGCAGAAAACATTTATATATTGTTTACTTGGTAGCAAACACTGCTCTCAGTACTTTATATTAATTCATTTAATTCTCTGAGGATTATCTCTATTGTACAGATGAGGAAACTGAGGTATACAGAAGTAATTAACTTACCCAGGTTCAACAAGGGACCTGGGATTCACATTCTGGCACACAGAGCACTATCCAAAAAGTAAATAATATCTATCAGACCTTTTTTTTTTTTTTTTTTTTTTACAACTTTACTGGAGTATAATTGCTTTACAATGGTGCATTACTTTCTGCTTTATAACAAAGTGAATCAGTTATACATATACATATGTTCCCATATCTCTTCCCTCTTGCGTCTCCCTCCCTCCCACCCTCCCTATCCCACCCATCTAGGTGGTCACAAAGCACAGAGCTGATGTCCCTGTGCTATGCGGCTGCTTCCCACTAGCTAGCTATTTTACGTTTGGTAGTGTATATATGTCCATGACACTCTCTCACTTTGTCACAGCTTACCCTTCCCGCTCCCCATAGCCTCAAGTCCATTCTCTAGTAGGTCTCTGTCTTTATTCCTGTCTTACCCCTAGGTTCTTCATGACATTTTTTTTTCTTATATTCCATATATATGTGTTAGCATACGGTATTTGTCTTTCTTCTTCTGACTTACTTCACTCTGTATGACAGACTCTAGGTCCATCCACCTCACTACAAATAACTCAATTTCGTTTCTTTTTATGGCTGAGTAATATTCCATTGTATATATGTGCTACATCTTCTTTATCCATCCATCTGTTGATGGACACTTAGGTTGTTTCCATCTCCTGGCTATTGTAAATAGTGCTGCAATGAACATTGTGGTACATATCTCTTTCTGAATTATGATTTTCTCAGGGTATATGCACAGCAGTAGGATTGCTGGGTCGTATGGTAGTTCTATTTTCAGTTTTTTAAGGAACCTCCATACTGTTCTCCATAGTGGCTGTATAAGTTTACATTCCCACCAACGGTGCAGGAGTGTTCCCTTTTCTCCACACCCTCTCCAGCATTTATTGTTTGTAGATTTTTGATGATGGCCATTCTGACTGGTGTGAGATGATACCTCATTGTGGTTTCGATTTGCACTTCTCTAATGATTAATGATGTTGAGCATCCTTTCATGTGTTTGTTGGCAGTCTGTATATCTTCTTTGGAGAAATGTCTGTTTAGGTCTTCCACCCATTTTTGGATTAGGTTGTTTGCTTTTTTGATACTGAGCTAGATGAGCTGCTTGTATATTTAGGAGATTAATCCTCTGTCAGTTGCTTCATTTGTAAATACTTTCTTCCATTCTGAGGGTTGTCTTTTCATCTTGTTTATAGTTTCCTTTGCTATGCAAAAGCTTTTAGTTTCATTAGGTCCCATTTGTTTATTTTTGTTTTTATTTCCATTTCTCTAGGAGGTGGGTCCAAAAGGATCTTGCTGTGATGTATGTCATAGAGTGTTCTGCCTATGTTTTCCTCTGAGAGTTTGATAGTGTCTAGCCTTACATTTAGGTCTTTAATCCATTTTGAGCTTTTTTTTGTATATGGTGTTAGGGAGTGTTCTAATCTCATACCTTTACATGTACCTGTCCAGTTTTCCCAGCACCACTTATTGAAGAGGCTGTCCTTTCTCCACTGTACATTCCTGCCTCCTTTATCAAAGATAAGGTGACCATATGTGCGTGGGTTTATCTCTGGGCTTTCTATCCTGTTCCATTGATCTATATCTCTGTTTTTGTGCCAGTACCATACTGTCTTGATTACTGTAGCTTTGTAGTGTAGTCTGAAGTCAGGGAGCCTGATTCCTCCAGCTCCATTTTTCGTTCTCAAGATAGCTTTGGCTATTCGGGGTCTTTAGTGTTTCCATACGAATTGTGAAATTTTTTGTTCTAGTTCTGTGAAAAATGCCAGTGGTACTTTGATAGGGATTGCATTGAATCTGTAGATTGCTTTGGGTAGTAGAGTCATTTTCACAATGTTGATTCTTCCAATCCAAGAACATGGTATATCTCTCCATCTATTTGTATCATCTTTAATTTCTTTCATCAGTGTCTTATAATTTTCTGCATACAGGTCTTTTGTCTCCTTAGGTAGGTTTATTCCTAGGTATTTTATTCTTTTGTTGCAATGGTAAGTGGGAGTGTTTTCTTGATTTTACTTTCAGCTTTTTCATCATTAGTGTATAGGAATGCCAGAGATTTCTGTGCATTAATTTTGTATCCTGCTACTTTACCAAATTCATTGATTAGCTCTAGTAGTTTTCTGGTAGCATCTTTAGGGTTCTCTACGTATAGTATCATGTCATCTGCAAACAGTGACAGCTTTACTTCTTCTTTTCCGATTTGGATTCCTTTTATTTCCTTTTCTTCTCTGATTGCTCTTGCTAAAACTTCCAAAACTATGTTGAATAAGAGTGGTGAGAGTGGGCAACCTTGTCTTGTTCCTGCTCTTAGTGGAAATGGTTTTACTTTTTCACCATTGAGGACGATGTTGGCTGTGGGTTTGTCATATATGGCCTTTTTTATGTTGAGGAAAGTTCCCTCTGTGCCTACTTTCTGCAGGGTTTTTTATCATAAATGGGTGTTGAATTTTGTCAAAAGCTTTCTCTGCATCTATTGAGATGACCATATGGTTTTTCTCCTTCAATTTGTTAATATGGTGTATCATGTTGATTGATTTGCATATATTGAAGAATCCTTGCTTTCCTGGAATAAACCCTACTTGATCATGGTGTATGATCCTTTTAATGTGCTGTTGGATTCTGTTTGCTAGTATTTTGTTGATGATTTTTGCATCTGTGTTCATCAGTGATATTGGCCTGTAGTTTTCTTTCTTTGTGACATCCTTGTCTGGTTTTGGTATCAGGGTGATGGTGGCCTCGTAGAATGAGTTTGGGAGTGTTCCTCCCTCTGCTATATTTTGGAAGCGTTTGAGAAGGATAGTTGTTAGCTCTTCTCTAAATGTTTGATAGAATTCGCCTGTGAAGCCATCTGGTCCTTGGCTTTTGTTTGTTGGAAGATTTTTAATCACAGTTTCAATTTCAGTGCTTGTGATTGGTCTGTTCATATTTTCTATTTCTTCCTGATTTAGTCTCGGCAGGTTGTGCATTTCTAAGAATTTGTCCATTTCTTCCAGGTTGTCCATTTTATTGGCGTAGGGTTGCTTGTAGTAATCTCTCATGATCCTTTGTATTTCTGCAGTGTCAGTTGTTACTTCTCCTTTTTCATTTCTAATTCTATTGATTTGAGTCTTCTCCCTTTTTTTCTTGATGAGTCTGTCTAAGGTTTATCTATTTTGTTTATCTTCTCAAAGAACCAGCTTTTAGTTTTATTGATCTTTGCTATTGTTTCCTTCATTTCTTTTTCATTTATTTCTGATCTGATCTTTATGATTTCTTTCCTTCTGCTAACTTTGGGGTTTTCTGTTCTTTTTTCTCTAATTGCTTTAAGTGCAAGGTTAGGTTGTTTATTCGAGTTGTTTCCTGTTTCTTAAGGTAGGATTGTATTGCTATAAACTTCCCTCTTAGAACTGCTTTTGCTGCATCCCATAGGTTTTGGGTCATCGTGTCTCCATTGTCATTTGTTTCTAGGTATTTTTTGATTTCCTCTTTGATTTCTTCAGTGATCACTTCGTTATTATGTAGTGTATTGTTTAGCCTCTGTATGTTTATATTTTTTACAGATCTTTTCCTGTAATTGATATCTTGTCTCATAGCGTTGTGGTCAGAAAAGATACTTGCTATGATTTCAATTTTCTTAAATTTACCGAGGCTTGATTTGTGACCCAAGATATGATCTGTCCTGGAGAATGTTCCGTGAGCACTTGAGAAAAATACGTATTCTTCTGTTTTTGGATAGAATGTCCTATAAATATCAATTAAGTCCATCTTGTTTAATGTATCATTTAAAGCTTGTGTTTCCTTATTTATTTTCATTTTGGATGATCTGTCCGTGGGTGAAAGTGCGGTGTTAAAGTCCCCACTATGAATGTGTTACTGTCGATTTCCCCTTTTATGGCTGTTAGTATTGCCTCATGTATTGAGGTGCTCCTATGTTGGGTGCATAAATATTTTCCATTCTTATCTCTTCTTCTTGGATCAATCCCTTGATCATTATGTAGTGTCCTTCTTTGTCTCTTCTGATAGTCTTTATTTTAAAGTCTATTTTGTTCGATATGAGAAATGCTACTCCAGCTTTCTTTTGGTTTCCATTTGCATGGAGTATCATTTTCTATCCCCTTACTTTCAGTCTATATGTGTCTCTAGGTCTGAAGTGGGTCTCTTGTAGACAGCATAAATATGGGTCTTGTTTTTGTATCAGTTCAGCCAGTCTGTGTCTTTTGGTGGGAGCATTTAAGCCATTTACATTTAAGGTAATTATCGATATGTATGTTCCTATTCCCATTTTCTTAATTGTTTGGCGTTTGTTATTGTAGGTCTTTTCCTTCTATTGTGTTTTTTGCCTAGAGAAGTTCCTTTAGCATTTGTTGTAAAGCTCGTTTGGTGGTGCTGAACTCTCTCAGCTTTTCCTTGTCTGTAAAGGTTTTAATTTCTCCCATCAAATCTGAATGAGATCCTTGTTGGGTAGAGTAATCTTGGTTCTAGGTTTTTCTCCTTCATCCCTTTAAATATGTCCTGCCAGTCCCTTCTGGCTTGCAGAGTTTCTGCTGAAAGATCAGCTGTTAACGTTATGGGGATTCCCTTGTGTGTTATTTTTCCCTTGCTGCTTTTAATATGTTTTCCTTGTATTTAATTTTTGACAGTTTGATTAATATGTGTCTTGGCGTGTTTCTCCTTGGATTTATCCTGTATGGGACTCTCTGTGCGTCCTGGATTTGATTAACTATTTCCTTTCCCATATTAGGGAAGTTTTCAACTATAATCTCTTCAAATGTTTTCTCAGTCCCTTTCTTTTTCTCTTCTTCTTCTGGAACCCCTATAATTTGAATGTTGGTGCGTTTAATGTTGTCCCAGAGGTCTCTGAGACTGTCCTCAGTTCTTTTCATTCTTTTTCCTTTATTCTGCTCTGCAGTAGTTATTTCCACTATTTTATCTTCCAGGTCACTTATCCGTTCTTGTGCCTCAGTTATTCTATTGATCCCATCTAGAGTATTTTTAATTTCATTTATTGTGTTGTTCATCGTTGCTTGTTTCATCTTTAGTTCTTCTAGGTCCTTTTAAAATGTTTCTTGCGTTTTGTCTATTCTATTTCCACGATTTTGTATCGTCTTTACTATCACTATTCTGAATTCTTTTTCAGGTAGACTGCCTATTTCCTCTTCATTTGTTAGGTCTGGTGGGTTTTTATCTTGCTCCTTCATCTGCTGTGTGTTTTTCTGTTTTCTCATTTTGCTTATCTTACTGTGTTTGGGTTCTCCTTTTTGCAGGCTGCAGGTTTGTAGTTCCCGTTGTCTTTGGTGTCTGTCCCCAGTGGCTGAAGTTGGTTCAGTGCGTTGTGTAGACTTCCTGGTGGAGGGGACTAGTGCCTGTGTTGTGGTGGATGAGGCTGGATCTTTTCTTTCTGGTGGACAGGTCCACGTCTGGTGGTGTGTTTTGGGGTGTCTGTGGACTTATTATGATTTTAGGCAGCCTCTCTGCTAATGGGTGGGGTTGTGTTCCTGTCTTGCCAGTTGTTTGGCATAGGGTATCCAGCACTGTAGCTTGCTGGTCGTTGAGTGAAGCTGGGTGTTGGTGTTGAGATGGAGATCTCTGGGAGATTTTCGCCATTTGATATTATGTGGAGCTGGGAGGTCTCTTGTGGACCAGTGTCCTGAACTTGGCTCTCCCACCTTAGAGGCACAGCAGTGACTTCTGGCTGGAGTACCAAGAGCCTGTCATCCCCACGGATCAGAATAAAAGGGAGAAAAAGCAGAAAGAAGGAGAATAAAATAAAATAAAGTTATTAAAATAAAAAATAATTATTAAGAAAAAAAATTTTTTAAGTAAAAAACAAAAACGGACAGATAGAACCCTAGGACAAATGGTGATAGCAAAGCTATACAGACAAAATCTGACACAGAAGCACACACATACACACTCACAAAAAGAGGAAAAGGGGAAAAAATAATAAATCTTGCTCTCAAAGTCCACCTCCTCAATTTGGGATGTTGTTGTCTATTCTGGTATTCCACAGATGCAGGTACATCAAGTGGATTGTGGAGATTTAATCCTCTGCTTCTGAGGCTGCTGGGAGAGCTTTCCCTTTCTCTTCTTTGTTCTCACAGCTCCTGGGGTTCAGCTTTGGATTTGGCCCCGCCTCTGCGTGTAGGTCGCCGGAGGACGTCAGTTCTTCGCTCAGACAGGACGGGGTTAAAGGAGCAGCTGACTCGGTGCTCTGGCTCACTCAGGCCGGGGGGAGGGAGGGGCACGGAGTGCGGGGCGAGGCTGGGGCGGCAGAGGCCGGCAGGATGTTGCACCAGCCTGAGGCGTGCTGTGCGTTCTCCCGGGGGAGTTATCCCTGGATCTCGGGACCCTGGCAGGGGCGGGCTGCACAGACTCCCCGGAAGGGAGGTGTGGATAGTGACCTGTGCTCGCACACAGGCTATTTGGTGGCGGCAGCAGCAGCCTTAGCGTCTCCTGCCCGTCTGTGGGGTCCGCGCTGTTAGCCGCGGCTCGCGCCCGTCTCTGGAGCTCCTTTAAGCAGTGCTCTTAATCCCCTCTCCTAGCGCACCAGGAAACAAAGAGGGAAGAAAAAGCCTCTTGCCTCTGACTGAAGCCGGAGCCTCAGCTCCCAGCCCCGCCCACCCTGGCGGGTGAGCAGACAAGCCTCTTGGGCTGGTGAGTGCCACTAGGCACTGATCCTGTGTGCGGGAATCTCTCCGCTTTGCCCTCCGCACCCCTGTTGCTGTGCTCTCCTCCGTGGCACCGAAGCTTCCCCCCTCCGCCACCCGCAGTCTCCGCCCACGAAGGGGCTTCCTAGTGTGTGGACACCTTCCGTCCTTCACAGCTCCCTCCCACTGGTGCAGGTCCCGTCCCTATTCTTTTGTCTCTGTTTATTCTTTTTTCTTTTGCCCTACCCAGGTACGTGGGGGAGTTTCTTTCCTTTTGGGAGGTCTGAGGTCTTCTGCCAGCGTTCAGTAGGTGTTCTGTAGGAGCTGTTCCACGTGTAGATGTATTTCTGGTGTATTTGTGGGGAGGAAGGTGATCTCTGCATCTTACTCTTCCGCCATCTTCCCCTTCTCTCGGATTCTGAGTCTTGAGTGTCTATCAGACTTTTAAGATAACCTTTTAAATCCCCTCCTGCTCTGGCATTGTGTTTCAGTGAAGGATATAAAGCTCAGATCCAGTAAAAAAAATTTGATATTGGTGTGACACTTGTTCCTTTTGTGTGGTGGAATTCATTCTCTAAACCTCATCACCGTGAATTATTTGGAGGAAAAAAATTGAGGCCAGTGATATTTGATGTCCCTCTGTTTTTTTTTTTTTCAAATTGTAAAAACAGTTTTTAAAATTCCAGATGATAGTCTAAGTATCAGTCCTAAATTAAACTTTTGTGCACATAACTAAATACTGTTTACATCTAGGTTGTTACTGAAATCAGCCAGACCTGGGCAACCATGGAGTTCTCTTACGAAGTTCACTCTCGGACAGGCATTCTATTACTGAAGTTTGATGAACAATTGTTTGAAACTCTAGAGCACAACCAAGTAAGATGGATATTTTTATTACAGATTTTTTCATTTTAAATTACAATGTTAGATTTTTCCCAAGTTCCAATACTCAATATTTCTTTCTTCATTCATTGGGCATCTGCTTGTACCAGGCTCCAGGCATAGTACCATTTGGGCTCAAAAAGTATGAACACTTGTTCTCAAGGAACTTGCGCTTGAGTAGGGAGACAGAGACAGGGTTCCAAAGGGTCTTGTAAGGTGGTGGTACTTGTGCTGAACCTTGAAGGATGGGCTGGTATTCAACAAAAAATGGTGATCAGAAAGGAGTGTTATAGCAAAGGGGAGAATGTTAGTGGCATCTTGGAATGCCAGAAAGTACCTGCCATTCAGAGGTAATTTAAAGAGTTTGGTTTCCTTAGAATATAGATTTTCTTGATAGGAATAATAAAAAATAAGGCTGGAGGGACAGTCCAGAGCGCAGCCTATGTGGTCTTGAATTCTAAGGTTATGAGTTAGCATCTCTTTGGACATGAGACATAAGAAAGATGAAAGAGACAAACTATTCAGAGGAAATAATAACAGTAGTGTTATTATTATTAGACATGGGGCACTTAGGAAAGAACCTGCTCTGAAGAGATGATGTTCTATTATTTTTGGTGTATTTAAAGTGAGGGACATTGATGTAAAGGTGGAAAGTCTGACCCAGAGCTCAGTGCAGAGGTTCAGTCTAGAACTGTAGTTTGCGAGGTCATTTTTGGTGTCTTGAGAATTGATGAGCTAGATAATGAGACGTAAAGAAGATAATCCAGCTGAGAATAGAGCTTTGGGAAAGGCTGCGTGTAGTGAACAAGAGCAGGAGACATAAAGGAGGCAGAGAGAGAGGGAGTGGGCAGAGAAATCGTAGAAAAAGAAGACTGTATAGTATCATCAGCAATCACAGGATAAGTTTCTCCTACAAAGGAGAGTCGACTGTCATGGAAACAACCTAAGCGTCCATGACATATGAATGGATAAAGAAAATGTGGTGTATATACAGTGGAATATCATCATTCTGCCATAAAAAGAAGGAAATCCTGCCATTTGTGATGATGTGGGTGGATTTTGAGAGTATTATGCCAAGTGAGGTAGTTCACTCAGAGGAAGCAAGTACTGAATATTCTTGCTTATATGGGGAATCTAAAAAAGCTGACCTTATACAGAGTAAAATGGCGGTTACCAGTTTCTGGGGCTTTGGGGAGGTGTGGAGGTATTGGTCAAATGGTCCGGACCTCTGGGTATAAGATGAATAAGTTCTGGGCATCTAATGTACAGCATGGTGACTGCAGTTAACAATAGTATATTATATGCTTGAAAGTTGTTAAGAGAGTAGATCTTAAATGTTATCAGCACGCGTGCACACACACACACGGCAGTTACATGGGTTGTGGAGGTGTAAATTTACTGTGGTAACCATTTCACAGTATATACATGTATCAGATCATCACATTGTACACTTTACACTTACACAATGCTGTATGTCAATAATATTTCAATAAAGCTGGGAGGGGAAGAATAGTCAAATGTATTAAACACTTAGAGATGGAGGAGGATGAAAAGGAGCTGTTCTCAGTGACTTCCAGGAATTTCAGTGTCAGAGAATGATGGGAAGTGCTCGCTGAACTGCACGACCTTAAAGCAAGGCTTGGTGTTAGGAAGGCTGCCAAGTTTGGTAGTAAACTCAAAGAGGAGGAAAACAGGAGCTTAAGGTCTTAGCAAACTGGAAGGAAGTTTGTTTCGTATTTTCAATATTGAAAAAGAAGACCCATAACCTTAGGATGATTCATAGGCAGAGACCCCAAGAAGAGTGAGAGAGGATGAAAGAATAAAGTTTAATTCCTAAAGCTGCACCCTGGTGCACAATATTTTTTCCTGCCTTCCAAGAGACACGTGGCCTTCTTCTAGAAGACGCATTACATGTAGTTGCTTATATTTGTCTTTTTCCTTTTGGAAAAAACATGTTATTATGTAATATTTAATGCCATTAATTCACTCACTTAGCAAATACTTACTGAATGCCTGTTGCATGTATCGTGTGCTAGGTCCTAGGAATCCAGCAATAAACAGAAGAAGTGTGCTCCCTCTTGATGCTTACAGACTACCAATTTAGATGGTATTTGAAATTCTTTGCCTTTCTTTTAGGTTCAGTTACAGACTCTGCTTCAAAGCAAGTATGTGGAATATTTCATTGAGCAAGTCATAAGCTGGCAAAACAAATTAAACACAGCAGATTCGGTCATCTTTACTTGGATGGAAGTACAGCGCACTTGGTCTCACCTAGAAAGCATCTTTGTTTATTCAGAAGATATTCGAATTCAGCTTGTGAAAGATGCTCAGAGATTCGGCAGAGTAGATGCTGAATTTAAGGTTCGTGGAAGAAAGGCTGTTTTCTATCCTAACAGCTTTGTCCAAACAATATAAAAATCTTGTAAAGAAACATGATTTGGGGTACTGTATTTATGAAAAATATATGTGTGTATTTGAATTTCAGGAGACAAGGTCAGGAAACTTGTCTGTGAAGGGTCAGATAGTCCATAGTTTAGGCTTTGTGGTTGTATGTGGTCTCTGTCACAACTCAGCAGGGCTGCCATTGTCCTGTGAAAGAAAACATAGACACTACATAGACAGATGGGTGTGGCTGTGTACCAGTAAAACTTTATAGACACCAGAAATTGAATTCCGTATTATTTTCATGTGTCACGAAGTATTATGCTTCTTTAGATTTTTTTCAACTAGTTAAAAACGTAAAGAGCATTCTTAGCTTCAGGCCGTACAAAACCAGGCAGCAGGCCACATGTTTCCCAGAGGCCTACACCAACAGTAAGGCCTGGGAGCCAGATTCATCTTCATGAAGTAAGACACTGAGGAGGGGAAACCAGTAACAAAGTTATACTATCAGTTACTGGTTTGTTTCATAAGAGCCACAGAGAACACATGGAGATGTACATATAATAAATGATTTGAGAGACTTTAAGCAGAGAATAATGGCTTTACTTTTTATCTAGAAATAGGGATGAATTATTGTTGTCTTACTAGCTAAAGCAGAACACCAGAGGAATTCTATTTTATTTAACTTTTAAGGAGGAAAGAGTGGGTAGATTGTTTCATATTCATCTCATTTTCCAATGTGAGTGTATTCTTTAAGATTCTGGTTCTCTGTCTCTCTATTTTTTTGTGCGTTTGGTTTAGAAGAGAGAAATTCTGCCTGGACCCAGAGTGGTGGTAATGTCTATCGAATTTATATTGATAAAAACTATGTGATTACACTTTGTTTTTGATGTTCATCTAAAAGTTTAAAAGCAGAACAGACGTGGTGTTAGAAATCTCATTTATCTTGCTTTCCGGTAGTTTGATTGTTTTTCACTTTTTAATTCCCTAAATGGATGAAAAATTTAGAAAAGTAATTTCTAATATCAATGGCTCCATGTTTTACTTTTGCTCAGGAGTTAATGTTCAGGACAGCTAAAATAAAAAATGTTTTAGAAGCAACAAGCAGACCTAACCTCTTTGAAGAACTTAAAGATTTACAGTACAGGTAAGAATAAAACTACAAAGTGATCAATTTGTTATACTTCTGAGATTTCTTTTGAATATCTAATAGTGTTTAACACCAAGTTATTGTACGAACAACTTCTACTAAATTATAATTTTGCTTATAGTTATCTAGTTGCCTTATACATATTAGGTGGTACATACATTTTGTGAGTTAATGTAAACAGATCCAAATATATTTCTGTTTTCCAAAAAGGAATATCATTATAGTAAAATTAAAATATCCTATTATCAAGAGAATCAGCATGGTTGTTTAATCAATTCTTTTATCAAAGTATCCTGCAAATATTTATTAAGCAGCTACTGTATGCTAGGAACTGGGATTGCACTCATTTTAAGTCCTTTATTTTGTATATAGTTTAATTATACTAGAAATTATCCTTAGACAGCATGTTAGTATTTTTGAAATCCTTGTCCTAAAGGGCATTTGTAATTTTTATATAAAATTATACAACAG
The DNA here is from genome assembly GCF_949987515.2 of Delphinus delphis. Classification (NCBI taxonomy): domain Eukaryota; kingdom Metazoa; phylum Chordata; class Mammalia; order Artiodactyla; family Delphinidae; genus Delphinus; species Delphinus delphis. Next base: position 33,799,803 of record NC_082691.1, on the reverse strand, counting down.
CTAGTGGTCATAAGAATTTTCTGGCTTTTGATTAAAAATGGGCAGATCAGCCACTAAAAGAAGAGCTTTGTGTGGAATTGTGATCACTTTTCATTGCAAGGCAGAGGAGCCCTCTAGATAAAAATATATATCGCATACAATTATTTCATAATCTGGAAGTTTTTTAGAGAGAAAGTTGGCCATAATTTTAAAAGTGTGGATTTCTGCAGAAGTTAATTATTTCTTAGTCAGTAATCTTTGAGGGTTTTGGGGGCTCTGCCCCTGGGTCATCTCTGCTCTGCTAAGAAAATAATGTGGAAATGATTCTGGATCTTATGACTCTTCTGAAAACAAGAGAGAGTTGAAGGTGCTTGTGTTTTGTAGACATTCAGTGGGAAAAGGAAGACCTTAAACCAATTACGTGTTAAGTAAAGCATTTTGTGCTCGGGGCGAGTGATGCCAAATCTGGTCTTCTCTCCTGCTGATGAGAGGTGTCATTAAAAGAAGGGTAAAAATGAACTTACCTACAAAGCAGAAACAGAAGTAGTTACAGATGTAGAAAACAAACTTATGGTTACCAGGGGGTAAGGGGGAGTGGGACAAATTGGGAGATTGGGACTGACATATACATACTACTATATATACAATAGATAACTAATAAGGATATACTGTATAGCACAGGGAGCTCTACTCAATACTGTGTAATGGCCTATATGGGAAAAGAATCTAAAAAAGAGTTGATATATGTATATGTATAACTGATTCTGTTTTCACTGTACACCTGAAACTAACAACATTGTAAGTCAACTATACTCCAATAAAAAAATTTTTTTAAATGTCCACACTTCCCTCCAAAAAACAGACAAGTGATAAGTAACATCAACTTAAGTCTGATCTATATTTAGTCTCAACTAACGATGGGTGTGTGTGTGTTTCTCCTCCCACTTGGCATGACTTGTACACGAGTCATGAACAAGACGATGATGTCAAAGAGAGGGAGGTAGGCTCTGTGTTAAATGGTGAGCTTCTTGTGGTGAATGGACAGATGAGAGGCTCTGGGTTTTGGTGACGTTTTAATAAATGAATGGGCAAGATATGCTTACAATGATTTTTCATTCCTTCCTGCAGGCTTTCTCTTTGTGAAAAAGCTCTTGCTGAGTACCTGGAAACCAAGCGTGTGGCTTTTCCGCGCTTCTATTTCATCTCTTCCGCAGACTTACTTGACATTCTCTCAAAGGGAGCTCAACCTATGGAGGTAAATATTTGTTTTTGAGAGTCTCATATTATCCTGTGTTAGCTAAGGAATGTCACAGTTTCTTTATCATTGTCAAATGCCACCTACCATGTCACATGTACCAGGAGCCGGAAAATATGCAGTAAGAATTCTTAATGCAGCAACAGAGGGATGTTAGAAGCAGTGCTCAAGGAACTGGGAAAGGTAACTGCCTGGTTCTCAACACAAGGAAGGGACAGCAAATGTACAAGGCTTAGGGCCCGGTAAGAAGTTAATGGAAGAAACACTGGCTCCAAACCCCCAGAATTCTGGGACAAGGACTGGAGCTCCATTGCCTGGTTTGCAGCTTTCCTGGGGGAGACTGAGTCACTGGGAACGAGATCATGGCTGGTACCTTCTTACAACAACCTTGACTCCAGAGTAACCTTCATAGTTGAAGCTGGACTAGGCTTCAGTGCTGTCAGAGGTGTATTGGTATATTTTCATCCTCTACCTAACACTCTAATTTTCTCCTATCCATTCAAAAATAATGTAGCACCCATGACAATATGTAAAGCAAATAAAAGCAGCTCTTATCTTTTGTAATCTGAGAGCACAAATCAGAGACCAAGCTTCGTGCAAATCCCAAAGCTCTCCTTCCTCTAAACATTTAGTGGATGTTGCCTTTCATTATATCTGTTCAGTTGTTCACATCCATTTAGATCTTAGAATTGTTACAACTGACATAGGCAGTTACTCCTAGACTTGACCATATATCACAGATTATTTTGACGCCAAAGGTTGTGCTTTATCGTTGTGGATTTGTCTCCATGTTCCTGCTCTAGGTATTTTTCTGCCATTTTCTTTGGAATATGTGTCACCTAACACTACGGTTTCCTGAATTCTACTGTTCTCTGGACACAGTATTTATCTTTTTTTTTTTTTGGTACGTGGGCCTCTCACTGTTGTGGCCTCTCCCGTTGCGGAGCACAGGCTCCGGACGCTCAGGCTCAGCGGCCATGGCTCACGGACCCAGCCGCTCTGCGGCATGTGGGATCTTTCCGGACCGGGACACGGACCCGTGTCCCCTACATTGGCAGGCGGACTCTCAACCACTGCACCACCGGGGAAGCCCCCACAGTATTTATCTTGATTATTTCTCTCTCATTCATCATTTCTCTTTGGAGCTAAATTCAGATGGATGGCTGTTCTTGCCATCCCTGATGCCAACATTTTTTTTTCATTATCCTTCCTAAATTACAGGATGAGGTTTTGCTTTTACATATATATATATATATAAACTTAAAAGGTGTACCTTTAAAATCATTCTTTTTATTTTCACAGCATCACTTCAGTATTTCAGAGTGTTATTGTGAATACCAGTGCGACTTATCGTGGAAGTCTTCCTGTCTACCTAATTCATAGTGTTGTAATCATAAGTTCTAAACCCCTGAATCTCAGGTACATTTCTCAGTAGTAGTACTAGTAACACTCTTTAATGAATGACTAGGTAATGTAAGCATTAAAAAGATTTTAAATTTTAACGTAGCTGAATATTGAGGTCACCGCATAGAGAATCTCCAAAATGGCTCACAGCCATAATGATGAATACTAACAACAGTGCTGTCTGTGTCATATCAACAAAAGGAGGTGGGGTATTTCTGCTTACGAGCTGAAGGGGTCTGGCTTTGCGGCTCCAGAGTAAATGCGGTACACAGTTCTCCTGACCTGCCAGCTTTGAAATGATTCGATTTTTGAAACATTTGACATTTGAGATACATTATTTTGAATTTTGCTCAAAATGTGATTTCATTGAGATCCTTTTGTTACACGAATTAAACGTTGAACAATTCGATTTCACCTCAAATGCTATCACCCTTTTAGGAAAGGTTTGTCATTAGCGAAAGTGTTTAGCTGCCTCTGAAGTGCAGATACCACCTGGGAGCAACTTGTTGGGGTGAAGGATTGAAAAGGGGCTAAGGATGAGTTGAGTCATCTAGAGCCGCAGTCAGCTTCTTTCCCTGCAGTGGTTCTGCAAAGTCAAGGTGTGATCTCAGCCCTTGGTCACTTGCTGTGGAATAGTTAATGCTTTTAGCAGTTATGCCAAAGGGCCTAGCCTTGCTACACTCTTTCTTTCATCATCAGAATCAGTTTCAGGCCACCAGACACAGCTTTTCCGTCTCTGCCTTTTGTGCTAACATCCTGAATGTGTGCCCTGTACTGTGACGGAGATAACATGGCAACTGCAGCTTGTGGGATAAGAATGCAATTGCCCCAGAAAAGATGACCCTTTGTGGGCAGAGGAGTCATGCTGACATCTTGTGAATGACTTGAATTCCTCAGGCCCCCCTCCTCCACCCGCCACACTCAATTTAACAGTGTTGGTCCAAGTGAGGGTTTCTGCAGTTGATTGTGGAATTTGATCAGCCTGAGTACATCAGCCAGGAAAGTCTGATATTATTACATCCTGTGTTCTATAAGCAGAAATGCCCAATTTAAGATACTTGAGTTGGAATGTCAGAGTGATGAGATCAGTGTGTCTAGAATGCCTTCAGTGGGTTTCAGCTGTTGGTAAGTTTGGTTAAGGTCAAGTTTTAAAGACTTTTCTCCTCCTAGAGTTCACCCTGACCTCCCAGTGGCATAGATTATCTAAAGGACTGAGGGTGTGGCTTTGCTGTGTAACTTCCATGGTCAAAATCTCTGGTGGTTACTTATGGAAATACAAACTTAGAGGTATATTTGCAGGATTAATGGTCATGGCGCAGTAGTTATGAAGTTGCACATGATTCAATATTAAACTTCTGTGCTTTCTCCCCCACCTTAGAAAAACATCCTTTTGTGTTTTTCAATGAAACGAATGTAGTGGTTAAAGTCAGCCTGAGTAACATCAGTTGGCCCCATTGTGCCCTTCCAGGTTGTGATACTGTGCCTTGAAATAGCTGATAACTTGGTGTTTTTAGCCACTGGTTCCTTATGACTTGAAAGATCTTTTTGTCCTAGAAGCGTTGGTGCATTTTGTCTTCCTTCATCTCCTATGTGATGATGAGTGAAAGCTTCCCCATGATAGAGGTATACTAAAGAATGACACACTTTCCATGTGATCAGCTGCGTTTGTGTTGTGTGACGGGGGGTAACCATGGGCCACATGTGTGGCTATTGGGCACCTGAAATGTGTCAACTGAGGGGCTGAATTTTTAACTACAATATGTTAGAAAAACTGATCTTTGATTCAGTTATTGGAAAACAAGTTTGAAACAACTAGAATGTGACTCTACTTTCGCAACTGTGTATTTTGTGAAACATAAAGACAGATGAAGTATTTCTGATGAAAAATCCAAATTGAGATAAGCTGTGAATGTAAAATATGCAGCTGGTTTCAAAGACTTAAAGATAAGAAGGTAAACTATCTCATTAGTGATTTTTCTATTAATTACATATTGAAGTGACAATACTTTGGATACATTAGGTCAAATAAAAATACATCAGAATTAATTTCACCTGTTTCTTTTTATTTGTTTTAACGTGGCTACTAGAAAGCCACTACTGTGGCAGTTGAGGCCACAATGCATTTTCGAAAATGACAAGATCAGGAATATATATGCTCAGAAATGTTTAATGTTTGCCTCAAAAATATCCTTCAGTGGCATTGGACCGAATCTACATAAGAAGAAATCTGCCAGCTTGTCTTTTGAGAAATCCCCCAAATTTCAGTATGAGGCAGATGGCACTCCACTGATACCCTTAATAGAATGTCAGTATTGGCACTTGGACAGGTGCTTGTGAGAAATGGGCTTAATATTAGGTAATAAAAAGAACTTCTGGTCTTCAAGGGGGCAAATATCTAAGATCCCGCATCCCCACAAGCTCAGTATGTTGCTGGATAGTGCTTCCATTTGGTTGTCTCCATGGTAGAGTGAAGGTGCCTCACCACCTGAATCTCAGGAATCAGGGTGATGCAGCTCAGCACTCACTCATAGTGTGTCACAGCCTTCTTGACATGGGTTAGTCCTCCTTAGACAACCAAGAGGGGGAATTCCCTGGCAGTCCAGTGGTTAGGACTCCATGCTTCCACGGCAGCGGGCACAGGTTCGAGGGGGAATCCTGCAAGCTGCACAGTGCAACCCAAAATAAATAAATAAACCAGTAGCTCTTAGACAATCAAGAGGAAAAGGCTCAAGATGCAAGTGGTTAGTTGGCTGCATGCAAGAGTGAATGACTTTTAGTTGAAATAAAATCAGTCAAAAATCCCTACTTTTTTATAGTGAGTAGAAGGTTGGAGGGCTTGCAGGTACCTACAGTGGAGGGAGGGGGTTGCCCTTGAGTTTAGGTTGGCACTGAGGATGAAACAGGAAAAGGAAACTTTTCTGGAGCTAGACATAATAGGCACGTTAGCCATCCATCAGAAGGTAGAATAGTAGGAAAGAACAGAAACCTTGAAATCATGTAGACATGAGTTTAAATCCCGGCTCTGTTGATTTTTTTTTTTTTCTTCCTTGTATAGATATTGGAAAGACACAAAAATATTTGGTTCCTTTTTACTTATTATCATAACACTTATTTTGTCATTTTGGGGGTCAAAATGAACACAGCATTAGTATTTTTAGGATCATTAAAGTAACGTATAATTCTTTTTTTTTTTTTACATCTTTATTGGAGTATAATTGCTTTACAATGGTGTGTTAGTTTCTGCTTTATAACAAATTGAATCATTTATACATATACATATGTTCCCATATCTCTTCCCTCTTGCGTCTCCCACCCTCCCTATCCCACCCCTCCAGGCGGTCACAGAGCACCGAGCTGATCTCCCTGTGCTATGTGGCTGCTTCCCACTAGCTATCTACCTTATCTGTTGATTATTGACTATGTTACTGCTTTACCTTTCTGAACCTCAGTTTCCTTATATACCAAATGGGGAAAGCAGTAGGTACTATATCTTTGATTTTTGAGCAAGCAGTAAAGCAAACATGTAAAGAACTAAGAAAAATGCTAGCATAGAACATAAAAATGGCCACAAATTCTTCCTCTCCCTTCATCCATGCCATTTCAATGTGAAGCTGCAATTTGCATCAAGGGGTAGAGCTTATTTCTCCATTTGGCTTCCTGTGTGACTTGTTTTGGCCAGTGTATCTTTAGCAAGAGGCTTGAAAAGCATTTGTACACTGCGGCTTGCCCTCTTGCTGCTCTTTGGAAACCTATGGCCACCTCCTCATGACTAAACCAGGGCTAGCCTGCTGGATGAGGAGAAGCACATGCCCATACCCAAGCCACCAGCTGGACAACCGTCACACACATGGGAGAAGCCACCGATCACCAGCGGACTGCAGAGGTGTGAGGGTGCCAAGCTGGGACCAACTGAAAGAACCCAAAAGCCCCGACACAGAATTGTGAACTCTGAAATTGTTGCTTTTTTAAGCCACTAAATTTTGAGGTGGTTTGTTACACTGCAAAAACTAACTGATGCACGTTATATATTCACATAGACATGTCTAAGTACAGAATGTACAATCATTAATATCAAGGACTTTATGTGCTACTGATGTAATATAAAAGATTTTACCTGAAATTCAAAAAAACCCCAAAATGATAAATATCAAGTACTAATCCATGGAGCTAGTTTTTTTTATTTTCTTTCTTTTTATTTTTGTTTTGTTTTTCTTCTTCCTGAAGATACCTTCGTATTAGCTATGCATTGTTTTGACATTCGTGAGTGTGAGAGAACTGGTGAAAATATCATGAGTTGGTGTGTTTCTGAATCTTCGCTAGGCTGAAATACTCTGCCTAGTAATGTGTTCATTTCCCCCTCTTTTTTCAATTTGTACAGATATTTTGTCAAACTCTGACATGATTTTTCATTAGAAAAATACATACATTCACATGATGAGCTATCAAGATCAAACCTACCAAAAGCCTAAGATTAAAAAGACTCACAGTACTGGGCTTCCCTGGTGGCGCAGTGGTTGAGAGTCTGCCTTCCGATGCAGGGGACACGAGTTCGTGCTCCCGTCCGGGAAGATCCCACATGCCGCGGAGAGGCTGGGCCCGTGAGCCATGGCCACTGAGCCTGTGCGTCCAGAGCCTGTGCTCCGCAACAGGAGAGACCACAACAGTGAGAGGCCTGCGTGCCACAAAAAAAAAAAAAAGACTCACAGTAGTAAATAATGGTAAGGATGTGGAGCAATGGGAATGTTCCTATCTAGCCAGTGTGATTGTAGATTGGTACAACCACTCAGAAAACCTGTTTGACAATATCTTCTAAATTTGAATATAATAATACATTATTATCCAGCAGTTTCTCTTCTTAGTGTATACTCAGCAGAAATGTATACATAGGTGAACCAAAATATGTGACAAGAATTTTCATAGCTACATTATCCATAACACCCCCAAACTGGAAATAATCCAAATGTTCCTGAACGGTTGAATGCGTAAATACATCGTGTAATATTCATATAACAGAGTACCACATAGCAATGAAGAAGAAAACTGGTGCTATACATAATAACATGAATAAACCTCACTAACATGATGTTGAATGATAGAAGGCAGATGCAAGAATACATATTGTATGACTCCCCTTATGTAAAGGTAATATCCATTTTTTAAAATTTATTGGAGTATAGTTGATTTATAATGTGTTAGTTTCAGCTGTACAGCAAAGTGATTCAGTTATACATATATTCATTCTTTTTCAGGTTTTTTCCCATATAGATTATTACAGAATATTGAGTAGACTTCTCTGTGCTATACAGTGGGTCCTTGTTGGTTACCTATTGTATATATAGTAGTGTCTGTATGTTACTCCCAAGTTCCTGATTTACTCCTCCTCCACAATGTTTCCCCTTTGGTAACCATAGGTATGATTTCAATACCTGTGCGTCTGTTTCTGTTTTGTAAATAAGTTCGTTTTTATCATTTTTTAAAAATTAGATTGCACTTATAGATGTAGAAAACAATTTTATGGTTACCAGGGAGGAAAGGGGAGGAGGGATAAATTGTGAGATTGGGATTGACATATACATACTACTATATATAAAATAGATAACTAATAAGGACCTACTGTATAGTACAGGGAACTCTACTGAATACTCTGTAATGACCTACATGGAAAAGGTGTCTAAAAAAGAGTGGACATATGTATTTGTATAACTGATTCACAGTGCTGTACAGCAGAAAGTAACACAACATTGTAAACCAACTATACTTCAATAAAACTTTTTTAAAAAGAAAAAATTTAGATTCCACATATGAGTGATATCATATGATATTTGTCTTTCTCTGTCTGATTTACTTCAGTTAGTATGATAATCTCTAAGTCCATCTGTGTTGCTGCAAATGACATTATTTTGGTTCTTTTTATATGGCTGAGTACTATTCCATTGTACATCTGTACCACATATTCTTTATTCATTCCTCTGTCGATGGACATTTAGGTTGCTTCCATGTCTTGGCTGTTGTAAATAGAGCTTCAATGAACAATGGGGTGCATGTATTTTTTGAATTATGGTTTTCTCCAGGTATATGCCCAGGAGTGGGATTGCTGGATCATATGGTAGTTCTATTTTTAGTTTTTTAAGGTACTGCCATACTGTTCTCCATAGTGGTTGTACCAGTTTACATTCCCACCAACAGTGTAGGAGGGTTCCCTTTTCTCCACACCCTCTCCAGCGTTTCTTGTTTGTAGACTTTTTGATGATGCCCATTCTAACCAGTGTGAGGTGATACCTCATTGTAGTTTTGATTTGCATTTCTGTAATAATTAGTGACGTTGAGCAGTTTTTCATGTGCCTCTTGGCCATCTGTATGTCTTTGGAGAAATGTCTATTTAGGTCATACGCCCATTTTTTGATTGGGTTGTTTGGGTTTTTTTGACATAGAGCTGCATGAGCTGTTTATATATTTTGGAGATTAACCCCTTGTCAGTCACTTCGTTTGCAAATATTTTCTCCCATTCTGTGGGTTGTCCTTTTGTTTTGTTTATGGTTTCCTTTGTTGTGCACAAGTCTTTAAGTTTAATTAGATCCCATTCATTTATTTTTGTTTTTATTTTCATTACTCTAGGAGGTGGATCCAAAAAGATATTGCTGCGATTTATGTCAGAGAGTGTTCTGCCTACGTTTTCTTCTCAGAGTTTTATAGTGCCCAGCCTTACATTTAGGTATTTGATCCATTTTGAGTTTGTTTTTGTGTGTGGTGTTAGAGAATGTTCTAATTTCATTCTTTTCCAGGTAGCTGTCCAGTTTTCCCAACACCGTTTATTGAAGAGACTGTCTTTTCTCCATTTTATATTCCTGCCTCCTTTGTCATAGATTAATTGACCATAGGTGCGTGGGTTTATTTCTGGGCTTTCTATCCTGTTCCATTGATCTCTATTTCTGTTTTTGTGCCAATACCATACTGTTTTGATTACTGTAGCTTTGTAGTATAGTCTGAAGTCAGGGAGCCTGCTTTGGCTATTTGGGGTCTTTTGTGTTTCCATACAAATTGTGAAATTTTTTGTTCTAGTTCTGTGAAAAATGCCATTGGTAATTTTTTTTATTAATTAACTAATTTATGGCTGTGTTGGGTCTTTGTTTCAGTGCGAGGGCTTTCTCTAGTTGTGGCAAGCGCGGGCCACTCTTCATCGTGGTGCGCGGGCCTCAGTGTCGTGGCCTCTCTTGTTGCGGAGCACAGGCTCCAGATGCGCAGGCTCAGTAATTGTGGCTTACGGGCCCAATTGCTCCGCGGCATGTGGGATCTTCCCAGACCAGAGTTCGAACCCATGTCCCCTGCATTGGCAGGCAGATTCTCGACCACTGTGCCACCAGGGAAGCCCGCCATTGGTAATTTGATGGGGTTTGCACTGAATCTGTTGAATGCCTTGGGTAGTATAGTCATTTTCACAATGTTGATTCTTCCAATCCAAGAGCATGGTATATCTTTCCATTTGTTGTGTCATCTTTGGTTTCTTTCATTAGTGTCTTATAGGTTTTGTAGTACAAGTGTTTTGCCTCCTTAGGTAGGTTTATTCATAGGTATTTTATTCTTTTTGATGTGACGGTAAATGGGATTGTTTCCTTAATTTATGTTTCTGATCTTTCATTGTTAGTGTATAAGAATGCAAGAGATTGCTGTGTATCAGTTTTGTTGTTGTTGGGGTTTTTTTGGCCGTGCCACACAGCTTGCAAGATCTCAGTTCCCCAACCAGGTATTGAACCTGCATCCTTGGCAGTGAAAGCACAGAATCCTAACCACTGGACTGCCAGGAAATTCCATTGATTTTGTATCCTGCGACTTGTTGAATTCATTAATGAGCTCTAGTAGTTTTCTGGTAGCATCTTTAGGATTTTCTGTGTATAGTATCATGTCATCTTACAGTTTTACTTCTTTTCCAATTTGGATTCCTTTTATTTCTTTTTCTTCTCTGATTTCCCTGGCTAAGACTTCCAAAACTGTGTTGAATAAAAGTGGCAACAGTGGACATCCTTGTCTTGTTCCTGATCTTAGAGGGAATGCTTTCACCTTTTCACCATTGAGAGTGATGTTAGCTGTGGGTTTGTGATATATGGGCTTTATTAGGTAATGTCCATTTTTGAGAGGAGGGACTAGTGACTGACATGGGCCATGAGGATTTTTGGGGGGGTTCAGGTGTATTCAGTTTCTTAATTGTCTCAGTGGTTACAAGAGTTTTGTTCACTTTGCTAAAATTTATTACATGTGATTTTTTTAACTTTTCTATTTAAATTTTCAAAAGGTTATTTAAAAACTCAAGAGTTTGTATTGTCAGCATATCTATATATATTTACATACACATGCTAAAAATGTTAAGGAAGAAAATGTTAAGGAAGAAATACAGAATCAGCACTGATAATATAGGTATGTCCAAGTTATATTAATTAGTGAAAAATCAACTTGCAAAATATTATGTATACTATGATTTTATTTTTGGTAAAAGCAAACCAAGCAATACCCAATACCTAGGATTGGCTATAATGGTTTACAAAATTTATAACAAATTTAGTCTTTCTGAATTATATAATTGCATGTTCACTGTTGAAAATTTGAAAAATATGAAAATACTAAAGATCAGAATAACATACTACTAGATGCTAGTTTTGAGTGGTTATAGTTTTTCTCTATATGTCTGTGTTTGTGTAGGTAAGAACATATATACTTAATCAAAATTGAAATGTTCTTCTATAATATGATGTTTAATGTTGATAAAAGTTTTCATTATATGAAAGTGCTATAACTGATTTAACCAACTTCTAGAAAGTTTTTGCATATTTAGACTTTCAACAGTGTTGCATGTCCATATCCCTATACTGTCACCTATACTGAGTATTATTAAAAACATAAAACACAACAATAAACTATTCAACATTGTGACAGACTTAAATTTTTGTACATGTAGAAATAAAGGACTCATTTTTCTCTTGTTCTAGAGGATAATATTCACAATAGACAGGACTGCCTACATTTTGGACATTACTTATCTTCTCACAAATACTATCATGAGTATTACCATCATTATGTATAAATGAGTTAATGACTACGTATGAATGAATCCTGAGGTGTTCATCATGTCAGAAGTGATATTAGGACTTTGTGTCTATTTTATCTCAGTTAATCAGCAGCAGCATCTTTCATAGATGGGGCAAATATGAAATGAGATACAGGCAAAAAGCAAGGGGTAAGCGTTGTGAATGTATAGTAGCCATACAGGGAAACTAGGACATAGCAATATATCGAAGATATACATAGAAGCATATGTAGAAACTATATGATTTCGTTTTTCTTCCCTTTCTTTTCTAGGTGACCATAGGGTAGACTGCTGATCTGATTGCTGTATTAGTTTGCATTTTAAATTATAAAATTACCTAGATGAGTAAATATTTTTGACTTTATTTACAGGTAGATAAATGTCAGCTCTTAAAAAGGCAGCTCTCCCTGTGCACAGACCTGAAAAATACGAGTTTCAGTTACCAAGGATCAGTTTAACTCTGTTCCCCCAATAACATGGTTCAAATTTCACATACTACGGTGTGTTAACTGTGAGCGATCTCGAGAGGCACAAACTTCATTGCTGCCTCCTCAGTCCACAAAAATCACCATGTCAGTAACAGATGTACATCTTGACTCGTGACCAGTTACGTCACACCTTTCAAAGTCTGTCTGTGGTCGGCTGTCACACATTTGTTGTTTGATTCTGACGTAATCAGCAAAGAACATAGCGTGTTACCGCCTTGTCCCCAGTGAAGAACCCACATGATGGTTTACAAAAATAAACCTTCAAAAGAGGGAATTAGTAATGAAGTTGATAGTATAGCAAAGTAGTGAAAATTGATAATGCTAGACATGAAATTTGAATCATAGATGTAGCTATGGAAGAGAAAGGTGACTGTGGAAGTGACACTACAACATTTGAGAGGTTCTAGATATGCAGCCAGAGGATTGTAGTGAAAATGAACTCATTGATATAAATGTAAACCCTGGTTGTGACAGAAAGGATGAAGATGTCCTAGAGGAAGTGATACCAGGAAAAAAAAAAAACCTGACATTAAAGAAACTCTCAGAAATATCAGGACATGGAGACCTCAAAGGATGAAAGGTTGGCAGCCAATCCAAACTTCCAAAGGAATATGGCGACTACACAAAGCATAGGGAAGGTGCTCACTCAGTATTTTACGTTACAAGATGAGAAGAAGGAGGCAAGCACTGTTCGAACTACTCTTGATAATTTTCCTATAAAGAGTAAAACACTTAATTTTTAATTTTCTTTTAGTATTTTAAGTTAGTGTACTAAGTATTAGTTTACACTTTTTATTTCTCTGTACTTTTATAACCAAGAGTGAGAGGGATTTTAATGTTTTAACGAAAATTTTTAGCGGCCAAAGCACAGTCGTGAGTTTGCCCATTGATCGTGGAGGTTGCATGGTGGTTTTTACGATCGTGCACTACTGTACAAAGCAGGGGCTGCCTATCTGTCTGTGCACCAGTGGGTGGATGTACCTGATTTACTGTAAACCAGTGGAACAGCATTTCAATTTTTTTTGCTAACCTTTTAGAAACCTACTCAAGATACAACAAAATTATTGTATTTCATGATTTGAAGTGTTCAAATCCATTCTGTTTCTTTAGTGTGGTACAAAGAGGGGGCCTCTGAGGCATTCGTTTTTTAAACTGTAACATAAGTCTTTCCAAAGACCAAACTAGGAAAAAGGAATTTTAATTTTGAGTTAGCAGGTACAAAGGGATATCATTAGAAATGGAACAAATCTGAGGTCAACAGTATCCTTGTCAGTTTAAAAAAATGGTCCTGTTCTCTCAGAAGCTTTAAATGGAAGGCAGAATAGGAAAATATCCAACTTCCAACATGGCAGGCATAAGTCATGGGAGAACCTCAAGCCGTGGGGTTTGCGTTTCCTGGTCACCCACTGAGTGACTAGAGGACTAGAGTTCTTTTGAAATGCTTTCCTCACCAAAGCAATGATGTTTGAGGATGTCTGACGGTCGAGGTCTCATTTATCCCGCAGCTTTGTACCTGACTATTATTTGTACCTGACCAGGCCCATTACACAGTAGAAGCCATTAAACATCTGTGCACTTCCTGGCCACTTCAGCTGTGACAGCGAGTTGTTAGAGGATTGGAGATACTTTCTGTGTATAATGTCCTGTGGGTTATGTAACAGGGATGTGGGAGACTGTGGTAACGCAAGCAGTGATCATCAGCTACCACTCTGTCTACACTGAAAGTGAGAGACTCAAAAACTCATCTATTTTAAACTCAGAAGATTCCTTGCTGTGCTTTTCTTCAGTACTAAAACTGTGAATACAGCAAAAATGTTAAGGCTAAAAGCTTCAAAGATTAAATCACCCTTAAGGAGTTCCTTACCAATATTGGTACTGGTCTTTTCACATGGGAAATGTAGGCAGGTTGCTGTTGTTTGTAGAAGCTGCTATTGGTATAGTTATCAAGTCCAGTTAAACTGTGTTTCAAGAAACACTCATTGCAGAGATGGCTTTAATGCTATGTGCTGGGAAATGTCAGCACCTTTTATTATTATTATTTTTTTTACTGAGGTGAAATTCAGGTAACATAAAATGAGCCATTTTAAAGTGTATGATTCATTGGCATTTTGTCTGTTCACAGTGTTGTGCATCCGTCACTTCTGTCTAGTTCCTAAATATTTTCATCACCCCACAGTAAAACCTCGTGCCCATTAAGAAGTCATCGTGCATTCCCTCGTCCCCCTGTCTCCTAGTAGCCGTCAGTCTGCTTTCTGTTTCTGTGGATTTACCTATTCTGGCTATTTCATGTACATGGAATCAGACACTATATGATCTTTTGTGACTGACTTCTTTCACGTAGCATGATGTTTTCAGGGTTCATCCATGTTGTGGAGTGTACCAGTACTTACTTCCTTTTGATGGTTGAACAATATTCCACTGTATGGATATGCCACAGGGCACAATGTGTCCATTCATCCATCAATGGACATTTGGGTTGGTTCCACCTTTTGGCTGCTGTGAATAATACTGCTCTGAAGTTTTGTACAAGTATTTGAGTACATGTTTTCAGTAATTTGGGGTATATATCTAGGAGTGGAATTACTGGGTCCTATGACAAGTTTATAGTTAACTTTTTGAGGAATCACCAAACTGTTTCCCACTTCTCAGGTTTTATAGTAATTTTGCCAAGTGTAAGGAGGGTGCACTTGTTCCCTTTCCTGATACCTCCTGTGGTTCACTCTGCCCTTTATTCAGTCCACCCCAGGGGCAGGTAGAGCGGCGTCCCTTACTGATAGCCTGCAGAACACGCGTCTTCCTCTCCTTTCCTCCTTGCCAGTCCTGCTGGATGGAGAGGCCGGTCCCGGTCTGTGCTGATATGCCCAGATGGATAAGTCTTACTAATTCTTGTGTTCTGTTTGGAGGCCAGTTGGGCTTTCATCTCTGAACTGGCCTCTAGCAGAACAAGTGCTGCTCTTTGTCTTTTTAACTTGGTTTTATTTTTCAAGGAGTCCAGAACCTGCACAGGGTTCAGTATGCTATTTACTGGGGGTTCCTTTGGAGATCCCACAACTTAGGATGTAAAAGGTTATGATGGGGCTTCCCTGGTGGCGCAGTGGTTGAGAGTCCGCCTGCCGATGCAGGGGACATGGGTTCGTGCCCCGGTCTGGGAAGATCCCACATGCCGCGGAGCGGCTGGGCCCGCGAGCCATGGCTGCTGAGCCTGTGCCTCCAGAGCCTGTGCTCCGCAGCGGGAGAGACCACAACAGTGAGAGGCCTGCGTACCGCAAAAAAAACAAAAACAAAAACAAAACAAAACAAAAAAAAAAAAAGGTTATGATGCTCGAAGAGTTTGAACTTTGTAGATGTGGCTTGGACTTGGAGGTTTAAGATCTAACTGCCACTTATTCTTAGCAGTGTCAACTTGATGAAGTCACCTAATACTTTACCTTCAATTTCTTTATCAGTGAAAATGGGGGAATCCCATTCACCTTTCTGATGTAACAGATATGCTCTGGGGCTCATGTAAATAGCAAAGCAAGTGCACAATAACATAGGACCTGACCCAAGAATAAGACTATCTAATTTACATTTTTGTTTCACATATTTTAACACAGCTTTTTTTTTTAAAACAATATAAGGTCTTTTATGGTGTAAGTAAAATACCGTGTCTGAATTTTAATAACCTGACCACAAAATTCCCAGCAGCATGATTGCTACAGGAATATGGTACAGATAGAGAAGTTGGTAAGTCTCCAGCCTTTAAGGAGAAAATAGATAACCTAGCAGGGTAAGTATTCACCTCCCAACACCTGTTGATGTGATCAGAGTGCCTGGCCACTTCTCCATCTGGGTCACTTCAAACTCTGGAATTGAAGAAGTGATTTTTATTTGGAAGAAAAACATTTTGAGGCATCTCTGTAACGATATAAAGACAGTTTTGTGAATTCATTTAGCCACATCTGCAGATTACCAGAATATATATGCAGTAAGAAATGCTCTTATCTCTTCTTATTATCTTGTCTTAGGTTACACACCACCTTTCCAAACTCTTTGACAGCATTGTAGATCTGCAGTTTGAAGGCGATCAGGATGTTTCCGCGCACAGGGCCGTTGGAATGTACAGCAAAGAAAAGGAATACGTCCCATTCCCAGCTGAGTGTGAATGCATAGGCCATGTAAGATTTGCTTATGAGGTTCTCTATGCCAGAGAAGTATTGGGGGGATAATTTTAAAAAGTTGACCAAGAAAAAATCAACTCATGTCAAATGAGGCTCTGGTTAGTTTTGTGCTCAGAGATTCCCGTTTACCTGTGTCCGGTGTGACAGAGGGCTCCTCTGCCATGCTTCCCACTCTGATCATCAGGCTTCAGCACCCTGCAGGAGCTCACACTTGCTCACAGTTGAGCCAGACGGGAGGGACTGTCACAGACTGAACGAGTAAACCCCAGAATTAGTAGCAAATGCCACCCAGTGACTGAGTCTCCTACAGAGCATATTGTTTTCACCCCTGCTCAGAGTACAGGGGAGGGTTAGGGTGAAGCAGCACCTTGCAATGAAGCACGTTTTAAAGAGGCTGTGGTTCAGGATTCTGACATGGGTGTTGTAAATGGCTGCTCGTAAATAAAGTTGATTGAGTCCGCTAAGCTAATGTCATGTACACTAATTACCGTGTGCACAGACAGTTAACATCCTCTCTTCTCTCACAGCCAGACACCTCAAACACATTCTTAACAGTTATCTATAAGAATGGCTCTTAACGATTTACGAAGCAGCTCTTGGTGTTTTCAGATGATTTACAGGAGTTGCATCTTTTTACAACGATGTTTATATAGGCTGAGTTAATCCACAGGGTAACTGAGACAGTAGCCTCTATTGCAGAACAGTTTAGGTTGAGGCAGGGGGTTCCTTAAAGGGTCCCTTGCAGAAATGTGATGGCAACCTTTTTTTTTTTTTTTTTTTTTACAAGGGTTTCCTTTATTCCTCTCTGTTGCTTTTTAATATTGTACCAGAAAAATCCTGCCAAATGCAGGGGAAGCAGATGGTGGAATACTTTGATTAAAATATATTTGTGATCTCTGGGGCTCTTTAGGATATTATTACAATGATTAGAGAAAATCACCATAAACTCTCTTGACAAAAGTGTGTTGCTGTCTGCCTCCCCCCCGGCAGACTGCTAGCTGACTGGCATAGTGCCCAGAAGGACAGTCCAACCATAGATGTGGGTGTCACTAGCAGGAACCCGTGGTACTGAAAGTTTTCACAGTGCTCTAACTTATTTTATATAAGCAACTTATGCTAGAGACTTCTGGGCATGTAGCACATTTACCCTCTAATTGCCTGTTTTATAAAAAGATGCTTTTCCTTTAGGTCTTCCCCCCCCTTCCCCCCACACTTTTATGATTGGTTCCTCCCTGTTTCGGCTCTTTGCGTTTTATTCGACAGGTGTTTATTGAATACCTACTATGTACCAGCTGCTGGGTTTGGCTTTTGGAGATCCAGAAAAGAATAAGACATGGCACCTGTCCTGGGGGACCTCTTAAGCTTATTGAATAAATGGATATTCACATAATTAGTGATAATGGGAAGTGATAATTCTTGTTATAGAGGGTGGGACAGAAGCTGATGAAAGACCAAGAAGTGGGAGATCAAGCAAGCACCTCATCAGGGCTTAGTTCTCAAATTATATTGAGCTGAGTTGCCGTCGGTGGCATAGTCTCTGAACACGGGTTGATGTGTCACCTTGTATGTGTGTTTGGTCTTCCCAGATGGACTGGAGAGTCCTCGAGAACAGGTGGCCATACTAAGGACATGGATCCCAGGGTATCTGGGATATGATCAAGTGATCCCTAATTTACTAAGAGAGCTTGCTGCTTGGTGACATTAAGAGTTGTGCAGAGTGACTACAGTAGTGATTAGGTCACCCTCTCTCAGGTATCTGAACAAAGCCCAGCTAGGAAGCCAGGAGAGAAGTCTTTTAGGATGTTGGGGATGGTTCTTCCCTTTTTCTTCCAATAGGGAAGGCTGTCAGCTCACTGACCACGTACCGCTCCTTCCCAGTTCTCCAGAGAAAGAGGTTGTAGGAATGAATGCTGTGTCATCTTCACAGAGGCGGGGAGAGAAATCAGTTGTATAATCTTCAGGATCTCATATAGTCCTTGGAATTTATTTATTATAGTTATTTTTTATTGATATGATCAATTATTTGCAAGTGGTATAGGTATCCTTTTTGTTATATAATATCATCCCGAAGGAACAGATATATGGATAAATATAACAAAGCATATTTGAATAGGATGGAAAACTGGCTGAAATATATTTGTGGGAGCAAAATAAACTTCAAATGAATTTTTTAAAAAAAGATTTTCACAAGTCAGCAGTTGTCCTCTCATACTCTCTTGCTGTGTAACTTATGACAAGTGTGAGGATGAGAGCCAGTAGGGAATATAATTAAGATACTTGCTGAAAACACTTTGGCTTAAGACTAGGAACTATGTAGATTTGAGGGTAGAATCTTTAGTAGATTTAAAAATTATCAAAAGATACATTTAAAAAATCAGTTTCCTAGACTCACAGACATAGAAAGCAAATTTATAGTTACCAAAGGGGAAAGGGGGCAGAGGGATAAATTAGGAGTTTGGGAGTAATGGATACACACTGCTATATATAAAACAAATAAACAACAAGGACCTACTGTATAGCACAGGGAACTATATTCAATATCTTGTAATAACCCATAATGGAAAAAATTCTGAAAAAGAATATAACTGAATCCCTTTGCTGTATACCTAAAACTAACACAACATTGTAAATCAACTGTACTTCGGTTTAAAAAATCAATTTCCTATTATTTCCAAACCTCTAGAATTTTACTCTAGCATATTGGCTGTGATGCTTGGTTTCTCAAAACACTGTGTGTTATCAGAGGGGATCTTGGTCTAGAACCATCAGGTCTTCAAATCTGAAAAATGAATAATGGAGAACACCTTGTCTGTTTAGGATGTGGAATTTTATCAGCCAGCTGGTAGGTGAAATAAGATGAGCAGTATCCCAGTAGAATCCAGGTTCATGTAGGAAGGACTTCATTAATCAGGAGTTCACTGGCTCGTTATACGTATAACTGTGTAGCCTTCAAGGCCATGAGAGGATGGAATAATCCCTTTTCCATAGTTAAGCCTGTGTTACAACACTTCCATTTGCTTCAAAAGGTGGAAACGTGGCTTCTGCAGCTGGAACGCACCATGAAAGAGACAGTGCGACGTTCTATCACAGAAGCCATCGCAGCCTATGAGGACAAACCCAGGGAACTGTGGATTTTTGATTTCCCGGCTCAAGTCGCACTAACTAGCTCACAAATCTGGTGGACTACAGATGTAGGAATAGCCTTCAGTAGGCTAGAGGAAGGCTACGAAACGGCCCTAAAGGATTTCCATAAAAAACAGGTATTTTATAAGATTTATGATTTTGAGATTTAAAGGGACTTGAAGAGGTAAGCTTCATTCATTCATTCTTGTTTTATGGGGTGTCTTCTGTGTTCAAGGTATGACGCTAGGAAGATTTTAGCAACCATTTGTTTAGCTTTCCATTTTATAGTTTGGTGTTGTCCTTCTTGTTTTCTACATGGGTTTAAAACACATCCATCCTTAAACAACAAGGTCCTACTGTATAGCACAGGGAACTATATTCAATATCCTGAAATAAACCATAATGGAAAAGAATATAAAAAAGAATGTGTATATATATATATATATATATATATATACACACACACACATACATATATATAACTGAGTCACTTTGCTGTACAGCAGAAATTAACACAACATTGTAAATCAGCCATACTTCAATAAAAAATAAATAAAACAAACAAATAAAAAACATCCATCCTTGTCCATTATCTCCCAAGGATCTAGTATACCACCCACACCTAGATACTGTACATATTTTTTTCCACCTATGTAAGACTCTCCAATTACGCTTTCAAAGGAAGTTGCAGATGTCAGTCATCTTTACCCCTAAACACTTTTATTAATACATACCCATTTCATAAGTTTAATTTCAGTTACTGTATCTCAGTTTACCAAAGTTCTTTTTGGTTCTTTAAAAATCAGTTTTATAATGACATGTCTTCATTATGGTTTTTATTCTTCTATCTCATTAATAGTCTTATTTAGGTGGTTCTGTTCCTTTGAGACTGTTTTTTTTTTAATTTGAACTTGTTTTTTGTATGTTTATTTTTAAAGGTTATCTTCAGGTTGGCTTTTTTTTCCTGGAGGAATTCTGTGTGTTCTACACTGAGCAGATGTCCCTACATGTTTTTCTCCTTGTTGCCTCCAGGTTTCTACAGGTTTTGTGAGTTCGGGATTAATTTTGTGGTTAGTTACTCAGTCTGGGATTTACCGATCATAGTGGCAAGGTCATTTTGGATGCCATAGCTTCACATGGCTTAGGCCTGAGAGTTTGATTTCTTT
The DNA here is from genome assembly GCF_949987515.2 of Delphinus delphis. Taxonomy (NCBI): domain Eukaryota; kingdom Metazoa; phylum Chordata; class Mammalia; order Artiodactyla; family Delphinidae; genus Delphinus; species Delphinus delphis. The sequence continues at coordinate 33,779,152 of NC_082691.1, read as the reverse complement.
TAGAGGACTTTTTTCCTATCCAAAGCCCCAAGATGTTTCACGCTTTCCTCTTGCTTCTCTGAGCTGGTGGGTAGAGTTTTTCTAGAACCTCTTATTGGACTGTGTAATACTCTGAGGATCTTGGCTTTATGTCAGCATCTCAGTTCTAACTCCCTGCCTTGCTCAGGGAGTATAAGAGGCAGAGAACAGAAATGTTGTGTTGCCATGTGGGCAATTTAAACTTCAGTCTCCGATGTTTGGGTCTCGACTCAAATTCTCCTTTCGGCAGCCGTGGCATTAGCCTGTTAACCTCATTCTACTGCTCTGGCTTGGGTGCACATCCTTGGCATTAGGGACTGTCACCCACTCTCCCCCAACCCTTTCCCTTTCTTCCTTCCCCCTCTCTGTTTCCCCCTCTCTCATGTTTGGCTATGTACTTTGCATGTGGATGTGTTTCGTTTTACTCAAATACCCTCTGTGTTAATAAAGGAATTGTCCATTCAGTTTAACCCAATATGTTATAAGACTGACTGTTGTTATTATCACTGCTATTTAGGTGGTTTTTATTTTTGGCTCTCAATAATAATACTGTAGTAAACAGCTTTGCATTTACATCCATGTTGCACATATTTTTCTTTATTTCTTCAGGATAAACTTCCAGATGTAGAATTGCTAGGTCAGAGACTATACCTTCTTAAGCCTTTGAAACATCATGCCAGGTTTACCTTCCCAGTATCAGTGCATGAGAATTGTCTATTGCCTCCCCTGTCATCAACATTGGGTTGATTCTTTTTTTTTAACATCTTTATTGGAGTATAATTGCTTTACACTGGTGTGTTAGTTTCTGCTTTATAACAAAGCGAGTCAGCTATACGTATACGTATATCCCCATATCTCCTCCCTCTTGCATCTCCCTCCCACCCTCCCTATCCCACCCCTCTAGGTGGTCACAAAGCACCGAGCTGATCTCCCTGTGTTATGTGGCTGCTTCCCCCTAGCTATCTATTTTACATTTGGTAGTGCATATATGTCCATGCCACTCTCTCACTTTGTCCCAGCTTACCCTTCCCCCTCCCCGTGTCCTCAAGTCCATTCTCTACGTCTACATCTTTATTCCTGTCCTGCCCCTAGGTTCTTATGGAACAGGTTAGAAAGCCCAGAGATAAACCCACGCACATATGGTCACCTTATTTTTGATAAAGGAGGCAAGAATATACAATGGAGAAAAGACAGCCTCTTCAATTAGTGCTGCTGGGAAAACTGGACAGCTACATGTAAAAGAATGAAATTAGGACACTCCCTAAAACCATATACAAAAATAAAATCAAAATGGATTAAAGACCTAAATGTAAGGGTTGATCCTTTTTATTCTTAGAGCTAAAGTTATTTATATTCCAGTAGCCTTAGGTTATTCAGCTAATTAAGAAAATTTAGCTTTTTTCTCCTTTAAAATAGTTTTAAAGTTTTCCATTTTGTTCAAGTTATAATAATGCTTCTTTTTCGTGTTAGATGAGAAGTAGACAAAGAGGGTGGTTTATGAAGACAGTATTTATGGGCTTAATTATGAAACACTTCCAGCATGAATTGAAATGTTTGACAGACCAGCCAACAGATGCCTTCAATACAGCATTTCAATGTTGCCACTGGTACTAATATGCACACCAGAGCAGCTAACATTTGAATATTGTTAAAGCTGCAGTTTGGTTCATGAGAAGTGTGTGCATCTAAATTGAAACCCCATTAGTTTTCACTCTTTAAAAATGGTGGTAACAGTCTGTTGGAGTTTGTTTTTAATTAAAACTACTCTTGCTAATACTGTGAGCAGTTTTTAAGGTGAACTTCAGTCCTTTAAAATAGCTTAATTTCAAAACTGAAATCAGAGTTGGCTGTAACTGACAATCTACCTGAACAAATAATTTCTTTCCTTAGATCTCAGTTCCAAATTATAGTGAGGTAAACGAAGATAATTATTTTAAACTTTATTTCCCACCAGACATATTGTAATTGCATGTTAGGTAGTGTTGGGATTAAAGGCAAAAATACTGCATTTTGAACATATATCCCTGCCTCGCCAGAGTCTTTGAAAGTAAAACAAATAAAATATAATTTCTCAAATTTGAGCGTTCCTTGGCAAAAGTATTTGGTTAGGCTTGGGATCTGATAAGAAAGTTTTTCCATTCTTCCTTTATCATTGAGCTGTGTGCAAATCAGCGAAAAAGAGATGGAAGCATTTTGGATTCAAAATATTATTTACAAGTGTGCTGGGACATTGCCTAGGGTACTTTTAATAAGACTCACAATAAACAATATAAAGCTTTTCTTATTTAACTATTTATCCTTTCTGACCACAAATATTCAGAAATATTATAGGTATAAGAAAGAGACTCTCATTTTCCTGCTTAGGGTCAGTTTTTGGCCTCATTTTTAATCGTTGAGAAATTTTTCAGAAACAATTGCATACCGTGTTGATAGTGTTCTTATCTCGCCCTGACCCTTTGACCCAAATAGGGAAGGCTGTGAAGGCTGCAGTTACACAGTGTATATTGGAAATGAGTTTTTTGTTTGTTTTTGTCTTTATAGAAATTTGTGACCTGATAGGCTCATGCTTCATAACAGCAGGAAGCTACAAGATGATGAGTAGAGCACATATTCTCTACCGCCCCTCTCATTTGTTAACAGAAAATTTTTCCACAGACAATGTACTGACCTAGTAGGCTTTTATTCAGTGATTCATCAATCAGACAGCATTCAGTCTGCAGATGGAAAGGAGCTCCAAAGAGCTGTAGAAGACGAGAGATTTTTATAGACCAAAGTAAGCAGGAGCAAGGAAGGGGGCATTTGCTGATTAATTAAAGCAGGGTTACTTTCCTTGTAAGGAGCAAAGGGAAGCCTAGGAGCCAGGTCAGGTAACGTGTGCTGAGCAGGCAAACACTGCTTGGTTGACCTAAGCCTGCTTTTTCTGGGAGAGCCCAACATAGAAACAGTTAAGTTTTGGTTTGCCGATGTGGGTAACGTGAGCGACTCCATCTTAGGCCCAACCTGGTTACTTTAACGCATCAAAAATTATGTTGAATGACAAGGTATAGGAAAAAAAAGATCATATTGTACCTGGAAATACTGGACCGGATAATTTGAGGAATACCTAGAAGTTGATAACAGATGGAATCAAACTGATAGATGACTAAGAGCAGAGAAAATCACAGTCCGAACATATGAAAAAGAAGAAGGTATTGCCGTGATAAGCCTATTTTATCCCAGTGAAACTCCAGAGAAATTACAAACTGAGATTCAGTAAAGGTAAAAAACATGTGGGGCTCATGGCCCATGGTCAGTGATAATTAATGAATATGTAAGAGGTGGACAGCTGGAACCAGTCCTGCCTCCTGTACATCCGAAGAGATGATCAGTGAGAGTGTTTGTCCCCAGGATAAAGGCCTGAGAAATACTTCATAAACAAAGTGAGACGTTTATTGAGGACTTCTGCCATGACTGTCTTGACTGTAGATCTTGGGTTGGACAACTTTTTCTGTGCAGGATGGAATAGTAAATATTTTAGTCTTTATGGGCTTTGTAATCTCTTTCACAACCACTCCTCTCTCCTGTTGGAGTAGGAAAGAAGCCATAGGCAATTGTTAACTGAATGGGCATGCTGAGTTACAATCAAACTTTATTTATAAGAACAGGTGGTGGGCCATACTTGGCTCATTACCTGTAGCCTACCAATTCCTGTTCTAGAGGAAACAGCAGAACAGATCCTGCAGTAACTCAAGATCCCCGCAATAAGTGGAGGTAACAAAAGAAGAGATTTGTTACCCATATAGGCCATGAGTCCAGTCTGATCCATTAACTCAAGCGTTGGTTCTTTGAACAGATCAAACACTGACAAAGATGTGCAGTTCAGAGGAGCCAGCAGAAACAATAAAGGGATAGGGAAAAGAAAAATCTCTTGTACAGCAAAGAGATTTTTTTAGAAGACTGTACAACACTACATGTGATTTTATACTAATATTTAAGTTGAAAATCTAAATTAAATGGATAATTTTCTATGAACACTGTTTCTAAGATTAATTCAAAATGAGGTGGAAAACTTGAGTAGACCAGTAACCACACAAATGATAGAAATGGTAAGAAAGTTTAAATTTAAAGATAGGTACCTTGTAAATAGAGCCCTGTTCCAATGGTTTCTTTAACTTCTCTGAACAGTGTTTTCTGTAGTTTTCAATGCAGAGGTCTTATACATTTCTTGCTAGATTTATTTTTAGATAATTGATATGTTTTGATGCTGTAAACATATGCTAATTAATTTTAAATTTTCTAATGTTTGTGGCTGCTATACAGAAATATATTGATGTTTTAATATTTACCTGTGTCTTGAGACTTTGCCACATTTGCTTGCTAGTTGTAGTAGGTTTTTGTTTTTTTTTTAGTATAGTTTCACAGGCTTTCTATGTACATGAATATACCATCTGTAAATAATGACAGTTTTACTTCTGACCTTCCATTCTCTTTTGCCATTTATTTCCTTTTCTTGAGTCATTGAATTGGCTACGACCTTGAATATAATGTTACATAGAAGTAATCCCACTCTTAGGGAAGAACAATGTTTTACCATTAAGTACGATAGTAGTTCTAGATTTTTGTAGATGACCTTTCTCAAATAGAGGGGAATACCTTCTATTACTACACACTGAGAATTCTTATTTTGAAGAGGAGTTGAACTTTTTCAAGTCTGCTGAGATACTCTTGTGGTTTTTCTCTTTTATTCTGTTACTAAGGTGAATTTTTGAATGCCAAGGCAACTTTGCATTTATGATGTGTTACCATTTATAGATGTATATATTTTTTGCTGGATTCTATTTGCTAATTTGTCCAGAAATTCTGCATTTATATTCATAAGGGACATTTATCTGTAGTTTTCTTTTATTATAATATCTTTGCCAGTTTGGGGATGAGGATTATGCTCCTTAAAAGGAATTGGAAAGTATTGCATTTTCACGTATTTTGTGAAAGAGTTTATTATAAAAATCACTGGTAGTGCTATCTGGGCTTGGGGTTTTCTTTCTTTATGAATTGATTTATGTACATGCTGTTGTGTAGCTTTTCTGGTTTCTTTTTTTCTTGTGTCAGTTTTTGGAATTTCTGTTTTTCAAGGTATTTACCCATTTTTTCCAAGTCTGGGTTTGGCAAGTTACAGCCATCTGGCCAAATCTGGCCCGGTGCCTGTGTGTTTGGTAGTTTTCAGGCTTCACTGGCTAAGTGGTGTCATTGCACTAGAGACCATGTACCCCTCAAAGCCCGAAACATTTACTGTCTGGCCCTTTACAGGAAATGGTCATCCACCCCTGATCTGCGTTTTCAAACTTACTGATGTGAGTTGGTCTTCCTATATCGACGTTATCCTTAGCACATCTGGAGGGTCTGGCATCGTGTCCCCCTTTCATTCCTGGTGGTGGTGATTTGTGTTTTCTCTCCTTTATTTGTAATCAGACTTTCTATGTGTTTATCAATTTTATTTAAGTTTTCAAAAAACTAATCTTGGATTTTGTTGATTTTCTCTACTGTTTGTTTTGTATTTCACTGAATTCTGCTTTATCTTGATTACTTCCTTTCATCTACTTACTTTGAGTTTAATTTGCCTCTCTTTTTCAAGTTTCTTAAGGTGGGAGCTTTGATTATCAATTCTTATACCTTTTTCTTTTCCCACATAGCATCTGAAAGAAACTTGATAACTTGATGAAGATTATCTACCAGAAACCTACAGAGAAAATCATGCTTAATAGTGAAACATTAGCATCATTTCCATTAATGTCAGGAATGGGGTAATTATGCTCACTGCCTCTGACATACATCGCTCAATGTTGTGCTGGTTTTCACAATATGACTGAAGGAGAAGTAGGAAACGAACAGTGCAAAGGGAGGCGATAAACCGAGATCCCACAACCCATGACCTGATAGTGTCAGAGAGTGTGGGACCTGGTCTCTTTGGCAATTTTCTTTGTTCTAGCTGAAATGAAAATCCATTGTTTCTGATACTGCTTAAGTTGAAACATTGATGGGTTTTGGGATTAGAGATCTTGTTACTATTGTTAAGAGACCCAGAGAGCATTACTTCTGTGTATGTCCAGATGGAAAGAGGTTGAGGGTTCTGGTAGCTGACTCCCAAAGTGCTGTAGTAGTTACCTTGTAATGTTCACTTCAGTTTGCTGAGCTGAGGACTACACTCTCCAGATCTTAACGTTTCTACCGAGGGGCACTTGCGGCTTCTTTGCTGCTGTGGCTTGGGTGTGCCTAAGATGGGAAATCTGCCATGCCTTGATCCTGGTAAAATTGCAGTGCTTCTGCTACTACAAGGAAAATGTTCTTTCTGTGTAGCCTTATTTAACCTATAGTATTTAGGGACATGTCTCTTTAAGTTCACAGACATAGCCTCTTTATACCATACTGCCGTAGGAGCTGGGTGAGGACAAAATTGAGAATCAACCACCATTATGTATCGGGAGCCAGCCCTTCTTTCTGACCTTGAGTATGTTACTGTGTATGCCTGACACCTTCCTTCATGGTGAGCACACCATCGTCCCACCAAGCAAGCTGGTCCTCTTTGGAAGAACACTGTGGTGTCTTAGACATTTGTAACATATAAACCTCAGTGATCAAGATTCATGTAACTTTCTTGGCAATTGTTTCCGTGTTTATCTAAACATGAGAATTTATAGGAGGGGGATGCCTAGTTACCTCTTTCCATGCACCAGAATCATTAGAGGTCAACTCTTGTCTGGCCAAGGTGTTCTGTTAATGAATATGTTATCCACATGGGAAACTTTTGGGTTTATAAAATATACAATAAAATCCTAGAATCCTGTACTACATCCTGGCTCCACCATTTATAACTGTGTGATCTTGGGCAAATTACCTCGTATTCTCATATATAAAATGAGAATAATAATAGTACCTTCCCCACAGAGTTATTGTGATGATTAAATTAGAAATATGTGTATGTATTTATACACAAAGATAGATATTATACACACACATACTATATATATACATGCACACATATATAATAATGCTTGTTAGATATGTTAGCTAGTAAGTGCTCAATAAATGTTAGTTCTTATTATCTGCTGATGCCATCAGAGAGGAACTAGATCAATGGCAATGGGGCTGGTGTTCTGCCCTCTGCACCGTCCTCTTGTTAAAATGGAAGGATGGCCTCTGACCATCTGGAGCCTTGTCTCCATCTGTGCTTTGGCTCTCGCCCGCAGGACTTCCTTCTCTATTGTGTCTTCAAATTCTTCCACTGGCTCATTCCCATCAGCAATTAAACATCCCCATCTCTCACATTGCTTAAAAACAATACAACCACCAAAAAGTATTCCTTGATGTCACACCTCCTTCCATTTCCTACTCTGTCACTGGAACTTATATTATAACCAAGCCTTTTTTTTTTTTTTTTTTTTTTTTTTGCGGTACGCGGGCCTCTCACTGTTGTGGCCTCTCCCATTGCAGAGCACAGGCTCCAGACGTGCAGGCTCAGTGGCCATGGCTCACGGGCCCAGCCGCTCCGCAGCATGTGGGATCTTCCCGGACCGGGACACGAACCCATGTCGCCTGCATCGGCAGGCGGACTCTCAACCACTGCACCAGCAGGGAAACCCATAACCAAGCTTTTTGAACTAAATATCTATACTTACTCATTCCATTTTTTCATCCTCATCTCTATCCAAGAACCATTTCTAATCACTTGACTGAGTATATTTCTGTTTTTTTAACGTTAGAAATACTTCCTTTTCAAATGTCCTCTTCCCTTATATTCATCTTTATTTGAATTCCACTTTTCCACGTACTTCTTGGGTTATTCTTCAGTTTTCTTTCCTTGTTCCTCTTCCTCCTCCTGCCTCTTAACTGTTCCTTGTGGCTCTGACTTAGATCCCTTTCTTTCTACCACACCACATATCCCTGGCTAATCTCATCTGCCCTTATGGCTGCTCAGTTTCTGTTGTAATATGCTGGTGACTTTGACCTCCAGCTCAAACCTTTCTCTTGAAGTGGAGTCAGGGGCATATTGGACTTGTCCACTGGAAATTCGACAGGCACGTCCAGCGTAGAACATTCAAAATACATTTACTTTTCTCAAACCCGCTTCTTCAGTGCTTCCCAAGTTCATTAAAAAACACCGACACTCTTCACCAGTTGCTCAGACTAGAAGCCCATTTGACTCCTCTTTCACCTGATACCCGGCCAACCACCAAGTCTCTTCAGTTGCCCTAAATATATTTATTCTTACCGTTTCCTTCGCTACTTTGTTAATAACCTAGTCCCAGCTACTCTTCTCTTGCCATGAGTGTAGCATCCTCTTCTCTGGTCTTTTTTCTCCAATCCTGTTTCCCTCCAATTAATCATACTAGAGGCAGAGAAATCTTTTAGAAACACACATCCAATTATCGCCCCACCTCCCTAAACCCTTCACCAGTGTCTTCTTGCCCTTGAATTGAAGTTCAGACCCTCAGAAAGTTGGCCCAGCCCTGCGTGTTTGGGACCCTGCTTCCCTCTACAGCATCCTTACATACCTGGTCTGCCTCTCCGTTTCCCTCTCACCATCCCAGACTTCTTTCAGTTCCCTCCCAGGGCCACCTGCCATATCCTGAGCTGCTTCCTGTGGCTTAAACACTGCCTCCCTGGGTGGGAAACCCCTAAACTCTCTACAGCCTAAATCGTACTCACTCTTTAGTTCTCACCATAAATACTCTTTCCTGTCAAATGTCTTTCCAAGCTCTCGATTAAGCAAGGTCCTATTTCTGTGTGCTGTCATAGTACTTTTGTACTTGCCCTAGCAAAACAATTGTAATTATTTATCTGCATTCCTCATTGGCCTATAAGCTCTGGAAACAGTAACCACGTTAGTGTTGTGTGATTGAGGGGATGAGAGAACAAAATGTTGTTCAGGTGTGTATTATTGCTGTCATTCATTTCTTCCTTTGTTTATTCATACGAGTGTTTCCTGAGGACATGCTTTGTGCTGGCTGCTATGCTACATGTGGGAGTGTAGTGTTGAATAAGACAGATAAGGACCTTGCTCCTTGAGAGCTTACAGTCAAGCAGAGGAGACAAACAGTAAACAAGGAAGTAAATAAGTGAATGATAAGATACTAGTAAGAACCATGAAGAAAATAAATTAGGAACATGTAGAATAACTGGGTAGGTGGAAATAGGATGGCCAAGGAAGGCTGATCTGAGGAGGTGAACTTAAACTAAGACTTGAATAATGAGAGGAGGCCAGCTCTACAAAGATCAGAGGTAAAATGCCTCCACACAGGTGAAACAGTCTCTGTGACCTTGAAGCAGCCATGATGGAGAAACAAAGAGAAGGCCAGGATGGTTGGAGTGATGTCAGGTGGGAAAAGAGTGATGGGAGGTCATGGAAGGCTTTGTGTTCATGGATAGGAGTTTGGACTGTAAGTGAAGGTAGGCTTCTTTCTGGTTCAAGATACACCGTACATATGCTCCAGCTAAAGCAAGGTGTACCGGGAAAAGAGCCACTTGAGTTTCAGAGGTATGTTTTTGACCTGAGACAAACATCCTTGATCCAGTAGAAAATCATGTGACGTTTCTTTAATCAAGGGCAAGAATAAGTGCTGATTGCATGATAAGGTATATATTTCTTAAAAGCTGCTGAGGAACATTTTATATATGTCACAGACCATAAACTTGTATGCAGTTACAATATGAATGTATAGTAATTGCTGCCTGATGCCACTGTCCAAATGATACATATTTTATAACTACTATTTTTGTGTGGGTACAGAATTTTATTACTTACAAAAGAGCATCATTGTTTAATCAAGTTTAATCTTGAGAGACAGTGTAAGATCCCCATCATATAATGCTGTCCAGATAATGTTGGTGAGCTGTATTTTTAATCATCTGTCACTTGACAGAACTTCTGTAAAAAAGAAATCAATAATGGAGAAGCCACAGGGAAGCTCAGACAAGACATTGCTTGTGAAAGCACTTGAAAAATGTTCTTAAGAGACATAAAATATTATTACTGTTGTTACAACCAACTCTTTCTAACCAAGTACTGGTACTGGTGTAAGATTTGTGACTGTAAAGACTGGATATCTTGACCCAGATAGAAAATATCCAATGCCAAAGTACCTTCTTTCTAACCAACATGCCTATACATTTTGTTGAGAAACTTACACGTGTATACACTATTACTGTTCATTCAGTCATCTACTCAGTACTCAAGCATGCATTGAGCACCTACTTTTCAGTTTTGTTTGTTTGTTTTTTGGCTGTGTTGGGTCTTTGTTGCTGCGCGGGGGCTTTCTCTAGTTGCAGTGAGTGGGTGCTACTGTTCGTCGTGGTGCGCAGGTTTCTCATTGCGGTGGCTCCTCTTGTTGCAGAGCAGGACTCTAGGCGCACGGGCTTGAGTAGTTGCAGCATGCAGGCCCTAGAGCACACAGGCTTCCATAGTTGCAGTGCACGGGCTCAGTAGTTGTGGCACACGGGCTTAGTTGCTCCGCGGCATGTGGGATCTTCCCAGATCAGGGCTCGAACCCGTGTCCCCTGCATTGACAGGTGGTTTCTTAACCACTTCACCACCAGGGAGGTCTCTGAGCACCTAGTTTTCAACAGCTAGTGGCTTTGGGGACAAAGCACTCAGCTAGACAGATGCAGACCTTGCCCTCATGGAACCGAAAATCATGATGAACACTGAACATGGCATACATGAAATAATAATCACCTCTGCTTTTCTTCTCATGTAACTACATTTTATAGATAGATGTAGGATATTGAAAGTAGAATATACAACAACAGCTATAAGGCTGTTGTATATGCTGAATGTCTAAAGTATGTATTTTTTATTCCTTTGAACCACTTATTCATTGTGTTTGATTTTAAGTCTCTCTGGAAAACTTTCTGCATAGCTACCATTTGTCCAACTTGAAAGTGGTGGGTGGATTGATCTTGTGGAGGCTGGTACAGGAAATCTATGCGATGTGATCAGTAAGAACTCAGGCTCTGAAGTCAGAGTGTCTGGATTTGACTTCCCCCTGCCCTGTTTAGCAAGTGTGGTTAACATGCCTACGAGTCAATTTTCTCATGTGCAAAATGAGGATAATAGATTGTTGTGAAGATGACATGAGGTGATGCAGACAATAATCCTAGGTAGTGCCGGGCACGTTGTAGACTCTGATTTAATGTGAATTGTGTGTGCTGCGGTTATGCCATCCTGCCTGCCTTCTCCATGCTTACTGTAACTATAGAATCTTCTCCAGTGCAGCTGCACAGCCGTCTCTGGGCAGTCTGCATTGTTTGGTGTTTTCTGGAATGTGGTACTAGTACTATAGGGAATATGTTTGTGACAGTAGGTACAAAGGTTTGAGAGCCTTTGATGATACGATATATTCACTTGCAACCAGTTCTTCCAGGATCTAACAGTTTGTCATTGACTATCCTTTGCAGAACTAAACAGGAAAGGGGACAGTATAGTTTTACAATATGATACCCTGGAATAAGGCAGAATTTTGTTGTTTGTTGTTAGTAAGCTTTGAGTAAGACAGGAATGTTTTATGTAAATAAGCATGCTAACAAAATGACCACCTAAGAGGATCCTTCAGAACTTTCTGGCCACAATTAACAGTAAGATATATTTTATATCAGATCAAGTTTACACACATACGTATACACTCCAGTATGAAACTGAAATAAACTCTCACGAAACATTACATATTCTTACTACTGTAGGGCAGCATTTTTATTTCTTTCTATTCCATGTCATTCCATTCCATTGCATTCCTTTCCATTCTAGGAAAAGAGACCAGTAGTTTGAAAACTACTGATCTCAGAAATTGGTGGGCAAGACAATTCTTGTTTAGACAAGAATAGGGGTATGAATAAGAATTAAGTGGGTTAGTCATCACCTGTACTGTTGAAATCTTTTCTCAGTTATCATCCTATATCCCATGCAAAAACACGAACAAAACCCAAAACCAACCAAACAAAACAGCCCTTGGTATTTAGTTCTTCTTATACTTTGACAGACGTTAACTCAGTTTGATCTTTTAAAATTTTGCAGTCATTTCTCTTCCAGCAAAGTTGCAGACCAGATCGTGGTTACCTGGAGAGTGAGTTCAGTGCAGCCAAGAAACTTTGCTTCTCCCTCTGGCTTTGTCATTACCTCCAGGTTGACCTGTCTTCTCTGAGTCTCAGCTCAGAAGGCGGGGGGTGGGGGGGGGGCAGTAATAATATTTATTCTATTTAAATTAAGTAATTTAATTAAATCCTTCCCTCCTGCTCCTACCCCCAGGGTGGTTTGACAGCCAGCTGGGACAATGTATTTGAAATAGTTTTGTAAACTAAAGGGACTTTTACAAATATAAAGACCGTTGAGCTGTAAGATTCTGTATTTGTAACTATTACCTCCTTTAAAAAATATGCCTTCTAGATTTCTCAGTTGAATACACTGATTGCACTTCTGCTGGGAGAACTTCTACCTGGAGACAGGCAGAAGATCATGACAATTTGTACCATAGATGTCCATGCCAGAGACGTGGTGGCAAAACTTATTTCTCAGAAGGCAAGTTATTTGTAGAAATTTCATGTGTTTTTTGCTGTTTCCTAAAAGTGGTATTTATTATCAAGAGTACTTCTAAGAAAGTCATTTTTTTTAAGGTTGTATATTTTAATTAGTCCTAAGAAGCTGAGTGCATTTACTTTGGGTATTTTTTATTTGGGTTAGCGAATATATTATCCTCATGAGAGTTATCCCAAAGGGTTTGGCCAAGTCAGGAGCCTCTAATTCACATCATCCAAAAATTAAGTCAGGATGGAGGAACCACAGAAAGTCACGTGTTCATTTCCCTGTCTTCCGGCTTCTCTACACATAATTATCCATTGGCCTGTGATAACCACCATGTGGCTTATCCAGCCAGTAGCAGTAAGATTGTGTACGACCTAAACCATCTCTGTGTGCTTTTGATTCTTTTCCTTTTGAAGAAAGAAATGTTGGCCACCCCTTGTCTTTTCCATTCAAAGCTAAATTACTTTCTTTAAAGAAGTTATTTTCTAATCCTTTCAGTGTAACCTTCTTATCTCTTTAAAAAGTCCACGTGTCTCTTAGATACCGGCAGTGTTTAATGCGGAAGGAGAATCTCTCACCCTTTTTCCAAAATACGCTCCTACTTAAATACACTGTTCGCTTGTCTAGTGAACAAAATTGACATACCATGCCCATAACCTACTTCTTCCAAATCCCTTTTGTTTTTTGAGGGTGGCATTTCCTTTCACAATTTGAATGCATGCTTGTATTGTGAGATGTTTGCTGTTGTTTTTCTAGTTCCTTCTCAATTTATTAAAATCAAAATGAATTTTAATTCTCTTCACAAAGTGCTAGCAAATGCTTCCTTATGTAAGCAAAAAGTTAAAAAAAAAACTTCTTGATCCAGGTTGAGGACCATCAGTGAAGAATGTTGCTTAATTGCTAATCTGAAACTGATCCTTGCAAAACACGATTACCATGTATTCTCATTTTGATGATGAGCCATTGATAACTACTCTTTGAATATGACCTTGCGTATTTTATTATGTTTTATCAGTGGTGATTTGCTTGCAGCAGGATAAATTTTGATTTAAAATATGTTCTTTATTTTGTACTTAAAGAGGTAGAGACTGTCTAATTCCTGCTCATTTGGTATGCATAAATATGCAATGTCGAGACTTATGTAGATATCGGACAAATGAGTAGATCATAATTTTGGTAACTTCCAGTGATTCCTAAGAAACCCTTGGGTCAATTGGATTTTGAAAGAGACTGGAATTATTTTTTCAAACTGGGAAAATAATGGATAGAATTGAGTAAAATAAGAAGGAATAGCAACGAAAAAACCACTGTTGTTTGGTTTAATGAAAAATGACGTGGAAATCTCTACTAAAAGCAGAACAGTTTGAGAATGGACTTGGTTGAAAGTATAGTTTATTTATACCTCTGACATGCAGAAATAATGGATTATGTGCTATTTTAATACAGAGTGTATTTTTCCATCTGATTTCAGTAATAATGAATATAAAGTCACAAAAATGATCAAATCACCTGGGGTGATTCATAAAAGGGGAAAAAGCATTGCTTCAACAAATTGATGTTGTTTTACAGTAATAGGCTTCTTAAAATGAAGACGTTTATTACACACATATTTCTGATTAAGTATTCAACCATCTACATGCAATTACAATTTGCAGTAGCATATAAGAGACTTACCTTTTGTGAGATTTTTTAAGAGTAAAGTGCGACTCAACCAAGTTGATTAGATTAATAGATTACATTTGTGGCCTTAAAACTATCAGCATCCTGTGTGTGATCATCATGTGATGTTTTTAGGTCGTCGCTCCCCACGCTTTTGCTTGGCTCTCTCAACTTCGTCACCGGTGGGAGGACACCCAGAAACATTGCCTCGTTAATATTTGTGATGCGCAGTTGCAGTACTTCTATGAGTATTTAGGAAACAGCCCTCGACTAGTGATCACTCCTCTAACTGACAGGTAACAATGATAAGTTGGAGTTAGATGGGAAAAACCAAGCCCAAAGTTCCCCAGCATGGGTAAAGATGTCTGAGATTGAAAATAAAGGACTGTGAGAAAATGATGAACAAATTGCAAAACTGTATGAAAGCAGAATGTAAATGGCACTAATTGAGTGACATAGCAAATGTTGGTGTTAGAGACACGTTAAAGAGAACCAGATTAGAAAAGCAGAATTACAGATGCTATGTGGTATCCACATCATGAAATCATGAGCAGTTAATATGGCTCAAGGCAGCATCTTTGATCTCGGAGTCCATTCTCTCTGGTTATTTATGGCTAACACCCTGTTATTAGAAGTGTAAAAACTGCCTCCCTTTATTAGAAGTGTAAAAATGGGAACTGCCCATATTGAATTCATTTTTGAAGGATTACATACAGTGAAAGGAAGAAAAGAACAGAAATGATTCCATCAGATACAGTACTTCTGAAGCACTGTGCTGAGAACTGTCCCAGTGTCAAGCAGGTAGGGTTCCTGCTCTCTCAGAGCACACTTTCTAGGGGAGTGTGGTGTGTGAGTGGCTGGGAATGAAGAGGAACAGTAAACAAATTAACAAAGTTGTGTTAGGTGGTAATATATGGTGTGACAAAAATAAAACAGGATGATAGGTTAGAAAGCATCTTGAAGGGAGAGCCTGCTATAGATTGTACGAGAGGACATTTGAGCCAAGACCCAGATGATTACAAGGAGCCAGCTACGCACACATCCTGGGCCAGAAAGTTACAGGCAAAGACAAGTACAAAGTTTCTAAGATGGAAAGGAGCTTGGCAGGTTCAAGGGGTAGACACAGAGCCCAGTGTGGCTCAAGCCTGTCAAGGGAGCAAGGGATTCTTAAACGTTCGTTGCCACTTGACTCCAAGTTAATAGATACACACGGTCAGAATGTTGTAGAGGTAAGGATATGTCACATTGACGTGAGATTCTTTGTTTGTATTCCAACCTCTGCTGAATTATTTGGTGGGAGAAAGCATATTTAGTCCTTGGTATTCATGAAAGGGAAATCACACCTCAAGATCATGTGCGTGTTCCCAGTTATCCAGTTACCACGATGCCGTATACTTTATCTGGGAACGGAAGGGCAGACGGTTGCAAGTCTGTCTGTCGAGCTGGGTAGTGGTGGCCCTGGGAGGCTGATGGATTTCCCTCACTAGCTTTGTGATCTTTCTTGCACACACTAATCTGCTCGTGATGTTGTCCTTGATAAATCATATGGCTTCTGCAATTGTTTCTCTAATTCAGTTCCCTTTAACTCGTCTCTAACTAAAAGTCAGTGTTCACTATCTTAATTAGTTAATTTATGTACTGCTTTCAGGGTGAGAGATTAAACTTTGTAGCTTGACAAAATCGCTTGAAGAGTCAAAACTGCAAATGCCAGAGTCTGCTGTATACGTGCCCTTGCACATAGAAAAGGGGGTGGGGAGAGGCACAGCATACAGGAGAAATGGGGAAGAGGCATTTTTTAAAATTACCGGTGTGTGAGGCCAATAGCTTATTAACTTTTTAATTTAAAGACCACTATGTGGTTTATTTGGAAGTTAAAAGGAAGATGAATGTTCCTTTTATAGAGTGAATAGGGCTGTATAAGATGTTCGCACTATGTACATTTCTTTCCCATTTCATTCTTTGGATTGTTTACTAATTGTTTACATTAACACAATGCTGCCTTTCAAACACTTTCACTATGTCTTGTTTGATGCCGAACTTCCCCTTGTGTGGTAGACTAGACAGAGAGCATTTCCTTCTCCCCTATGTGGGAAGGTTCAGAGAACCAAGTCAACCAAGCTTGTAATTGAGAGACTTGGGCTGGAACACAGGTGGATTGGTTTGGGGGTGCTAAGCTGTTGTTCCAGAGAGACCCAGAATATAAGTCCTTTGATAACATGGCAGCTGGGGTCTCAGTTGTGTGACATTCCCGAGGAGGATGGTCCAGCTGTATAGGCTTCTGGGTGGCCGACATGCTGCCCGTGGTTTGCACGTTTGTTTCAGCCAGTGGGAAAGGGGCAAACGTCTCAAAGGAGGCATCCCAGGGTTAGCACACTAGTTTCAGTACATAGCATGTTGGCTGGAGCTTGATCACTTGACTGCTCCTGGCTGGAAGGCAGGGAGGAAAGGTAGTCTGCAGCATATAGGTGGTCCTATGTCAGGCAAAACTTGGAACCACAAGAAAAGATTAATAGGGGATAGTCTGCACCATAAAAAGTGCTATAATTCCTAGTCCAGGGGTCTTTCAATTCCATATTCATTGTAAGATGCTCTGAAACGTGATGGCTGTAAAATACAGAAACACTCTCCATTTCCATAAGTAACTGCTTCTGTCTGCATAGTACTTTGGATTTTTTAAGGCATTTACCTTTGGCCTTCTTAGCAGTCCATTGCCCTCACCACCTGGGCACCGTGTTGGGTTGGCTTTCTTAATAAAGTCCTACAATAAACCTCATTTCATGGAGGAGAAAACTGAGGCATGTTGATGTCAGAAATGTAATTTAAGATTATCTGATGAGTGGCAGAGTAGACACTAGTCCTGGGTCTTCCGTGTGTGTGTCTTCCCACTAGATCCACTGTCTGTACTAAGACAAAAATAATTCATGAGTCTGCAGAAACCTCATGTTAGGTCCTCACCGTTTATTAGTTTTCCTTCTTTTACAAGTATTAAATTCTGTCTTTGCATAATTTTCCTCAGTCTAAGAACCTCTGAATCTTTCCTGCAAAAATAAGTATTATCATAATCTAAACACACGTAGCGACACGTTCAAAATGAATTCCTGAATACATTTTAACGTAATAAATTGTTATCTTTGTTATATTTGCTTTTTACAGTGAAATAGGTATATATTATTTGCATACTCTGTATGTTTACATATCTCATCTCAATGTATTTATTAAATAACAGTTTAATGCAGTTAGTGCTTCATTCATTCATCATCCAAGATATCTATTTTTCTTTTATAAACAGTAGTTTGAGATGTCTGCCGTATTAATAATATGTTTACCTAGAAATATCAGAAATTCAAGGGCATTGCAAATTAAGTGTCATTTGTATTCAAATATGCAGCTCTTAGGAAATGAGACAAATAAAGCAGTACATTCTTCTCTGTTACTTTTAAACAGCCAAACTAAAATTAAATTTGATATTATCCTGACTCTTACCATGAACGAATCAGAGATGTGTCAGTATTTTGTGTTACAACCAGATTCTTAGACCATGACTTCTTAAACTTTAAAAAAAATTGGATTGTCCCTTACATCTTCTAGGAATCTCATAGAAGATCGTAATATTTGTGTTTTCTTTTGCTTAAAGGTGTTACATTACTTTAACTCAGTCACTTCATCTCACCATGAGTGGGGCTCCCGCTGGCCCGGCTGGTACAGGGAAAACAGAAACCACCAAAGATCTTGGCCGTGCCCTGGGCATGGTGGTTTATGTATTCAACTGTTCTGAGCAAATGGACTACAAAGTAAGTTAGTTATAAAATGATACATCCTAACAGTATTATTCCTGTCCTGGAATGAGTCAAACTAATAGCTAAAAACCCTTTTCTGTTACATTCTTAATGCCTCACTCCATCATTAAGTCCATAGGAAATATCTATAAGGGATTGGTGCAGACAGGAGCTTGGGGCTGCTTTGACGAGTTCAATCGAATTTCTGTGGAAGTTCTCTCCGTGGTGGCAGTACAAGTGAAGATGATACACGATGCCATCAGAAACAGGAAGAAGAGGTGAGCGGCATGTAGCTTCTTCCTGTTCTTACAAGTAGAAGGAGAACCTTAGAGCAATGCAGGAGACCTCATCTTCACAGTCTCCAGCTGCCTCTTCCTGTCCCAGGAGATGGATAAAATGAGAGAGACTGGTTAATTGTGAAGAATTATTTTGAATAACCTCCTGTGTTTTAGCCGCGTTTTTTAAGTGTTCATTACAACAAAGGTGTATCACATACTTTAATCAGTGGAAGAATAAGCACCCTCTACAACACGAAATCCAGTTAGTTATCAATTCTCAGTCCTGATCTTACTTGACCTTCAGCAGCGTTTGACACAGTCACTCCCTCCCTTCTGCGTGACACGCTTTCTTCACATCGGTTCCAGGACTCTACATCCTCCCGGTTTTCTCCCACCCTCAGGGCTGCTCCTTTGCTGATTTCTTCTCATCTATGAAATGGAGAGAAGTACAGTACCCACCTTATGGATTACAGTGAGAAGTAAATGCAGAACGCTTGGGCAAGTGCCTGACACATAGCACCATGTCAGTGTTAGCTATTATTTTTTATTGTTATTTCCTGACCTATTAATGTTGAATGTCACAGGCCTCAATCTTCAGGTGTCTTCTTTTCTCTATCTCTACTTGTTCCCTTGGTCATTTCATTTAGTCACGTGGCTTTCAATACCATATTGATGGTGCTGGCTACCAGCTGCCCAGACCTCCTTTCTGTGATATCTAGACTTACATATACAATGTCAGCAGTTGTCTTGGGCCATCTGAAGACTCCATGTGATGTCTCATTGGCCTCTCATATTTAATATAGCCAAAGTCGAAATCCTGGCCTTTCCACTAACGCTTGCTTTGTTAGTTGCCCTGTCCCAGTAGAATACACCCCCACATTCTTCCAGTTATTCAGGCCAAAACATTTCCAGATGGAGCTAGAACCTAATCGCTTCCCTACTTGGTGCCGCACTCTGAAAGACAAAACATGGTGCTTAGGGTTTGATGGCTTCATTTGAGAAATCAGTATTATAATACCCAGTTGTGGTTTTCTTTGTAACATTTTTGTATACAGTGAAATCTCATGTATCTGGCCTACCCATTGACTCCCATTTCTTAGGGTATTTTGCTCAGTTAGCTGTCTTATCCATAAGAACATGTCAGTCTCCCATCAGGGGAAGATCATCCAGCCCTTTCAAACTGTGAACCTATTACAGGAGTTTGCAGTTATTGTAGATACATCTGGGTATTTCTGCCTTCTAGAAAAATTCTCAGTCCTTCCACCACATGGCTCTGGGAAACCAGTTTCCTGTGACCAGATGTCTGCTGCCTTAACTACCCCTGAGCTAATGTCATGTTACAGAAGTTAGATTCTTCGCCTTTGATCCCCAGACATACTTGATTTAGCTTTTAGTCAAAATCTTCTTATTTGATGTAACCCAGGTGCCTTTGAGGCCATCCTTTCTTACGGAGATTGAGATAACTGATCAATGCAAGGATTTCTGAAAATTTCCAACCATGCTTCTCAACAGTCTCCATGTCTGCACGTATGTGAGTTGTACCTGTTCATCATCAAGCTAGCCCATGTGCAAACTGCTAGGCTCCTTCATGAGTTCATGAGTTTTATTACATTCTCTTTCCACTCAAGAATTTAAAAGATGGGACGGTGCCTCACCCACAAAGCTTTCCAGCATCTTGCTGGCTCTGCCCCCTTGAGGTCCATGCCTCTGGCTTATGGCTGTCCCTGCTCTGTTTAGTGGAAGAGTGCTCAGCTACCCTGCTGCCCTAGCCACCTGCCAGGCCTGTTTGCCTTCCCCAGCCTGATACTCTGAGAACGAAGATTTCTCCATTCTTACCTTGACTAAACACAATCCACCTTCTCTTCATTGTCAAGCATCTAAGAAACTCTTAGTCCTAAAAGCTGTGGCTGTCTCTTTTCCCTCCCTAGTCCGTGTTGGAGGCCCAGCTCCTTAACCGCTTTAGCCCTCCCCTTTCTCAACAGGAGAACGCCTTCTGTTTGTCTCATTTCCCTCCATTTGGAAGTTTCCTTCCACATGTCCTTCAGTTTGGCTCCTACTGCCCTTTACCGTTCCATTGCCCTGGCCATCAACAGGCTAATGGCCCTTTCAAAGCTTTCTGAAAATCCTTCACTGCTTCTCCAATACCTTCAAGTCATGACAATAGGCATAGTCATAGCTAACATCTGTTGAGTATTTACCAGGCCCTAGGCACTGTACTCTTAGCCATTTATATACATAATCTCTTTTAATCCTCATGTAATCCAATAAGGTAGGTAATATCATTATCCTCCATGCTTCTTCTTTTTTATTAGATGAGGGAATGGAATATGCATAAAGTGATATAGCTGGTCTCTGAATGCTCCCAGTCCGGCCCCAGAGCTAGCTGTCACAAGCACCACACTAATCTACCTCTCAGTGGTGGTCAGTAGATATTTGTTGACTAAATGGGAGGGAAGGAGAGATGGAGGGTGAGCAAATGGACAATATAACAACAGAACAAGGAGTCCCTTTTTTCTCTTAGCATGGACATTCTGCATCTGTACGGTATCCCATTCAAGAAACTGCAGCCCATGTTGAAGGCAAAAATGGCATCACCTTTCATTAACTGTTAAAGTAGTCAAGTCCTCATTTTTATATTCTAGCATACTGCAGCCATGCTAAAACACAAAGGAATACTTGCCATACTTGTAATTCCTTTGGGGGAAGGGAATGTATTTTTAATAAACACTCTTCAAAATATGTATGCTTATGAATTTTAAAGAAAATTACACAGCATAAACAGCTTCCTAATAATAATTTGCATTTTGCATTGGTTTGCATTTGTCAATGTGCATTCATATTCAGTGAACACATTTAATTCCATCAACATTCTTTTTCTGGTAGATTTGTATTTCTTGGGGAAGCTATCACACTGAAGCCATCAGTTGGAATATTTATTACTATGAACCCAGGATATGCTGGTCGAACCGAATTACCGGAAAATCTCAAAGCTCTTTTCAGGCAAGTGTTATGCTTTGTGGGTTAGCATCTGGAGCACTCATGTCACCTAACGTTGCTGGTTTGCACTGTTAAATGATTTGTTTTTACTTGGGAATTTCTGTGGAAAACCCTTTATTATATCTTTGGGATCCCTTTATAGAGAGAACTTTCACCATGATAAATTAATTCTTTTGAAATATGAAACCAGGACTGAAAATCATTCCTTAAAAGTTACATAGTACATTTGAACATTTAATACTAGCTCTTTTGTCATGATATTTTTATTATAAATATAATCTTCACAAACTACAGAATATTTGGAAAATACGGAAACGAATAAAGTTACCACTTTACCACCCAGAAATAATGATCGTTGTATTTTTATCTAGTCTCTTATAATTCCTGTTTTATGAGGTTAAGATATTAGGTTAGATTTTCATTAATTCTCATTTAATATGTTGACATAAGTAGTTTGTCATATTGTTGAAAATTCTCTGGAAATACCATTTTTTGTAGCTCCAAAATGGTCTCTCCCAGGGCTCCTCCATAATTTTCTTAACCATCCCCTGTTGTCTGACATGGAGGGCTTGTGTTTTTCTTTTCAGTTTTTTATGATCATAAAGTAGCCAGCCGTACACATCCCTCCACATGAAGTGTTATCCTTATTTCAGGTTATTACCCAGAATAGATTCCTACATGTAGAATTGGTGACTGATTAAAATCTTGATCGATGATCTGCTTTCCAAATGTACTCTGACGGTTTATATGCTTATTAGCAGTCTGTCAGAGAACTTGTGCTGTTGTATACAAACCTGTTCTGATTTAAATCAACTTTGTTCAGGTGTAATTTCATGTAATAAAATGCACCCACTTAAGTATCCAGTTGGTGAAAACACTACCACAATCAAGATATGGAATGTTTCTGACACCCCCAGACATTCTCTTGTGCCTCTTTGAAGTTAAGCCCTCACATCACTGATGTCCTTTCTGTGACTCGAGGTTAAATTTGCCTCTTCTAGAGTTCCTGTAAACGAACCCCTACCATATGTTCCTGTTTGTGTTGTCTGCTTCCCTTGGACATTGTGGTTTGGGGATTCATCTGAGTTATCCAGCATATCGCTAGTTCCTTCCTTTTTGTTGCTGATGAGCATTCTATTGGAGAGACATACTACAATTTATTTATCCATTCACTAGTTGATGGACATTGTTTCCAGTTTGGGGCTGTTATGAATAAAGCTGCTATGAACATTGATGTACAGTCTTTCTGTGAATATATGTTTTCTTTGGGGTAGATATCTATGAATGGAATTGCTAAGTCACATGGCAGGTGTACGTTTGACTTTATTAGAAGCTGCCAATATGGTTTCCAAGATGGCTGTACCCTTTTACACCCTTACCACTAATGTATGAAAATTTCTGCTGCTCTACATTCTTGTCAAAACTTGGTATCGTCAGTCTTTTTAGTTTTAGCAAATCTGATAGATAGGTAGTGGTATGTCATTGTGGATTTAGCTTGCATTTCCACGATGGTAAATAATGTTGAAAATCTTTACATTTAACTTACTGACCATTCCCATACCCTCTTTTGTGAAGTGTTGTATTCTGCATACAGTTTCTTTTTTGCAATACGTGGGCCTCTCACTGTTGTGGCCTCTCTCGTTGCGGAGCGCAGGCTCCGGACGCACAGGCTCAGTGGTCATGGCTCACGGGCCCAGCCGCTCCACGGCATGTGGGATCTTCGCAGACCGGGGCACAAACCCGTGTCCCCTGCATCGGCAGGTGGACTCTCAACCACTGCACCACCAGGGAAGCCCTCTGCATACAGTTTCTTTGTTAAATACACATATTGCAAATATTTTTCTCTCAATTTGTGGCTTGCCTTTTCGTTTTCTTAATGGTGCCCATCAAAGATAAAAGTTTTAAATTCAATAAAATATTATTTATCAATTTGTTTCATGGTTTTTAAAAATATCCTGTTTAAGAACGCTTGACTCGCCCCAGGTTGCAAAATTTTTCAACTATGTTTCTTTTAGAAGTTTTTTTTTTAATAGGTTTTATGTGGACCCCCCCCTTCTTTTTGTTAATGTGCTAAACTGTACTCATTGATTATTCAAATGCTAAACAATTCTTCGAGGTTGTATTCCTGGGATAAACTCCACTTGGTCAGGAGATATTATTTCATATGTATTGTTGGATTCAATATGGTACTATTTTGTTGAGGATTTTAAAATTGATGTCATGAGGGACATTGCTCTGTAGTGTGCTTTCTTGTCATATCTTCATCTGGTTTTGGCATCAGGGTAATGCTGACCCCATGAATGACTTGACATACGTTCCCTTCTCTGTTTTCTTCAGAGTTTGTGTAGGATTGGTATTATTTACCCCCTAAATATTTGATAGAATTAATCATGAAGCCATTCACCCATTTGGGCTTAGATTTTTCTTTGTGGGAATCGTTTTAGTGATCAATTAAATTAATAGATACAGAGATTTTCCAGATTTTTTTCTTCAGTTAGTTGTGATGATTTGCATCATTTAAGGAATTTCTCTATGTTATCTAAATTGTTGAATTTATTGGCATTAATTTGTTCATAATATTCTCTTATTATCTCTGGTGATGTCCTGAGATCCATGTCTGGTAAGGGTAATTTGTGTCTTCTCTCCCTTTGTTTCCTTGATGAGCTAGAGGCTTATCAGTTTTACTTTTTAAGAGTTCTTTCGTGTTTAAAATATGTGTCTTTGTTCACGGTCTACCTTCAAAATAATATGCTACTTCACATATAATGTAAGAACCTCTGTAGTTTTTAGTGTGATGTCTTTAAATTCTTTTAAGCTTAAAATTTGCTTGTCTATCCATCTAGATGTTTAAGCATATTTCATTTGTATTCTCTTTTAATTTTTATATTATGACTTTTCAAACGTACTTCATCTGTTAAGGGCTTATTTTGGTAAGTAGCATGGAATGAGTATTTAAACAGAATTCTTTTCCGTTATAGTCAATTATTCTAGCAACTTTTAGTGAACATCTTCCTTTCCTCATAAAATAGCTTTCTCTCTAGCATAGCAATTTTATAATGTTCATTTTCCTTGAAAAAAACATTCTAGAGAATAACTATCCTAGAAATAAATGTAATGATTATAGAATATTTTCATTTGAAAATTGTACATCTCTGCAGTACTTTTACATTTGTATACGGTTCATCTTGCATCAATACATGTTTTCATTTGGGTCTTAAAATTGGGAATTATTTTGTGAAGTTTTCATAAATTTGGTTTAAGTAAGTGCAGACTCATTTGTGTATGGGGGTCAGGACTGGTGTCAGCAAAGTTTGAAGGACAACTGGTGATGAAAGTAATGTTCATGAGCGGAAGCAGCATGCCTGAGCCTTGAGAGTATCATGACCCCCACCATGTGGCCTCAGCTGTGTGCTTGTACTGCTCAGAACCTTAGTCTGTACCTCAGTACAGTACAGATAAGAAGAGTAGCCACATCAAAGAGTTGAGAGAACTGAGTGAGAGTGCCTGAAAAGCTTTTAGCATCCCTTATGGTATGAAGACTACTCATTGAATATCAGTTGTCAGTGTTAGTGGAAGTACCAGTGAAGTAAATATGCTAGCCTCTTCCCTCCCCTATTGACATAAAAAACTGTGGGAAAAAACGTGAGGCTACTTTAGGTAGAAGCAGTGAATAACATAGATCCAGAGACTCAGGAATGTTTAGGATGAAAAATTAGATAGGCTTACAGTAGACTGTAATAGTATTTACAAAAAATAGATGGGTATATATTACTGGAAAAGTCTAAAATGACAGGCTTATTTACTCTGGCTCCTTCTTTGCACTGGACTTCAGTTGAGTGGAAGTTTTTCAAATGTTGCTTTTTTTTTTTTTTGTGGTACGCAGGCCTCTCACTGTTTGTGGCCTCTCGCCTTGCGGAGCACAGGCTCCGGACGCGCAGGCCCAGCAGCCATGGCTCATGGGCCCAGCCGCTCCGCGGCATGTGGGATCTTCCCGGACCAGGGCATGAACCCGTGTCCCTTGCATCGGCAGGCGGACTCTCAACTGCGCCACCAGGGAAGCCCTCAAATGTTGCTTTTAATGGTAATTGTCCTGCGAGAACTTTTTGGAAGTCTCCCTCCAAAAGGAAGGGAATTTGAAAGTTATGTTTTGATAAATTTTCAGCTTAAAAGTCTAACCAAGCTGGCCACAGGCAGTGTTGGAGATGGCTGGTATGAGTTTGAAAGTGCTGATGGTTAACTTTTTGTTGCTGTTGTTGTTTAATTTTTTTAATTTATTTATGGCTGTGTTGGGTCTTCATTGCTGCATGTGGGCTTTCTCTGGTTGCGACGAGTGGGAGCTACTCTTCACTGCAGTATGTGGGCTTCTCATTGCAGTGGCTTCTCTCGTTGTGGAGCATGGACTCTAGGCGTGCAGGCTTTTGTAGTTGTGGCACTCAGGCTCTGTAGCTCTGGCAATGGGCTTAGTTGCTCCACAGCATGTGGGATCTTCCCAGACCAGGGCTCGAACCCGTGTCCCCTGCATTGGCAGGCGGATTCTTAACCACTGCGCCACCAGGGAAGCCCAGGAGCTGATGGTTAACTTTTCATGAATTTTGTGAGGTGGCTGTAAAGCACAGGTACTAATAAAAAAACAAATTATATAAACTTTTGATTAACATCTATTAAAGACAAAGGTGATAAGCATTCAAACTCATGATTTCCTAATTAGTTTATCAATACTTGCGCTCTTAGGGTACTTGTGTCTATTGTGTCTGTATGGTGGTGTACAACCTCACATCTCGTGCCAGCTGCAAGTTTAGTGATACCGTGTTGGTAGATTGAAATCAGCCACGGTGGAGGTATTGATTCCATGGAAGTCAGCAAACATTATTTTTTGGAGAGCCAGTTGTTAACTGTTCACCAGCACAGCACTGGCCACAAATAAAGGCTGGCCTCTAAGCACAAAACATCACTCATCTTTGTGCAGTGACAACTTGAAATGGAAGTTTACCGATTGTACCCACAGATTTCCCTTCAGCTCCTACACCCGTGCTTATGCCATTTGCATATTTTCCACCTTTTTCTATGTGTCTAGTAACTCCTGGGCATTTTTTAGTTGAAGTGAAGGGTCTTGTTAGCTATGATTGACAGAGGTAATTGTGACCTGCTTGGGAATGGTTAGAATGTTGGTACACATTAATCACTGGGTTTCAGCCATTTGTACTTATTACCTTATTGCATTTTAAAACAAAATTTCATATTTACTTTGTAGACCCTGTGCCATGGTGGCCCCTGACATCGAGCTAATCTGTGAAATCCTGTTAGTTGCTGAAGGTTTTGTGGATGCACGCTCACTAGCCCGCAAGTTTATTACATTGTACACGCTCTGCAAGGAGCTCCTGTCCAAGCAGGTGAGGGGTATTATGTTACTTTTTCTGGGTTTTTACACCCCATTAGAACAGCTTCTGAAGTACGGACACTGGGTAATTTATCACTCAAATTATAGTTAGACATTTAGGAATAGTTTTATATTTTCCCCAAAATTTTGAAAATCTGAATTTTACAATTCTTCATTTTTTTTGAAATTAAAATAAGACTAATAATAACCTGTATAAAAAAATAAATAAAATTCAAAAACAAAGAACAAAAAAAATCATATACTCCTTGTGCTAAAAAGGATATGGCTTTAGTCCCTAAGTGCCTCAATTTCCTCATCTTCAACTTGGAGCCAGTAATGGAGAGCACATATAAAGCTTGTTAAAAAAAAAAAACTTGAGACATATTAAGTTGAAGGCTTTCTTTGTACTTAGTACAGCTTTTATCAGTGGGCTATGTGATTTTCTTTAAATGTTATCAGTGCTGTAATTAGATATGAATTTTATGATGCCTCCCTTTCCTGGTGGGAATATTATTTTCCAGGGAAAGACGGCGGGAGTGTTCATAAGAGTCAGGGAAAGCTGATTTTCTGAAAAACCCTTGAGAAATGCTAAATGAAAGATTTTCTCGTTTTGTTGGTAATTCTTTATTTGAAGGTAGACTTGGCTTTTTTGTTTGTGTTTATTTTTGCTCTACAATTCCTTTGTTTCTGAAATGGGCCAAATTAATAAATGCATTACTCTCCAGTTACTACCTTCTTGCTGTTTCGTTGAAGCTGCTGGTGGGCCACAAAAATGCCATCTATATCAGCATCACTGTTTTTAAATTTAGCTTTTTGGTCACCTTTGACTTCATTCTTTTGGTGACCTCTTGTTAATTCCTGGTGACATTATTTTGCAGTTGTTCCGGGATGAAGGATGAAAGTATTAAAATATCACAGCTAGAACCACTCAGTTACCTGTACTGCCAGATGTACTCATTTTAAATTACCCTTTGTTGGGGTGAAATTTGGAATCTGAGAGGCAAATTCATATTGTCATTTTAACAACTGTGAATTTATATTCTGGGGTAAAACATATCGAATTTGATAATGTGGAAAAATGCTTGTGACAATGTTATATGCAAAAAACAGCACAGCAAACTGTTGATGTGATCTACAATTTGCATGTGTTTTATTCAGTACATTTTATATTACACTGTGTGTTTTATATACATATGAAGTGACTGGAAAATACATTGTGATTTTTAACATTTGTTTCTGGGTACTAAGATGGTGAGTATTTAAAATTTTTTTCCTATTCTTGTTTGTGATATCATTTTATTTTTTTTCAATGAGCCCCTTTTAATTTTATAATGGGAAAACGTCAGAAGAAAAAAGTGTTACCGGACCCAGGATACATGGAGTTGCAACCATACCCCATTCCCAGTACTAATACTTAAACACATTTAGTAAGCATTTACTGTATTCAAGTAATATAGTTATTGCTGACAACAATGAACGGGGTAAACAGAACAATTGAAGCAGACACCTAGATTTCTGACTTCAAAGAACCTATGTAGGAGATTTAGTTTACATGCAATAAAAATTAGAAGGAAATGGAGGATGAAAAAATTATCATAGTTTGAAGGGGGAAAGGAACCAACATTTACTGAACAGGCACCATGTGTTAGCTTTTTATCTTGACAAAACTACTATGAATTTGGTCTTATTTGTTCCATTTTACAGGTGAGGAAACTGAGTAAATAACCTATCCAAAGTTCCCAACTAATAAGTGGTAGGAGCAAGATTTAAATCCAGTCCTTTCTAACCCTTTCTAGGACATCTGTAACCACTTACAGGAGGGAGAGGGTGCGAGGGGTAGAGTAGTTGAGGAAAGGGCTCTCCAACTCAACAGAAGTGTCAGAGATGAGATGAGGGGAAAGAAATTTGTCCCGGACAGAAAAGCTGAGTTAGGAACACAGTCCAGTGATAGTTTTCTAAGCTGTAGGAATGGATTTGAGAAGAATCAGTGGACATTTTTGACCAGAGGAATAACCTGATGAAAATGGTGAAGATTATGTTAGCAGTTGTTTGCGCTGTTTAAATGTTTAGGAGTGTCACCAGGTCGTCTTTTTGTTTTTTTTTAATTGAAGTATAGTTGATTAACAATGCTGTGTTAGTTGCTGGTGTACAGAAAAGTGATTGTTGTATACACACACATACATATATAATATTTTTCTTTTTTTTTTTTTTTTGCGGTACGCGGGCCTCTCACTGTTGTGGCCTCTCCCGTTGCGGAGCACAGGCTCCTGATGCGCAGGCTCAGCGGCCATGGCTCACAGGCCCAGCCACTCCGTGGCATGTGGGATCTTCCCGGACCAGGGCATGAACCCGTGTCCCCTGCATCGGCAGGCGGACTCTCAACCACTGTACCACCAGGGAAGCCCCATATATAATCTTTTTCATATTCTTTTCCCTTATTGGTTATTACAAGATATTGAATATAGTTCCCTGTGCTATACAGTAGGACCTTGTTGTTTATCTGTTTAATATATGGTAGTTTGTATTTGCTAATCCCAAACTCCAAATTTATCCCTCTCCACCTCCTTTTCCCCTTTGGTAACCATAAGTTTGTTTTCTATGTCTGTAAGTCTGTTTTGTAAATAAGTTTATTTGTGTCATATTTTAGATTGCACATATAAGTGATATCCTGTGATATTTGTCTTTCTCTTTCTGACTTCACTTAGAGTGATAATCTCTAGGTCCATTCATGGTGCTACAAATGGCATTATGCCATTCCTTTTTATAGCTGACTAATATTCCATTGTATATATATACCACATCTTCTTTATCCATTTGTCTGTCGATGGACATTTGGGTTGCTTCCGTGACTTGGCTATTGTAAATAGTGCTGCAATGAACATTGGGGTGTATGTGTCTTTTTGTACATCCTCTCCTTTAATAGTGTTACTGCGATGACTTAGCCCCTCCCCAATCTCCCTGGCCTCCTCTTTCCCCTCTCTTTCCCTCCTCTCAAGCCCTAGTCTTCTTTGTATATCAATGGCTTTCAAATGATTTTTACCATGACCCACAGTAAAAAATACCTTTCTGTTGAGAGTCAGTATACACATACATGCATACGCACACGCACCCAAGCACCACTGAAACAAAAATCTTCACCAAACACTTCTTACCCTTATTTGCAGTGCACCCTGGTATTTTTCATTCCATTCTGTTCTATTTTAGTACCAACAAAAATGATGGTTAAGACCCACTAAATTGATTTTATTATCTATTAATGTACTGAAAAGCATATACATTTACATGTGTTGCTTCACTACTTACAAAGCATTAACTCATTTTACTTCAACAACCTTGTGAAGTAGGTGGATACTTTAATCTACCTTTTTAGAGACGATGGTAGTAAGGCTTGGAGAGGTTATGTGACTGTCCCACACGCACAGGTGGGAGATATTGAGAGAAGGGTTGTTACTATGTGGATTGTGGACAGAAGACAAAGGAGAGAAGATGGGTTACATACCGTCAGTCAGCTAATAGAGTGTATCTTTCCTGAGCCTCCTGCCCTGTGCTGTGTGCTGTGTGCTGTGCAGGGACCTAGAAGGCAAAAAATCAGCATGGGGTCTATGCTCCAGGAGCTCGGAGCCTGTGAAGGAATCTCGTGTAGGGGTAATGTGGAAGTCTCGAAGAGGTATTGGTTTAATCACGGAACTTTTTTTTTTTATTGGGGTATAGTTGATTTATAATGTTGTGTTAGTTTCAAGTGTACAGCAAAGTGAACCTGTCATACATATACACATATCCTCTCTTTTTTGGATTCTTTCCCATATAGGCCATTACAGAGTACTGGGTAGAGTTCCTTGTGCTATACAGTAGGTCCTTATTAGTTATCTATTTTATATACAGTAGTGTGTATATATCAATCCCAATCTCCCAATTTATCCCTCCCCCGCTTACCCCCTGGTAACCATAAGTTTGTTTTCTACATCTGTGACTCTGTTTATGTTTTGTAGATAAGTTCATTTGTACCCTTTTTAGATTCCACACATAAGCAATATCCTATGATATCATTACCAGGCGGTAAGGGGTGTGGGGGAGGGATCAACTGGGAGATTGGGATTGACATATACACACTACTATATATAAAATAGATGACTAATAAGGACCTACTGTATAGCACAGGCAACTCTACTGAATACTCTGTAATGATCTGTATGGGAAAAGAATCTAAAAAAGAGTGGATATATGTATATGTATAACTGATTCACTTTGCTGTACACCTGAAGCTAACACAACATTGTAAATCAACTATACTCCAATAAAAATTAAAAATAAAATTTAAAAAAAGAGTAATGAGGGAAGTTAGAGATGCAGGGCTGGGAATGGGTGGAATAACAGGGCTGCCGGTAGAAAACGAGGAGTGTGCTTGTGGTTGGAAGTGAAAACACTGGAGTAATTGAACCCCTGAGTTAGCAGGCTTACTGAGAGAACAGAGGGAGGAAGGCGGATGGGGCCTTGGGCAAATACTGCAACTAAACGCTATGGAAAGAAGAGATTTGCTGACAGAGGTGGAGAATCAGGCAAAAGAAGCAGGGCGCTGAAGGGACACGGTTTTTACAGTTTCAAGGACGGGAAGAGAATATTGTTTTACATCATTAAGACACATCTTTATCTGAACTCTTTTTTTTAGCTTTTGGCTTTTACTTCTGGAATGAGAATCTGATTCCCTCATAAAATCTTTGAAAAAATGTATCTGTGTTTTGATTTTAGGATCATTATGATTGGGGACTTCGTGCTATTAAATCTGTCTTGGTTGTAGCTGGCTCCCTGAAACGAGGAGATAAAAATAGACCTGAAGATCAGGTACTGCAATGCTAATAGGATTTTGTTAAGTGAAGAGCTTAATGGCTTTGTACAAATAAAAGTATATATATCTGGATGGTGGGTCATACATAGCATGACTTTTTAAAAAGCATCACATCTATTTTTAATACAGGATATTTTGAGGACTGGCATTTCTTATGTTATAAAAGACCACAAGTATTCTTGAGTAAAAGGATATGAATATATGAAAGAAAATGTGATTTTGTAAGTGCTTCTGAAATATCAGCCACGAAAAATATTTTGGCGATCATAAATAATTCAGTAATCAATGTTTGATTTTCTCTGAGGAACATTTAGAAAATCTGATTGAGTTGGGATATTAATCCTGAAAAAGTCCATGAAGACATAATCTAATGGAAGAAAGTATGTCCATTTCATGGGTTGTGAGATGAGTTTAAAGAAAGCAACAGGGGGGATGCTCACCTAACACCAATGATATATTTAGTTGGTTATTTAGAGCTACTAGGGGAATGTTCCACTATCCTTCGTGGGGAAAAACAATAACACCCACATCATGCATTTTTCTCTATTAAACAAGTAGTGAGAGTAATGCATATACAGCCTGTGTGAAGATGCAATATGGCTTGAGATTTTGAAAAAGGTCTATTCCTGTGAGTTTCTTTACATGTTAAGGGATATTTATCATGTGATTTTCTACGTCTCTTTTTCCACCTTTCTCCCTCTTCCTCTGAGTCACAATTCATGATTGGGTCAAGATTTCATACATTTACCTCTTTCTGTAAAAGTCATTCTGATGTTCAAGTTACTGCTTTTAAAATCTAAAGGCCTCTTTGGTTTTCAGCCAAAATAGAAGAAAAACCGAAACTAAAAATGGGTTGAGTTTATCATTCTGAGATTCTTAGAGTATTTTGGACAAAACGGTCTCATGGCCTTGGTTAATTTACATCCTGGAGTTTGAAGATTACAGAGAGAAGTACCTCAGACCCTTTCTTAAGATCAAAACATTATCCAGGGAGGCACGGGGCCTCTTTGTTGGATTTAGTCTGAGGTTATCCATGGTATCAGCAGAGCTTTCTGCTGTTCTGATATATGACCTTGTAAGCAGTTACCCTCCCTGTAGATAGAATGCCATTCTAATAGAGAACAGTGTCTATCTCACGATTACATCTTTAGCTGTTTAGGTGTTTGTTAGACCTTGTATTGGCTTTTTTAATGAAACGTTTTCTCTTTTCCTTTCTAGGTACTCATGAGAGCATTAAGGGACTTCAATATGCCTAAAATAGTGACTGATGACATCCCTGTGTTTTTGGGCCTGGTTGGTGACCTGTTTCCAACCCTGGATGTGCCCCGGAGGAGAGTGCCCCACTTTGAGCAGATGGTCAGGCAGTCCACCGTGGAGCTCCGCCTGCAGCCCGAGGAGAGCTTCATCCTCAAAGTAAAAGGATCATTTCCTTGTCATGGCAGCCCTTGGGAGGTGCATTGACAATAACTGTGGTTAAGTGATACTCAGCCAGAACATTAACTTACATGTTACACTGACCTTAAGATGCCCTTAGTATATACATCAAAGCCTTCTAATATAGTCCCATTCTGTGAGAAGGTGAAAACACAGAGAGGGTAAGTCATGGTTTTCAATGTAAGCAGACTTTTCATTCGTTTATAAAACTCCTTGGTTCTTCTCGGTGATGTGCACCAAAAATTAATTTTGCTTTCTTTTCTCTCCATCTTAGAGAAAGTTGGAAATAAAGTCATTAGCACATGCTTGTAATGGGGGAGAAACGTATGATATCACCTGAGTTATCAAAGGCTTGTGCATATACTCACTCGTCTGGGGTGTAGTGAATACATGGATGTTAAAATACATACAGATTATCTGTTATAGATATTTCAAAGGATGTAAGTCATTAGTCAGTTGTAGATGACGTTGGCCGTATGCTGTTTCTGGTCCCACTTCATGAAGAGTCATTGATTTTTGTAACTAACCCCTGCCATGTACCAAGTACCTCTGTACTTCACTTCTGCCTGTGTCACTAACTCACCAAGTAATGGTTTTTCTTCATCCTCATCCCCGTACTCTACGTTGAGAGATCTGGGAGCAACTGTACTTTGCACTTATCATCTTTTCTAACTTTCCAGGAAGGTAATGCTGTCAGTGGGGGCTGACTCAAGTTGTAAGGAAAGAACTGGGTGAAAATGGGCAGATTTTTTTTTTTAATCGCAAACTCATTAAAGGAAACTAGTGTGTGGTTGTTTGGTCTGCAGGTTGTCCAGCTTGAGGAGCTGTTGGCCTTGCGACACTCGGTCTTTGTCGTTGGAAACGCAGGCACAGGAAAGAGCAAGGTATAGTAAACGCCTGTTCGCTTGCAGCCGTGAAAGGAACAAAATTGCACAGTGTGGGAGAGCTACATCCACTTCCATTTGAGAGTTCCCTTCAGTGAAGTTGCTCATAATTTTGGGTTAGGATCTGAGACTCTAACATTGCTATTTGATCAGTTGAAACCCTTCCTTTATACTGGGAGCAGGGAGAGAGGAGCTAGTAGAACATTGCATTCAAATAAGTAAACTGAGGGAAGATTGGGCTTTCCACGTGAGATAGCATCCTATTCGCGAACTTAGATGCGTGCCATCCTGCTCTATTCACCTTTCGATAATGTACCTGAATTCTTTTATCCAAAGTAAACATATTGAGAGACTCTAGAGTAAGATACCTGGCTTATAGGATTGGTGTGGCCCTACCCACATTGACCAAAACTATTTTCTTGTATTTCCCAAGTTATCCTAGTGTCTCCTCCCCATATCATTAAGAAAAACCCAAATAGTTTTCTTCAATACTCCCCCAGAAATATAGCCCTCTATAGGGTGAAAACAAAACTTGAAAAGAAAGGGAGGAAGTAAAAACCACATGCTTATTATGTACTCTGCTAGGTGCATTATGTGTGATTTACTCTGCACAACGATGATAGGCCATGGGTGTTATTATCCCCATTTTTAGTTCACTGCTTAATTTTGTTTGGTCTTACTGACAGTCCTGGCAACATACTTATCTTCTTGCTTGGCAGACAGTATAATGCAGAACCGCATGCAGTTTAACTGAGGGTGTTTGGGTATAAACATATTTAGTAACCAGCAACTAAAAATAAGCAGAGTGGGCATATGAGACTTTAGAGCATGGGTGTCTATAGAACTTGCCAGTATTTAGGTCAGAATCCAAAGTGGAATACGTGTAAAAGGAAGCCCTGTATAGGGCTTTTTCTACTGAAAAATGTGATCCTTGAAATAGTAAAGTAGATTACTGATAGACCTGTAATTATTTTGTTAAAAGTAAGTTTCAGATGTGAGCCATGGTGCAAGGAAGGATAAAATTAAATTCTATAATTTTCAGTAGATTAATGGTTTCTAAAAATAGAAGCTTAATATTTCTAAGACATTCAATTTCTTTCATCTAGTCTTCATTGATTCCGTCCTATTCAACCTTTGCTTAAGCTTATAGAACTAGAGCACCAAAGCTTGGGCCATGTTATTTAGCAACTGATTATTCTAAAGTATTTGGCAACTGTTTATCAGTCCTTTAAACCCCTGTGAGAGGAGATCAGGATGATAATATCTAAAATAAAAGCCATGGCTTTTCAGAGAAAGCAGAAAGGATAGTTGGGCAGATATTTGCGTTAAGGTGTCAATTAATTAACTACACATGTATTAAGCACCTATCCTGAGAATTCTTTTTATTTAATTTTTTACTTTTTAAATTTTTTTTTATTATTATTTTATTTTTTTTATTTTTTTGCGGTATGCAGGCCTCTCACTGTTGTGGCCTCTCCCTCAGCGGAGCACAGGCTCTGGACGCGCAGGCCCAGTGGCCATGGCCCACGGGCCCAGCCGCTCCGCGGCACGTGGGGTCCTCCCAGACCGGGGCACGAACCCGCGTCCCCTGCATCGGCAGGCGGACCCCCAACCACTGCGCCACCAGGGAAGCCCTATTTTTTATTTTTGTTTCCTTATTGGCCGTGCTGCGTGGCATGCGGGATGTTAGTTCCCCAACCAGGGATAGAACCCGTGCCCCTGCAGTGGAAGCACAGAGTCTTGACCACTGGACCCTCCAGAGAGGACCTATCCTGTGAATTCTTGTCACCAAGCCTTCTTTTCCTCAATTACCTAGAACAGGGCTTCCTAACCTCAGCACTATTGACATCCGTACAGGTTAACTCTTTGTCCTGGGGGCTAGTCTTTCATTGCAGGATGTTGAGCAGCATCCCTGGCCTCTGCCCACGAGATGCCCAGTAGCACGTCCTCTTCCCCCAAGTCAAGATGATCTCCTCCTGAGAACCGTTGTTCTAGGTCGCTAGGTCTCAAAGCATGTCTAGACCAGCATCCTAGGCATCACCTGGGACCGTCTTAAAACTCAAATCAGTCGTGCGCAAGACCTGCTAAATTAGAAACTCTGAGATCGGGTCCATTAGTCTGTTTTAATACCCTCTAAGCACTTTGGATGCAGGCTAAATTTTAAGAACAATCTAAGTAATACAGGCAGAGTGGATTTTAATAACATGTACAGGAGCACATTTACATATAGTCCTTTACTTTGCACACATGGTTAAAAATCTCTGTTGATAGTGACTTTCTCTTGACAGAATCAGGTGAACTGATCCTCAGGGGTTGTGGGATTCAATTTTTCAAGATGTGAATGAAAATGTGCACATGTAAATTTTTTCACATTCTCAATATACACAGAATATCTAGGAACATATAATACCTAAGGAAGACTCTTCAGAAATCTTTTGCTTCCCATTTGGCTTACATTAGTATTAATTTTCTTAGCGTTTTTCCTTCTTTCTTTTTCAGATTTTGCGAACACTGAACCGAACATATGTTAACATGAAACAGAAACCCATTTGGAATGACTTAAACCCCAAAGCTGTGACAACAGATGAACTCTTTGGTTTCATACATCATGCTACCCGAGAATGGAAAGATGGCAAGTAGTATTTCTCCTTTTGAAGTGCTAAAATTTTCTTTTTTTTTTTTAATCCAGAAAATCATTTCTCAGTTCAAGCCAATTTTAGTCATGGTTGTAGATTTACTGTTTATGGGTTGGCGTTATTGGAAATACAGCAGCTCACAACAGCATTTATAACCTATAAATTAAAACTAGATTTGACTAAGTGGTCGATTAGCATTCAGCAGGTTTGTGCTCAGAGCTGTGTATTTTATCCCCCATCAATTATGTCAGGGCTCCCTGTAAACCAGCAGAGAAGTCAACACAGATGCCTCAGGGAACATTTATAAAGTACCTGATACAAGATACTGAGTTTCAGGCATGTGCTATTCTAGGTGCCAGGGCAAAAGTCAGTGGGACATGTTTCTTGCCCTGAAAGCTTTTGTGGACAAGCAGATTCCTTTGTTAAAATCACTTGTAACATTCTCATTTCTGTAAATGCACCAATCTAGACATCATCCTTGAGTCCTTTCCCACATTCACACCATACATTTAACCTCCCAGCAAATCCTATAGGCCTTACTTACCTTTAACATACGTATTGTATTCCAGTACTTCACACCTTCTCTGCAGCTCCCACATGAGTCCAAGCCACCAGCACCTCTTGCCTGCATTTGCGGTGTCGCACCTCACGGGTCTCCGTTAATTCATTTTCCCTGCAGCAGACAGAGGGCGGTCTTCAGAATATTAGTTCTCTGCTTGAGGTTTCCAGTGTGTTTCATCACCGTTAGAATCCAACCTTTATCCAAGACCTACAAGGTTCTATGTGATTGAGTCCCTCTTCCCCATCTCTGATCTCATTTCCTGTTCTCTGCCTTTCATTTACACATACACTCGGGCCTCCTTGCTCTTCTCTGAACCCGCCAAGCATCTTCCTGTCACTGGCCTTTGCACTTGGTATTCCCACCATCTGCAACACTGGAGATACCTGCATGGCTTGCTCCCTTACGTTACTAGAATGTCTGGTCAGACATCGCATCAGAGAAGACTTCCCTGATGACCCTGTCAAAGGAGCAGAGCTCGTCATTCTCCATCCTAGTATCATGTATACCCTGCTTCCTTAATTTGTGGGACAGTCAAAATTTGCTCTCTTAGGCTTTCTTTTTTTATTTTAAGGACTGTGGCAGGAAGGGAATAATATCTGTTTATGCTGAAAATATGTAGAAGTCTTTCAAATTAGTGTCCATTAGAACAGGTTGCTGGCTTGTTTATGAATTATGGTAGCAGGTTCTACTATAGACTATCACTTATCTTTGCACAAAATCCTTCACAGAGGAAACAAAACCTTCCACATACCTGCCTCAAAACAGTTTTTTTCACCATAGTATTATATACTTGAGTTTTGAACAGTCAGCAACTATTAAATGTGCCATGAAACACGCATAATACTTAGCAAAAAGGACTCTGGATTTTAAATGTTTCTATCTTTACATCTTGTGAGATAAAGATAACTTATTATAATGCCAGTGAACACATTTCCCAAAGAAATGTATCACACTTCTGAATACTTTAGCTTTATAATGATCTCTCTCGAATAATGTTACAGAAAAATAGAGAAAGGTGGAATAAATTAATATTTGGCCTAAAATAGATACTGAATATATGTGCATGAAAAAGGTTAATATTTTCCTTTGGTGTAAGTTTTGAGTTTCATGTACGTCACCGGCTATAAATCTCCACAGGTGTTCTTCAAGGAAGGTACTATCATCTTTATTTGACATTTGGGGTTGCTCAGTCTGAGAAGTTAAGGAACCTTCTCATGGAAGTAAAACTTGTCCATTGGTCTAGATCTCAGGGATAGCTCAAAAAGTAGTGCTGTTTGCCCACCTGAAAGAGGTGACAAACTTATAGCAAATTTACTTACTGAATAAAAGAGCTTCCAGTACAAATAAGACAAATTTATTTTAGAAGTAAATAGCACTCAACTGCATTATACATTAGGATTGCTTACTCTTAACTTATAGGTCTATTCTCATCCATTCTGCGAGAACAAGCAAATCTTAGGCATGATGGACCAAAATGGATAGTGCTGGATGGTGATATTGATCCCATGTGGATTGAATCACTAAATACTGTCATGGACGATAACAAGGTGAGTAATACCTCAGTGCTAAACCTTAAATGTAACACCTGGAGTGTACTGCGTTCCATTCACTTGTGGACTTTAATACCAGTTTCAGGCATTAACCTGATATTCTTTATGTAATTACTACTTTGATGTGGCACCTTCCTGGTAATTCTCTTAATTTCACTATTAAAGAATTTAAGGGAATACATTTTTTCTTGTCTATAAATTTAACCATCTTTAAAGAGAGATATGTATCCAAGGATTTAGTTCATCCAATCTTACCATTTTCTAAGAGCTAGGTGTAAATTATTATTATATCTTCTCTTTAAGTATGGACTACTTGGATCATAAAAGAATGAGTTTGTGCCCTATGTTAATTGGCTAAATTTAGCTCTTGAAATTAAGTAGTTCTTATGGCTACAGATTTGAGTATGCATTCCTAAGCATTTTGCCGTGGTTAATCCAGAATTTCCAGCAAAAATAAAAGGTGAAGATACAGGTCTTTGAGACACCATTGAAGCAACCCAAGGCCTACTGTTAGGGTCAGGAGAAAGAAATCATTAGTTGTCATTGCTATAGAATAGTAGTAGTAACCCCCTTAACCTAAGAGTAATTACTGTTTTCTGAACCAAGACATTGTCTATCATAAAATACGGGTCTGAGATCTTTATACTTGCATGAGTTTCTACAGGAAGATTTAAAACTGTGATAGTTCAGATTGTAAATAAAGTTTATTTCTTATGGCATTCAGGCCTTTTTATGTAATCAACTCTTAAAACAAGGGTCTTATATTTAGTAATAATTACCACAGTTATTTAAAGGTTGGCATGAGTGAGTCCATGTTGGTGAGTTTGTTCCTCAGGGGTTAGTGAGCTCCCCTGAGGATGAACTGAGATCATTATTCAGACTGCATTTCATTGTTTGTTTGTTTTTTATTTGTTTTTGTAACAAACAACATTTTTAAAATGGAAGGATAGTTGAGTTACAATGTTGTGTTAATTACTGCTGTACAGCAAAGTGAGTCAGTTATGCATACACACACACACACACACACACACACACACACACACACACACACACACACACACACACACACACACACACACACACACACACACTCTTTTCCATGATGGTTTATCACGGGATACTGAATATAGTTCCCTGTGATATCCAGTAGGACCTTGTTATTTATCCATCCTATATATATTCCGACTGCATTTCTAGCTCAGGCAGTGACCTCATAGCCTTTGGCACTTCTCCTGGGGGAAGGACTTTGTGCTGTTTTGGAAAGTTAGCAGCCTTGCCTTTGCTCCCTAATGAAATGGCCACTTTTGTGCTGTACTGCTCTGTCTAGGTGCTGACCTTGGCCAGCAATGAACGCATAGCTCTCACTCCCTCTATGAGGCTGCTGTTCGAGGTTCATCACTTAAGGACAGCAACCCCAGCTACTGTTTCCAGGGCTGGTATTCTATACGTGAACCCACAAGATTTAGGCTGGAATCCGTGAGTATTGCTTTTATTTTAATTGTGGTAAAATATGCATGAATGTCGAATTTACCATTTTAACCATTTGTAAGTGTAAAGTTCAGAGGCATTGAGTACATTCACGTTGTTGTACGACCATCATTACCATCCATCTCCAGAACCTTTTGCGTCTTCCCAGACTGAAGCCCCAAAGGCACTAAGCAGTAGCCCTCCCAGCATCCCCACCTCCTTTCTACTTTCTCTCTATGAATTTGAATACTCTAGGTGCTTCTTATAAATTGAATCATATAGTAATTGTCTTTTTGTGCTGGGCTTATTTCACTTAGCATAATGTCTTCAAAGTTCATGCATGTTACAGCAGGTGCCGGAATGTCCTTCCTTTTCAAAGCTGAATGATATTCCATTTGCTAGAGATATATATACCTCATATTGTTTATCCATTCATCCTTCTGTAGATACTTGGGCTGCTTCTCCCTTTTGACTGTTGCAAATAATACTTCTGTGAACACGGGCATAATCTCTTTGAGTCCCAGCTTTCAATTATTTTTTGATACATACATGTACAAGCTGAACAGCTAGATCATATGGTAATTCTGCTTCAAATTTTTGGAGGAACTGCCATACTGTTTTCCATTAGTGGCTACTCCATTTTACATTCCCATCAGTAGAGCACAAGAGTTCCAATTTCTGCATGACCCCACCAATACTTGTTATTTTCTCTATTTTTTATAATAACCATCCTAATGGGTGTGGAATGGTATCTCATTCCAGTTTTGATTTACATTTTTCTAATGATTAATCATTTGAGCATCTTTTCATGTGTTTATTGGCCATTTGTATATTTTCTTTGGAGAAATGCCCATTTCAGTCCTTTGCCTATTTTTTAATCTAGTTGTTTAGGTTCTTTGTTGTTTTTGTGAACATTTCTTTTTTTAATCTTAGGTTTCTAAGAATGCTAAACATGTATTTGATTATTTGAAGAAAATGTTAGCAATTAAATTTAAAGTTAATTAATTAGGCTAACTTAAAAATCACTAAATTAGCACCCGTATGCAGTTGTCATTTTTAGTTGGACATTACCCTGTTCACACCTTGCACATGTTAAGACATATTTGTTGACTAAGTGAATAAGTAATAATAATAGCTCGTATGGAGCACATAGATATAAGTATATCATTTAGTGAACATTTGTGTGTTTGTATGTATACACATAACATGCATACATGAACGGTGGTGATGCTTTGATTTAGAATAAAGTTTTTTGTGCCCACTTGCTTACTCTTCAGATGCTTACACTTTCCATAATTCATTCTGGTGGTCCCTTGTCACCCCCTCTCGTATTCCCACTCTGCGCTGTAGAAACATCTGAGCTCTGCACATGAACACGTGCTGGTGCCTGGCATGCTTCTTGTGTCAGATGTCTTCTCTTTACCCCTCCACCCTGCTCTGTGCCCCCAGCGGCCATCCTGTGTGGACCACATCAGTGGGCTCCTTGCCCTCTGGCTTCTGGTTGGTTTGGCCAGTGAGGAGCCCTGGCAGGAAATGAGAGGGAGAAAAGAGAGTGAGGTTAGGCTATTCATTCCCTTGGCTCCCTCCCTGCAGGAGCACATCAGGGTGACCGTGACCTTCATGAGCAGGTCCTCTTAAATGTCTCCATGAGATTCTTTGCTTCCAGGTTTTGATAGCCCTTCATTCTCTTGTCCCTGCAGCCGCGGGTGCTCTCACCATTTCTCAGCCATCACCCCATGACATGGCGCTCTCCAGTTTCCCTGCTTCTGCCCGCACCTTTGCCAATAGTCCCTTTATTGATCCTTCTCTATTATCCTAATTTGAGGATGACCTCTGTTCCCTGCCAGATGCCTGGCTCATGCACTCCTCCAGGCTACTTTTCTGTGTACTGATTTATTTACTAAAAGTCTCATCCTCTAACTCAGCAGCCAAGTAGAGCCATACCCAGGTTTCTGTGAAGGTAAACCTTCATTGGCTAGGGGAGGGAGTGATTTTTAAAACTCTAAAATGGAGAGTACTCCTTGAGCTAATAGCTCCTTTCCCCAGCTAGGATTTTGACTATCTCCTAGGATGCTTCTGTTGATCGGGAGCTAGCTGACGGAGAATCTCCAGTGCCCCTTGACTCCCCCATATGGAGAGCAGAGGCAGTCTTGTACCGCTCACCCCCACTGGTGTGGTCTGATTTCAGTAGTGAATCTCACAGTTCCCAAGGTCTCTGTAGTTCAGTTTTAATAACATACGGAGATTTGTGCTAACAAAAGCGGTCTAAATCCCCATTTAAAGAAAGACTTTTATCTCATAAGTCAAAGGTCACAGTTTGGCAAAAGAGTCACCCAATTTACATTCTTGAGAAAGTTAAACCCCTCTTCACCATTAGATTTTATTTTCATGGAGGTTTTTTTAAATTTAAGATCAATGGGTAGGTTTTAATTTTCATATGTGTGACCAAAGGGTCCATCCAGGTCATTATCCAAAATAATGGGAATCTTCTGTAAAGGATATTTTTATATTTTTACCTCCTACTGCCAGAAACTTTCAATGAACTACCAAAAAGTGGCTCTTTCAAGTTGGGAGTGGTATATTTTTAACTCCATATTTATTGGATAATTTCTTACCTTACTTTAATGTCATAATATTAAAAATGTGATAGCTTTACATGTATTGACTCATTTAATCCCTAATTACCTTCTGAGATCAATATAGTTATCAACCTAATTTCCCAAACCAGTATCTGTCTCAATTTTCCCCGACTTTTTAATTCGAAAGTGTTCAAAAATATAGAAGAATTGAAAAGGTGGTAGGTAGTACATTGTCCAACCATGCACTCTTTTCCTGCAGTCATCAATTTTTACAGTTTTACCCAATTTAATTTCCTTTGGCTGTACATACACTCCCTCTCACAGGCAGAGAGAGACGTATATTTTATTTTTTTATATTTATTTTTTTATTTGGTTGCACCGGGTCTTAGCTGTGGCTCACGGGCTCCTTAGTTGCAGCAAGCGGCCTCCTTAGTTGTGGCATGTGAACTCTTAGTTGCGGCATGCATATGGCATCTAGTTCCCTAGCCAGGGATCGAACCCGGGCCCCCTGCATTGAAAAGTACGGAGCCTTATCCACTGCGCTACCAGGGTAGTCCCCTATATTTTCTACTTTTATTTATTTTTGCTGAATTATCTGAAAGTAAGTTGGAGACATTGACGGTTCATCCCTAAGTACTTCAGCATCTCTCTCCTAAGAACTAGGATATTCGCCTATATGAACATAATTCAATTAACATACCTAAGAAATTCATCTTTGATATAATACTATCAAAACAAACAGTAATTTTTCACAATTTCCCAGCTACCCTGGGAATTTCCTCTGTAGTTTTTAAAAAAAATCCAGCATCAAAACAAGGACCATGCATTGCATCTACTTATCTCTGTTTTCTCCTTTAATCTAGAATATCCACCCACCTTTTTCTTTCATGACATTTACAGTTTTGAAGAGAACAAGCCAGACATTTCGAAGAATAACCCATTGGTGGTTACAAAGTGGGTCAACCCTTCTGTCTCCATATATTAGGTGACATTTTTAGTAAAGAATTTTTTCTCTTCTTCCCTTCTACTCTC
Source organism: Delphinus delphis (assembly GCF_949987515.2). Lineage (NCBI taxonomy): Eukaryota > Metazoa > Chordata > Mammalia > Artiodactyla > Delphinidae > Delphinus > Delphinus delphis. Next base: position 33,735,513 of record NC_082691.1, on the reverse strand, counting down.
CTTCCTCCCTTCCTTCCTTTCTCTCTCTCTTTTTCACTCTTCCCCCTTCCTTTGTTCTTTTTGAGGAGTGTCATTTTCTATTCATGGCTTCTTTTGTCTTAGTTCAGTGGGTTATGATTCATTGCCAACAGTATTCTTTTGCATGCTCAAGTTGCCCTAAATTTTGCCAGCAGGACCCCCTTCAAGCCAGCCCCTTGCATGTTCTTTTGTACTTGTTCTCCTAAGTCTGAGCATTTTGCTTTCTGACTAACGCAGATGCTTCTGGCTCATCTCAGACTTTACTTCCCCTACGCTTCTTTCACCCATTTCTCTAAGGAGCTGGAAGTGACTGCTTTCTGTATTAGGAGTGGTATTTAGAATCCAAGATAGGGATGCTAGGAGGGCTCATTGCCACTGGTATGTCATTTCTTCTAGACCCTTCAGTGAACAGAGTTAGGAAATATATTTTCTTAATTCATATTATGGGAACTGATAAGATATTTTGGATAGAAGAGATTATGAAATACTATGTTCATAGTATCTCTGTGGGGTTCATAGTATCTCTGTGGGACTAAATAGAATGCCATCATTGCTTAAGCTACTTGGAATATTTTTGTTAAAATTCACTGAGCTATTTAAAAGCATAATTTTATGTCCACATTTTACAGGTATGAGGTCAAACAACATCCTTAAAGTTACATCATTATGTGACTAGCTCTAGAAATCAAATACTATTTTAATTCTGAGTTCTAAGTAAGTTTACCAGAAGAATCCTAGACAGTTCATATATGTCTGTTGAGATCTTGAGACAATAGAGAAAGCAGGAGTTAGAAGAAAATTTCTGAAGATTATGATCAGTGAGAAGTTTTTCTAGTAGAAAAGAATAAAATGCACGGAAAGGGAAAAACAAACAGGTAATTAATTAAATTCATTTATAATTATTTAAATTATTAAAATTATTTAAAGTGAGCATAAGTGAAAGTGAGAGCTACCAAACTGTGTATTGCATGGCTTGTACATAATGATAGGAAAATGCAGGAGTATTTCTGGAATTTTGTCTGATTCCTGGAAGATAACTTTTGGTAGCCACAACTTGAGATCATACTTCTTTCTCTATTACTTTAGCTGAAAATACTCCTTTTTAAAAAATTGACTTTATTGAAATATAGTTGATTTACAATGTTATGTTAGTTTCAGGTATACAGCAAAGTGATTAAGTTATACATATATATATATATAATAGTTTGCCTCTGCCAATCCCAAACTCCCAATCCACCCCTCCCCCATGGCAACCACAAGTCTGTTCTTTGTGTCTGTATGTTTCTATTTTGTATTGATAGATAAGTTCATTTGTGTCATATTTTATATTCCACATATAAGTGATATCATATGGTATTTGTCTCTCTTTCTGACTGACTTCACTTAGTATAATAATCTCTAGGTCCATCCATGTTGCTGCTGCTGCAAATGACATTATTTCTTTCTTTCTTTTTTTCAACAGCTGAGTAATATTCCATTGTATATATTTACCACGTCTTCTTTATCCATTCACCTGTCAGTGGACATTTAGGTTGTTCCCATGTCTTGGCTATCGTGAATAGTGCTGCTATGAACACAGGGGTGCATGTATTTTTTCGAATTATATTTTTTTCCTGATATATGCCCAGGAGTGGGATTGCTGGATCATATGGCAATTCTACTTTTAGTTTTTTTGAGAAACCTCCATACTGTTTTCCATAGTGGCTGTACCAATTTACATCCCCACCAACAGTGTAGGAGGATTCCCTTTTCTCCCTTTCCTAGCCAACATTTATTATTTGTAGACTGTTTAATTATGGCCATTCTGACCAGTGTGAGGTGGTACCTCATTGTAGTTTTGATTTATATTTCTCTAATTTTAGCTGAAAATATTCTTTTGCCTTTGTCTCACTCATTGTCTCACCTGCATTGGATGAGCTTGTTGTCTTCTACCCCTGCAATCCCATCCTTTCATCTTTGGATATTGTTTATATGTGTAAACATACAGATTCATAAATCATCAAAGTACACTCCTGATCTGTGGGTCCTTTTAACTTCTGCTATTTTCCAGGCCACTGTGAATAATAGAAAACCCAGCCGTAGCTGTGAGGGGCAAACTATAGAGAACTCTGATGAATTCCTGCTATCCTGTATGACAGGATTCCGACCGCAGACTACAGAGTAATACATAAAAAAGTCTTCAGAAGCCTGAAGACTTTGGCTACCTATATAGTTTCTAAACTGCTGGACTTTAGACTTCCTGTGATGTGCCTATAGCAGTTCTAGAGAAGGAAGAAGAGCAACACAGCTGTTTATATGGAATATATTTGCAAGCACTGATGAGCCAAAGATTCTCTGTTAGTGACCTAGACGTTGGCATTAAGATGATGCATTAAGGCATCATAATGTAGCTATTTCCTGAGGCAGGGGCAGCAGTGTGGGTGATCACTTATGTAGGTAAGGAATAAATAAGTATGATATTTTCACTTGTATGTTGTATGATAGCAGTGTGTTTCATTTGGCCATGTTCAAATCTACAGCAGCTTTTAAAAATCAGGAGAAACTTTTTTATGAAGTAAGGTGAAAGGAATTGCCAACAGTACAAAAGTACAGCTTCAGTTTTTGCCGTTACTGAAGATAATTTGCTGTCTTTTAATGTTTACTAAATTTAGCAGTAATTTATACATGAAATTTAAAACTGTCCATATTTAACAATACAGACTTTTATTTATTTATTTTTTTTACTTCCAATGCTGTGTGGTGTGCTTGACCTCTAGCAGAGGTCATTTTGGTTGGTTGCTTTTTTTCCCCCGGTCAGGATCAGCTCTTACCACGTCTCCTGGTTTGATAGAACTAACTTTCTTATTTGTGGACGTAATTGATACAACAGTATCATTTGCTCGTGGGCCTGGTTGGCTCTCCCTTTGAGACTTTGGCTACTGCCGACGTGGGTCAATGAAGTAGCTCTTACATGTCCCCTAAGTGCAAAGACCAATTCCATCTCTTGGGGCTGTGTTGACACTGCAGCTCCTAGTTACCCCTGCACAGCCTTCTGACCCCACAGAGACCAAAGACAGGGGTGGGGAGTAGGGGTAGAATTTGCTACATGCATCAGGGCACTGCCTACCAACCCTTAAGACCTACCGAACATACTGTCTTTAGGCGATGATCAGAGAGGCAGAGCCAGGATCTGAACTCAGTTTTCTCAGTTCTCCCAAATCCACCAACTCTGTGCTAATGAGTAGCACTGATTGAGAATTTGTTATATGCCAGATGTTAATGTAAGCACTTAATACATGAGAACTCGTTTGCTGCTCACAACAACCCTAGGAAGTGCATTTCATTATTATCTCCATTGACAGATGAGAAACTTGAGGCACAGAGAGGTTAACTGACTTGCCCAAGGTAACAGAGTTAAAAAATGGATAAAGACCCAGGCAGTCTTAGAGCTCCATCTCCCTAAACAGTTCTCTCCCCTGCCCCCCTCCCCGCAGTAAGCTCTGGATACTAAGATTCCACTTCTGACAGCTTATGAAGAGTAAAATGAGTAGCTGAGTGGTAGGTGTAGCCTTCATTCCCAGTACCTAACACCTGCATTCCATTGTTCCATGGCGCCCACTGGATGCAACTCGTGGAGCCCCAGAAGTGGTCTCTCAGTTGCCATCATGCAACTGGACTGCAGCTGATAATCATTCCTCTTGGACCTGAAAAAGTTTTGACAGTAGATATTTTATAAATCTAGCAGCAGTGTATAGGTAGTTGAATATTTAATAAAACCCTATTGTGAAGGCTTGTGAATATCAAAGGGAGCCTTTTCTAAGATAATCATCTCGCCTTAATTTCTTCTGATATTAAAAATATGAAATCTGGGCTGCCCTGGTGGCGCAGTGGTTGAGAGTCCGCTTGTTGATGCAGGGGACGCGGGTTCGTGCCGCGGTCCGGGAAGATCCCACATGCTGCGGAGCGGCTGGGCCCGTGAGCCATGGCCGCTGAGCCTGCGCGTCCGGAGCCTGTGCTCCGCAACGGGAGAGGCCACGGCAGCGAGAGGCCCGCGTACCGGAAAAAAAATATATATATATATATATGAAATCTGATTTGCTTAAAGCAAGGTGTAGCTGTCATGGGTCTGGTCGCACTGCGTCTCTGGTGGCAGCTCTATGTATTTGTGATCACTGCTTCCTATTTGATGAGAACTCTGAGCAGTTGTTTTTCACGTCATATCATACAGTTTCTTTCCAGAGACTACTGTGGGTGCTACTAAGTCATGTTTCATTTTATTGATAAGTAGTGTTTTATTAATATGTTAGAGATATGAATGTATCAAAATTCGTAACATTTTATAAGCTTCAGATTCATACGCATGTACCCAAGTGTGAGATACCATTTTAGAGCCACTTACTGGAACCACATTATCAGCTATCAGGTTAGAGTTACATTCAGTCCAGTGAACAAGGAGGGACTTGGAAGCAGCCCCTATGGAATTTTCACCTTTTTATTTGTAACTGATTTCTCATTACTAAGTAATTGATGCCAGTTTTCATCAAGAAAGATCCCAAGCTGTTTTCATAAATAAAGCCTACCGTCTGAAAATACTTTCAGTCCTCTAGGAAATGACAAACTGTACTTCCTTATAAATGCTCAGTAATGGCCTACTTACCGTCTATTATGTTGGGTTTCTAAGTGCTATTAGGAGTTTCTTTTACATTCTTTTCATTAAGGTAAAAATGGCCATTAAAACAAGTTTTTAAAGGGTCATTTTAAAATATTTGCCATTTGAAAAATAGAATGAACCCACTCAATGTGTCCCTGAAGTGTTGGACCAAGCTGTGTTGAAGGGGGAAGCTTTTGAGTTGGTGGAATTTTCCTTTTCAAGCCGGGTGCCCCATAAAAGCTTTTCTGTGTTCTTCTTCAGGTATGTGGCCAGTTGGATAGACAGAAGGCAGCATCAGTCAGAAAAGGCCAATTTAACGATTCTTTTTGATAAATACATTGCTGCATGCTTGGATAAGCTGAGAAGAAGCTTTAAAACCATCACTTCAATTCCAGAGAGCAGCCTGGTGCAGGTTTGTCCTGGGTCACACCGTTTCACACTCTAGTCCTGATGTGGTAGTGTGGCTTGATCAAAATAGAAGTTCTTGCTTGTTCAAAAAGATGCAATGGTTTCTGGAACGGTTAGGTTGCTCCAACCCTCCCCCACCCCAGCCCCCGTGTTCCCCAGTGCTTTTTGCAATCGTCTGTCACACGCCTATCACATGCTATGACCATTTGGGTTTGTGGTCTGTTTCTTGCACAAGACTGTGAACCAGAGGACTGAAGCCACCTTTTACCATTTTTATATCTCCAGAGATTTCCATAATGCCAAGCACATAGTAGGTCCCAATACATTATTGAATCATTGCGTTCTTCCCAAGTGTATTTGCGTGGAATAAGAAGAACAGGATAGTAACAGCCTCATTTATTTTTCTGTTTCCTAAGTAACTGGCCAAGAGAAGGTGCTCAGTGTGTTGTTTTTGAGTACAAAAACATTCATGCAATTAAAGATGTTGGCCGGTGAGTAAGAGAAAGCTTCTGAACTCCGCCTCGTTGGGCACCACCCTGCCAGGCCTCCCACTCTCTCTTCCCTTTCTTTTCTCCCCCTCCCAAAAATAGTCCTCAAGTCAGGTCAGTCTAGTTCATAGTATTTCAGGGATAGATTTTTTTTTTCTGATCCTCATTGTGAGACAGCTGGTTAGAGTGAAGAGTATATATGATACATTGTCATGGCAGCAAATGAAAATAATTCACAGCACACAGAAATGAAGGTTGTGATCTTAATCTCAGCGTGAAGAATAACTATCCCCAGCCTTTACAAGTCTAAAACTTGACAGAAGGTTAACAGTTAGAAACCTTTATTTGTGTCTCTTTAGGAGCAAAATTGGTTTTGAAGTACTTTGTTACCATGAAGTTACTATGATACAGAATTTGTTTGAAGCTAAATTAGAAATAGTCACAAGCATAATAAGAAGAGAAAGTTCAGGTTTTCGGATAATTCACACACCAATTAAGAAAACGATAGTCTTCAACAGTAATTATCTGAGGTATAATTTATTTCTGAAAGCAGGTCTGAATTTATTCATAATGAATTAATTTTGTGGTTAGCCTAATTAGACGTCCTCTGGTGTAATACTTGCAAAAAAGCAAGTGTCGAGTTCCTTCTCAACTTGACTTGTGTATTTGTGTTTCTCTGTGGTGCGAACTTTTTCATTCAAGAGTAGTGTGAAAATAAGTCAGTAGGAATTAATATGATTTTTGCTCTCACTTCCTCCTTTTGTAGTACTCAGAAATGGCATTTTATCCTTAACTCCTTTTTTGGCTGTTGTTGTATAAAGTCGTCTCTTTGCAGTGATTGCTTATAAGGACAAAATGTGAGACAAAAATGAGCGTACAGGAGAATAGCTTAAGAAGACTACCCTTATTTTTATCGAAGTATAGTTGATTTACAATGTTGTGTTATACATACTGGTATACAGAAAACTGATTCAGTTATGTATATATGCACACACATATATACACATATATATGTATGTATATATATTCTTTTTCATATTCTTTTCCACTGTGGTTTATCACAGGATATTGAATATACTTTGTGCTATACAATAGGACCTTGTTGTTTATCCATTCTACATATACTAGTTTGCATCCGCTAATCCCAAACTCCCAATCCATCCCTCCAGCCCCACTTCCCCTTGGCAACCACAAGTCTGTTCTCTATGTCTGTGAGTCTGTCTCTGTTTCATAGATAAGTTCGTTTGTGTTATATTTTAGATTCCACATACAAGTGATATCATGTGATATTTGCCTTTCTCTGTCTGACTTCACTTAGGATGATAATCTCTAGGTCCATCCATGTAGCTGTAAATGGCATTATTTCATTCTTTTTAAAAGGCTACTTTAAGAAATTAATGTACTGTGTTTTCCAGTATATGAAACTTTTTTGCTTTACATTTGGTAAGGTGTTTTAACTCATTCAGAATATGCACCAGGGTATGATTTTATTAATTGCTGGCACAGAGCTTAAAATGTTTTCCAAGTACTGTGTTTGGGAGAAAACAGAAAAAATCAGGTGAGTTATCAGCAAGTTCAAATCAGTGGATAATGTCATATGCAGACCTTTCAGTCTTTTTCATTTTGATTTTAACAGTTCCTTAGACTCACATGGCTTCTACTCAGGAATAGCAAAGCCTCAGAGTTTTACATTATTTTTCTTGATAACAAATTGGTGAGTTTTATTCCATTAGAAGATTATTTTAAATTGGCAATCACGGCACAATATAAAATAATGGAAATCAAGAGAGACTGAAAAATATAAACAGGCGCTCAACTATTTAAATTTTGAAAACATTTCCAAATTATGTCCAGGACCCAGTTTCCATGTTACCATGGATTTTCCCCACCTCTCATGGTTGGGAAGGAGAGGCACACACATGACGTGCTTTGTTATAGCTTCCGTAACTGTGTGTATGATAGTGATAAAAATCTACTGCTGCCTCCAAAAACTGGGGGAAGGGTATCATGAGTTTTGAGGGTCTAGGACAGTACTAAGTCATGAAAACCAGTTTTGTGCTTTAGAGCAGGGGTCCCCAATCCCCGGGCCTCGGACCAGTACTGGCCCCGTGGCCTGTTAGGAACAGGGCCACACAGCAGGAGGTGAGTGGCGGGCCAGCGAGGAAGCTTCATCTGCCTCTCGCTCCCCGTTGCTCCTCCGCATTGCTCACATTACCTCCTGAATCATCCCCCCACTGCCCCCGCCGTCCATGGAAAAATTGTCTTCCACGAAACCGGTCCCTGGTGCCAAAAAGTTGGGGACTGCTGCTTTAGAGAACTAGCTCAAAAACATGTTCATTTTGGTTATGATTTCACATGACAGAGGTGTTTGCAGCACCCATGTTCCCTCCTTACTGACCTGATTGCCCTGGACACGGAGTGTGTTTCAGACCAATAGAGCCGTTTCACCCGGAGGTGAAGAGCAAGTTCCTGAACAGCCTTTCTTCCAGGGTTAACTTTAGTGTCCTGTCTAAAAAATGCCAGAGGCTAAGGCTGTCAGTCCGGCTTTCTAAATTTATGACAACAGGTGGGGGAAACAGCTGCTGAAGTACTAAGGGAAAGTGGGTTATCTAAACGTCCAACCGTGGGAAATGGTTACATAGCCTTTCCATCTAGTGCCTTCATTCCCAGGGATATTGTAGGGCAACACTTAGGGAAAAGGAAAAATGCCTTTAGTTTGTTTTTAAGTGAGAAAGTGGTCTATAGAATATACCCACTATGTGTAGTATGTAGTAGTATGACTCCCTATTTATAAAAAAGACAGCACAGCTATATCCCCATTATTTTTTTCTTTTTGGTTTTATGTATTTCTCCTTATTACAGTGATTGTTGGAGGATTTATGATAATGGGTTTTTTTTTTTTAACAGTTTGTTGTTACCTAGAAGATTAGTTTGGTTGAAAGCGGCCAAGGATGTCCACCGCTGACTCAGAAACCCAAGGCCGCCATTTTTTTGTCTCACGGGGTAGCAAATCACAGAACGGGGAGAAATCACAGAATCTCTTAAGGGTACAGTGGATTTGTTAATAAGCCCTGTGAACTTACTTCACTGTTTTAAAAAAAGTTTCCCTGAAAGAATGGCTTTTTCTTTTTCTTTAGACTCTTTGCACTCTTTTGGAATGTTTGTTGACTCCTGAAAATGTACCTTCTGACAGCCCGAAGGAAGTTTATGAGATCTATTTTGTCTTTGCTTGTATCTGGGCATTTGGAGGCATTCTACTACAAGATCAGGTATGTGTAGAAATAGTTTATAGAACCAGTTTTATTTGGGGGGAAATATTATTCTGTGTGATCCCTATGGGGTTTTTAAAAATGTATATTATCATAAATCTATCCTACTTGCCCTATTCTCTCCTAAGCCTGTAACGTTGTCAGCAAGCTCGTTCAGGCTGGTGGTGCTCTCTTTGGCTGATAAGGTCAAATCCATAGCCTTCCATCAGATCTGTCTTCTGAATTCAAGGTTCCATGTCAATACCAGCAGTGTTTCAGTGTGCCTGAGACAGGGTGCTTCATCTGCCCCACCCCCATATTTGCTCTTCCTCTTTCGTCTTTTCCTCAGTGATGCATTTCTCCCAGTTGCTCTAGTTAAAAACCTGGGAGACATCATCTTATTTCTACATCCCATGGTCATCAGATCCTTTCAGTTAGAAAATAGCTGTCACATCTGTCCCCTCTTCTCTATCCCTACAGCCTTAATTCAGGAGTGTATCATCTTTAGATTGTTGTAGGCTACCACATTGTTTTGGCTTGGACTCCCATAACAAAGTATCATACCCTGGGTGGCTTAAACAACAGAAATTTACTTTCTCTCAGTTCTGGAGGCTGCAAGTCCAAAGTCAAGGTGCCAGCACGGTTGAGTTCTGGCGAGGACCCTCCTCATGCCTTGCAGACGGATACCTTTTTCTGTGTCCTCACATGGCAGAGAGAGAGAAAGATAAAAAGTTTTCTTATGTCTTTTCTTGTAAAGTCGCTAATCTAAACATAATCACCTCCCAAAGGCCCCATCTCCAAATACCATCACATTGGGGATTAAGCCTTCAGCATATGAATTTTGGTGGGGAGATAATTCAGTCCACAGCACATAATAACATTCAAATTGGTTTCCAGGTCTCTAGTCCTCTTACCCTCTAAGTAGTCTCACACATGATTCCTAGGGTAATTGTTGTGAACCACAGTCAGCCTCAGGCTGGTTCCTTTCCATTGTTCTTTCCTTCACCCTAAAGTGAAGCTATCATTCCTACACAGCATTGCTAGTACAGTCCGTTTGTGGCTTCTGAGTTCTTCTGGGCAAACACTTGAGATACGAACTTGCATAGATGTGGGCACACACACGCGCGCTCACGCCCACACACGACGCATACCACACACAAACTGCTTAGGCTTGCCGAAGTACAAAGTGGGAGTTTTTCACCTTTAGAATTTGCACATCTAATCTCTCCCATGCACCTCTCTGTATAGATTTTTTCATGTAATCTTTACAATAATTCTTCAAGGTATCCTCACTGTGCAGATAAAGTAAAGCTCAGAGAGGCAAAGTAACTTGACTGATGGGAAATGATGACATCAGGATTCCCACTCATGTATCTCTCTCTCCACAAGCCATCCATGGTACACCAGGATCTCTTATGGTCATAGTGCTTCTATGGGTACCTCTGAATCTTTGAATTAAAAATAGATAGCATATGTCTTCCAGGCTTCCCTAAATGTCTCCAGATGTAAACAGGGAATTTAAATTGGAAGGCATCACAGCCAAGAATGACCCAAATTTGTTGGTTTACTCACTGTAGGTTCTAAAATCCATGGTTGCTATAACCTGAGGGCCAGTTCCTCTTCTTGTTACTAGGTAACCATAAATTATATCTATAAATAAATCTGGCATTCACTTGGCATTCTATATCTTATTCTGACCCTTCTCAGAAGCCACATTTCCTTCAGTAATCTCCAAGTGCTTTCTAAAGAATATAGCCTCTGTTGCCTGAGTGAGAATATTGGGTGACTTCACATGGTTTTTCTCAAAGGCAAAATTTACATGTGTGGATTTCTCCTTCATGGAGACCACATGCAGACTCTCCCTCTCTCCCCCTCTCCCCTTCTCCCCCAAAACCTCATGGGTTTTGTCTTTTTTCCAGTGTTCTCCAGAAGGGTTTTCCTTTTCCAGGGCCTACAACCAGGTAAAAATCACATGAGTAGGAGGTTGACAGCTGAGATCTTTCTACTCCTGATCATAACAGCTCACCTTCCTCCCAGCTGATCCTCTTTTCATCTTTGCAGTTTCCCAGCCTGGCAGCCTTCCAGCCAGTTATTCAAGCCAGCAGCTGGACATCGCATGGTCCCCTTCCTCTCCCAGACACTCTTTCCCCAATTAGTAGTTATCATCATCATCATCATCATCTTTAAACTTTCAAAAAGACTTTAACTGTGAAGCGTTCAAAAGAGAGGCTATGAAGTTGGAAACATGAATGAAGCAGACCCCAGAAAGAGTCTTAGGATAGCCATTTATTCAACAAATTTGGGTGCCTACTGTATGTCAGGGAACGTGCTCAGGGCTCTTAATAGGCTAGCTCGCTGAATCTTCAAAAAAATAAATCCTGTCTATATAGGTACAACTATTCTTCTTTTACAAAAAAGAAACTGAAACTTAGATAAGTTAGCCTGCTTGGGAACATGGCTAACTAATGTCTGAGGCAAGTTCAAGCTGCAGCAGACTGACTCAGGACCTGTGTTCTTAACCCAGGCTGTTGCAAACACCTTCCAAAATTGGCCCCCCATCAACCCTCCCTGAGCCTCCTATAAACAGCCGTTATCCTTTCTCACTTGGCTTCTGAAGTAAGCTCCTCACTGGTCTTTCCGCTTCTATACTTGCCCCATAATCCATTATTCACTCAGCAGCCAGAGTGATTTTTTTTAATGTAAATTGGATTATATGATACACTACTGAGTTTACAACACTTTAATTGCTTTTAAGATAAAACTTTAAAATTTAATACTCTTTACACAGCCTCTGGATCTGGCGCTGCCTCTCTCGCTACTTCTTCCTCTGATGCTGCCTCCCCTCGCTCCCCTCCAGCTGCACCGGCCAGTTTCTGGAACACAGGTTGTTTCGTACCGTAAGATATTTGCACATGCTGACCTCTTCCTGCTTCCTGGAATGGTCTTCTCTCTAATATGTGCCTGTTCTCAGAGATGGCTTCCCTGAACATCCAGTTAAAACAGATTCACCCATTTCTCTCACAACGTCGCCTTTCAAGGCGCCTGTTTATATATTTGTCCTTTTATTGGCTTCACCTCTGCTTGCACCATGCTTCCTCATGGCTTCCCCTTTCTCTTTCCCATAAACTCTATGAGGGCAGAAACCCTGTTTGTTTTCTTCCCCACTATAGAACAAAATGCATTTCAGTGAGAGAATGAATGATTCAAAATTTGTCATCAAAACCACTTTGCTGATGTAGCGGTTAGGTGAAGCCAATTTTGATGTAAAGTAGAAGTCGTATGTATCCTGCCTACAGAGAATGGTGCCAGATAAGGAATACCTTCTGAATGAACTTGATTTCAGACCAACTTCTGTAGGGTGATAAAAAAAAATCTCATGACACCAATCTGAACGTAACTGAAATGAACCTAAACTCATTGACATATGAGTGGTGGTGGGTAGGAATATGAGCTCGGCTTGTTTGGAAAGTGATGGAATCAGCTCTCCCTGCTAAGGCTGATCACCCCTCTCAGCCCCGACCACATTCTCCTATCCTCCAGCCATCCTGTCTGTCTCTATTTGTGTGTGTGAGATAGTGTCTTACAAAAAGTGGGCCGTAGTCCACGGACATAAGGACACCAAAGTAAAAGCAAGTTTAAGAATTCTTCTGGAGAAAAATGGGACTTGAAGTCTTAGATAAGTGAGATTGCTGAATGCAATGGACCATGCACAGTGTTCTTAGAGTTCACCAAAACTCACTTTGCCAGCTCATCCTGGGGATGTAAGAGTCTAGGCCAGGTCATCCTGTAGATACAGAAGGGGTTGTTAGTTGCTAGTACGCAGTTGGAATTTCCCCTCCTGCATCTTCCAAACCCTAATCTAGCAGCAAAGGGCTTGTACCTGTCGTCGTATAAAAGCAGGCACCTTCGGGTTTCCCTGGTGGCGCAGTGGTTGAGAGTCCGCCTGCCGATGCAGGGGACACGGGTTCATGCCCCGGTCTGGGAAGATCCCACATGCCACGAAGCGGCTGGGCCCGTGAGCCATGGCCGCTGAGCCTGCGCGTCCGGAGCCTGTGCTCCGCAACGGCAGAGGCCACAACAGTGAGAGGCCCGCGTACCGAAAAAAACAACAACAACAACAAAAAAAAAGCACCTTCTAGCAAGGAGAACCTGTTTCCTACGCTGTCATCTTCTCTGGAAGATTCTCTTCTAGGGCAGGGATTTGTGGAGTTTTCAGCTAGACCACTGAGTTGTGCTGTGCTAGAAAACCAAGTCCAAGTTCTTTCCCTCATGGCAGAGCTTCTCAGATTTCCAATTTCAAAGACCAACAACATTTCAATAATGATTTGGAGGAATGAAATAGGGTTACCAACTGTCTGCTTTTCTAAATAAGGGCATTTATTTTTAAATGACCATTTATTATCACCATAGCTTTATAAAGGGAAGGATATTTTAACGCCAAAAGTTCCAGGAAGGCTATAAGCTCAAAGAACAGTATTTAAATCAATAATGTTACTAATTTTTTAAAGTATTCCTTTGTTCTTACTTTCCTCATTTTACCCTCAGTTCATGGAGATATTAGTAGAAATCAATACCACCATTTGCTAACCACTGTCTTATAGCATGGTGATTTGCATGATAGCCCATTATTGAATTGAACAACCTCGGGGTCACTGAAGGTTCATCTAAGCTTACCTTGTTCTTTAAGTTAATAATTACTCCCGAAAATTTGTACCTGATGGACATATGGCAATTATAGCTTTCTGCCTTGATGGTATTGTCATTCATTATAGCTTCCTTCTAGTTATTTATTTTTTCTTGGGTCAGTTACTCAATCCCATGTGTAATTATGAGCCTGTACAGTGCAAACACTGTGTGATCAGCCATATTTGCAGGGGCTTTCTGTGTGTTCAAAATTACTTTTAAGTCCGCAATAAGAATTTCTCTTGCTCTCCTTAGGTTTCTGGTTGTCAAGCTGCATTCAGTCAGTGGTGGCATAAAGAGATGAAAGGAGTGAAGTTTCCATCCCAGGGAACAATTTTTGATTATTATCTGGACCACAAAACTAAGAAATTCTTGCCTTGGGCTGATAAAATCCCCCAATTTACTATGGATCCAGAGGCACCTCTGCAGGTAGGTGTGGGGAACACAGTGCTCTTCAAGCCACGTGTGCTGGTTTGAGCCTTGTTTGTTTGTTTTTGAGCAGTCAGTCTTTTTTTCCCTCCCTGATCAATAAATTACTGTTGGCATGGTCAGCATATAACGTATTTCCTTGGAGAGAAGAATCTCAAGTTATAGGAAGGACTAGTGGGATGGTTTCTATATTTCTACAACTTCTTTTTTAAATTTTATTTCAGTTTAATTCTGTGGTAACAGCTTTCTTTAGATTTTCCTAGAAATTGTGTGATTTTATACAAATCGGAAGCATGTTTCTATTAGTTTAGTGAGTCTTACTTCTGACCTTAGTGTGAATTTCTTAAACAGTGCTTTTCACATATAACTTCTTTCCTTTACTCCTCAAGCCATAAAATGAATGTTTGATCTTCTTACTCATATTTTCAAATTCACATGACAGCTCACAGATCTCAGTGAATCTTTATCATCTTTTAACTGTTTATAACTTGTCCTACATTTTTTATATATCAAGTTATTCTTTAACCATCTTCTGATTCTGCCTCAGTCTGTTTTGCTTTTCATTATATTTCTTTCTCAGCATCACGTCGTTTTGATTGATTTTGGAGCTTAGTATTTCAAGTAGTGCTGTATGAAATGCATACAGGTGATTTCTACACTAACCAGGAGGCACGTAGTGTGAAATAAAAGAAAATCCAGTGTGAGTTTCTTGGAGCTACAGTAACCAAGTACCACAAACTAGGTGGCTTCAACAACAGAAGTTTATTGTCTCACAGTTTTGGAGGCTAGAAGTTGAAAATAAAGGTGTTAGCAGGATTGGTTCCTTCTGAGGGCTGTAAGGGAAAATCTCTCCCAGCTTCAGGTGGTTCGCTGAAAATCTTGGTGTTCCTTGCAATGTGGCAACATCCCTCAAATCTTCACATGATGGCATTTTCCCCGTGTGTCTTCTTGGTATTTACATTTCCGTTTTACCAGTCATTTTGAATTAGGGGCCTACTCTGCTTGTATTAGTGTGCTCGGGATACCCTGACAAACTACCAGAGACTGAGTGGCTTAAACATCAGAAATTAATTTTTCTCATAGTCTTAGAAGCTAGAAGTCCAAGTTTGAAGTGTTAGTAGATTTGGTTTCTCCTGAGGCCTCTGTCCTTGGCTTGTAGATGGCCATCTCTTGCTGTGTCCTCACATGGTCCTTCCTCTGTAGACACACATCCCTGGACACTGTCTTGAAGTGTGTCCAAATTTCTTCTTCCTACAAGAATATCAGTCAGATTGGATTAAGTCCCACTCTCTCAGCCTCATTTAAACTTATCACCTCTTTAAAGGCCTTATCTCCAAATACAGTCATATTCTGTGACACTGGGGTCAGGGCTCCAACATATGAATTTTGGGAGGACACATTTCACCCTATAACCACTTAACCAGGAGGAAACTTATCATTTTACAAACCAGAAATTCAGAGGTAGGAAGGCCTTATGACTTGGTGATATCACCAAGGATTCAGATCTTCTCGCCTTGACACTGGCCTCACTTGAAGACTGGTATCCCTCCTGATCTCAAGATGACTCAGTGGTCCCAGGAGTTTGAAGGAAACAAGTTAGGGGGAAAGAAGACTTTCTCATATTTTTTATTAAGACTGAAGAAACTTTTTGCAGAAGCCCCAGAGCAGACTGCCCCCTGTATCCAATTCACCAGGGGTCACATGCCACCTCTAACCCAGTCTCAGGCCAGGGTAATGAGGTTAAGCTTTGACAATCATCACACCATTGCAGGAGTCAGGTTGTGTGGAGGAGGGGCAGAGACTTGAACGAAGTGGGGCTCTGGCAGGAGGGAAGAAGTGGACAGATGGATTCTGGGAGGCAACCAGCAAGGTCTGCTCCATCTGCTTTATAGATTTTGACATCTCTGTTTCCGCTCAGCCTGTCTAGACTTAAGCTACCTACCAGTATTATCTAGGTGGTTGAAAGCTGAGGATTTGTACTTAACCAAAAGAAACACACACACACGTACGTACACACACACACACACACACACACACACACACACACACGACCAAAAAAGTGGTATCACAAGGTTGATGCACCTTATCAGTGATGCATTTTATTCAACAGAGAACCTATCAGGACTTCGTAGTCTTACTGCATACACAACTGCACCAAATGTGGCTATTTGATTAAAAACCTCTTAACATGTTAGAGGAGAACCATACTGAGCCAATAATAGTAGCAAATACTAATATGACATTATAATATGTCAGGACCTTTTCTAAGTGCCTTATTTCCATAGATTAACTAATTTAATCCTTATGAAAATTTTCTAAGGCAGGAACTGTTACTAGCCTTTTTACATATGGAGAAATAGAGGTACCAAGACATCAGGTAATGTGTATACAGTCCGTGATCAGCAGAGCATTCTTTGTGGTAGGTAAGACAGGGCGTGGGCTCCCGACAGATTTGAGTTTGAATCTAAGTACTACCACCTATGAGTTTGGCCAAGTTGTGAATGTTCTCTAAGCTTTAACTTCATCATCTCTGAAATGGAAATGATAACAAAACTCTCCTCATAGGTTTGTTATGAGTGTCATATGATGTAATGCGTGCAAAGGGCTCAGCATAGAACCTGTCACATACTCAGCTCTCAGTAGGTGTTAATTATGGGTATTAATGTGTGGACCTTATTACAGAGTTTATGTGTTTTTCTTATGAGCAATATAAATCCTGCAAGTAGTTTTTTTAATCCCCTTTTTAATTTGGCCACCAAGCAATGTAAGACATATTCATTTCTCTTTAATCACCACGCAGGCTTCTCTTTCCTGCGTGTCTGTGTCTGCTTCCCCTTTTCCTCATCTTATATATTAGTCTCTGTTCCCTGAGTCTGGCTTTTACTTGTATTCTTCGTTTTATTGTATTCTTGTAAGCCACCTCTAACTTTTTGTGAAACGATGTAGCATCTAAATAAATAGCCAATTTTCAAAACAGAAACATGTTATGAGAATTTTTAACAAAACAATGCACGGTAAGTTTCCACAGTGCCTTGGATTTGTGAATATTTCACTTAATGCCTGTTTCCTCCAAGCTGGTCTCTCCTCTCACTGAACTCCTTTAGCGTGGATTGTGCCTAATCATTTTGAACATTAATCATTAATCTTACTGGGCCCAGGAATTGCTACCAATTTTTGGTTGTTTGTGGCTTGGCTTTTCACATGCTTTATCATCTCCTCAAGAGTGGTGGACAGTTTCTTAAGCATTTACTGCATTCCCTTGTATGTGTAACACAAGGTTAGGCAGAGTGTAGGTATTCCGTGATAGGGAGCCTTCGGTGCTAGCTCTTAACTGGAAAATATAAATCAGTTGCTTCTGCTGTGGCACTTTGATGGCACTACCCAGCTGCTCTTCTCAAGCTGTGATGTCTGAACTGATCATTCAAAACAAGAAATTAAGTGGAATCTCTCCTACTGGCTGTTTAGAACTAAGAATTCATTTGGTCTCAATTCTAAAATGACTGGGTTGGTTCAGATACAAAATTTTGGAATGCCTCTCTCTCTGATCTTTCTCTCATTCTATTTTTCTCTCCAGAGAGTTCTGGTTCACACATCAGAGACAACTCGTCTTCAATATTTCATAGAGTTGTTGCTTGAGAAAGGACAGCCGCTGATGCTGGTAGGAAACGCTGGAGTGGGAAAAACAGTCTTTGTAGGTGACATACTAGCAGGTCTCTCCGAGGCTTATACAGTGTCCCATGTGCCTTTCAACTACTACACAACATCGGCAGCTCTGCAGAGTAAGTGTTCCTCCTGTTCATACTTGAGAAACAAGAGATCAGAAACTGTCAAGGGCAGAACATGCAGCCCAAAGAAATGATTACTTTTGCTAGGCTTTAGACATTTTGCTTAGGATGCATTTTTACTTGTCACCATTCTGGCTAAATATACTTTGTCTGAATATTGTGATTTTTGGCTTTCCATATCCTGGCTTTTTGTGGGTTACTACTGTATAGAACAGCAAGAATTTACGTCAACAGTGTTCATTGCTTTGCCTCTAAACCGTTTGGTTAGCTTTAATCAATTTCACGGAGCCCTAGCAACAGAAGAATATACTCCAGGAAGAGTGCACTGGTTACCTTTTCAAGTAAGGGACTGATTTAGGGGGAAGTTCATTCAAACTGTATTGATGAAATGACAGGCCCCAGGTTGTTAGTTAAATTTTAGAAGAGCTATGAGAATAATTTTTAACTGTTGAATACATGTGTCAGCGTAATCAAAGGAACCACATAGATTTGGGGCATTCTGAGTTTGGAAGGGCACATGAAGTAGATGTGTAGAAGTAGAGAAGCACTGATATCGATACAAAGAGCTGATAGTGGTAACTCTGTCACTCTGGCCAGCACAGCAATGGGGCTGTGCTGAATGGGGGCAGCAGAACTCCCTTCTGTCCGCTACTGTAGGAAACCTGTTGCCCTGAACGTGTTTTCTTGTTGTGTGTGTTGTTGCTGTTTTCTCAGCTCTATCAGTAAAGATTAATAACATATTTTCTTATCACGGACATCAACTCAGCCAAGAACGATTTTTCTGTAATCTCTTTCTTAATCAAGTTTGTCTTCTTCATCATTGTGACTGGAACAGTTAAAAAGCTGACTCAGAAGTTTTTCATTCATTTCTTTAGCAAATATGTATGATTTATCTACTTTCTCTCCAGACACTGTGTACAATACATGTTTTTCATTTGCAGACACAGAAGAAGGGATCACTTTATCGCTTGTAAATGGAAGACTAGGGCTGCAATTCAGTAGTTGAACAAAGTTCAGCTTGCTAATTCTTGGAAGGGATACAGGCATGAATAGATTTAGACATTGCCTATTAGCATGAGGAATAGAAAGAGGTAGTGTACTCTAAAGAAAGGGTTTCAGACCTTTGAGATGGGGTGGTATGCAGGCAAAAAGGGGACTTAGGATAGAAGAATCAGCTTAAGCAAAGACATGAAAGAGAGGAAATTGTGGGACATATTCAATTAATTGAATCTCTAAGTTGACTGAAGCATAGTGGTCAGGCAGAAGATAGGGCAAAGGCTGGAGTGGCGGGTTGGAGTTCTATTATAGATGGAGTGACCAATTGTCTACTTTGCCAAAGGCTGGGAAGATATGGAACTTGTAGTGCTAAAACTGGGATCATCCCAGGCAACCTGGGATGGTTGGTCACTGTGACTGTGGAGAGAGCTGAGATGCAAGTGGAAGAGAACATATTTCATATGGTAGGAAATGGTGAGCCATTGTTGGGGAGCAAGGAACTGACAAGATGCAGGCTCTGCTTTGGGAGGAGAAGTCTGTGGTGGGGAGACCAGTCCCCTTGAGCAGTGTGCTAGCCAAATGAAACGGTGCCCTGGACTAGAGTTGTAGGGGGAAAGGTGAAAAGGAAGAGACATGTACAGGCTGTGGTTGGGCCAATCAGGGACCAGGAGGGAAAGACTAAATTCAGGCTTTGCTTCTGGCTGACTGGGAGATGTTAATTCTATAAACAGGAGCACAGAAGTCTAAAAAGAAGAGATGGGTTGTGAGTGGGGAAGAGGCTTTTTAAATTGAGTTTGGGAACAGGCGTCTGTTGTCCAGCAAGCATTTGGAAATGCACATATGCTGCTTGGAAGAGGGGTTTGTTAATTTATTCATTGTATATTTCTTCATTCATTCCTTTGTTCTTTTAACAGTTACTTATTTGTTGTGGTTGTCATCAGGAATACAGATGAGCGTGGTATAGTTCCACGTCCTCAAGCTATTTATAGTCCATTTAGAGAGTCGGCAAGTAATTAGATGCTACATCTCAGATCCACACCGTTCAAGATGTTCTATACTCATGGGTTTCTCTTAAACATACCGACACAAAGTCAGATACGCATGTGAAGAAATGTAATTTGATGTATACACAGGATAATGTCTACATACAGTATCTTCTTGTACTTCTGCACCCTGTGGCCCAAGAAGAGAGGTGTGAGAGATTCTTGAGCTGTCCCTAGGCTCTGTTTTGATAAAGAAAGACTGATCCACCAGGTTCTGGGTGGACCAGCAGTGGTTCGTGTTTTACAGTAGGTACAGGGAAGGAAGGGGCAAAGGTCAGCAATGGTGTGGTCTCAGATGTGATGGCCAGTGTGACATCACGCTGCAGATACTGACTCTCTAGGAAAGGAGAGTCAAGGTGAGCTCGAGGAGAGTGTGACATAGAAGGTGGTGAACAGAGACATGTTTCTGGGATTAACCTGCAGAGAAATGGTACTTGAAGCCACAGAGTGGGTGAAATGGGGAGAGGATGAGGAAAAACGAGAAAAAAGGACTAAGGTTCTATTTTATATTCATATATAAATATGTTTATATTTTATTATATATAAACAGAAGGTTACACTTTATTTGGTGGACAGAATTATACATTGGTTTCAGATTTACTTGAGAAACCTCTAGAGAAAAAAGCTGGTCGTAACTATGGTCCAGGAGGAAATAAAAAATTGGTTTATTTTATCGACGACATGAATATGCCTGCAGTGGACTTATATGGCACTGTTCAGCCCCACACTCTGATTCGACAGCATATTGATTATGGTCACTGGTAAGCGATTGTCTGTATTGTATTTTCTACCAAAATCTACTTATTATGACTATGGATAAACATTTAAAAATGGAATTAGCGGGGTGGGATAGGGAGGGTGGGAGGGAGACACAAGAGAAGAGGGAGGAGATATGGGGATATATGTATATGTATAGCTGATTCACTTTGCTATACAGCAGCAACTAACACACCATTGTAAAACAATTATACTCCAATAAAAATGT
Organism: Delphinus delphis; assembly: GCF_949987515.2. Classification (NCBI taxonomy): domain Eukaryota; kingdom Metazoa; phylum Chordata; class Mammalia; order Artiodactyla; family Delphinidae; genus Delphinus; species Delphinus delphis. The sequence continues at coordinate 33,714,800 of NC_082691.1, read as the reverse complement.
TTTAAAAAAATGGAATTACCCCCGTTTCTTCCTCTTCTGAGGAGCGTTTTCTATGATACGTTTTGGGTTTCACTTTGCATCCCCTGTTGCTCATCTTAAATGGAATAGGTTTGCTTTGAATCTTTGGAGGAAGTGGGTTGAAAAGTATCTTAGAGACGTAAACTGTCTAGTTTAAGCGTTAAGCTCCTTAATGCATTAACTCACACTCAATTACTTAGGGGAAGCTTGACATTTTCTGTGGGATGTAACTATCTGGTAATATCTGGGCATTGCAGTCTGCAGTCCCCCAGTCTTGCTGTGGGTGTTTCTAACCAAACTCACATGAGAATCTCTAAGCAGTAATAGTACCTATTGATTTGGCTCCATATGTTGATTCTGGCATCAAAGGAGCCATGTAGTCTTCAGTTTTCTGAACTTTAGTTTTTATGTCTCTCAGGTAGGCTAACAAGCTCAACGTCACAGAGCGATTGTAAAGATCGAAAGAAACAATTGGTGAAGTCCTTTATGGATTGGTGGGTTTTGTTGTCATTTTGAGCTTTGGGACTTAAGGTTCTGTTTTCTGTCTTGCAGGTATGATAGACAGAAAGTGATGCTTAAAGAAATCCACAGCTGTCAGTATGTTGCCTGCATGAATCCGATGGTGGGCAGTTTCACTGTCAATCCTAGACTACAGGTAGGGTGTTGAATACTGCTCTCCTCCAAAGAGCCCCTGAATATCATACTCACATGTTGTAGATCTTGATTCTTAGTGCTTTGGGGTAAAGATTAGGATGAATGGTTCTACTGGACATTTGGTGAAGCATGGAAACTTATTTTAATTAATAGACTTTTTAGGGCAGTTTCAGGCTTACAGAAAAATGAGCTGAAAGTACGGAGAGTTCCCGTATACTCGCCGTGACCCATTTAAAAACACCTTGCATTAGTGTGCTGCATCTGTTACATCTGATGAGCCAATATTGACAAGTTATTATTAACTGAAGTCTAAAGTTTACATTAGGGTTCATTTTTTTGTGTTACACATTCTGTGGGTTTTGGCAAATGTATAATTACAGGTATCTGTCATTAAAGTATCACATAGAGTAGTTTCACTGTCCTAAAAATGTCCTGTACTCCCTCCACCTGTTCAGCCCTCTCCCCCCCAACCCCCTCACCGCCGAATCCCTGGCAACCATTGATCCTTTTCCTGTCTCTATGGTGTTGCCTTTTCCAGAGGGTCGTATAGTTAGAATCATATAGTATGTAGCCTCTTCAGACTGGCTTCTTTCTTTCTTTCTTTTTTTTTTAAATTTAACATCTTTATTGGAGTATAATTGCTTTACAATGGTGTGTTAGTTTCTGCTGTATAACAAAGTGAATCAGCCATACGTATACATATATCCCCATATCTCTTCCCTCTTGCATCTGCCTCCAACCCTCCCTATCCCACCCCTCTAGGTGGTCACAAAGCACCGAGCTGATCTCCCTGCGCTATGTGGCTGCTTCCCACTGGCTATGTGTTTTACATCCGGTAGTGCATATACGTCAGTGCTACTCTCACTTCGTCCCAGCTTACCCTTACCCCTCCCCGTGTCCTCAAGTCCATTCTCTACGCCTGTCAGACTGGCTTCTTTTACTTAGCCTAAATATGCATTTAAGGTTCCTCCATGTCTTTTCATGTCTTGATAGCTCATTTCTTTTTATCACTGAATAATACTCATTGTCTGGATGTACCATAGTTTGTTTATCCATTTACTTATTTAAGGTTGCCTTGGTTGTTTCCACATTTTGGCAATTCTGAGGAAAGCTACAGTAAATATTTACGTTCAGGTTTTCTGAGTGCATGTAAGCTTTTAAATAATCATCACCACCACCACCGTACGTACAACAACAGCATACAACAGTCAGTGTTGTTTACTAGTTTATGAGCGGTCCCTTGAAGCTCAGCTGGGTGACTCTGCTGATCTTGGCTGGACTTGTTCACATGTTGGGGAGTTAACTGTCAGCTACTCAGGGTGGCTTTGGCTATAATGATTGTGATTGGGACAACGTGGCTCTGTGTCACGTGTCTCTCATCCTTTGGCAGGCATGTAGAATTCATTGCAGAGGTAGAGCCTTAAGACAGCAAGTGGAAACACAAGCGTCTGACAGTGACTGGTACCCTGTTACTTCTACCTCCTTCTGTTGCCTTGAACAAGTCTTATGGGAAGTCTGAGAGAGTGGAAGGCACTACCAAGTTACATGGCAATGGGCATGGATAGAGGAAGAGTTGAAAAAATAAGGTTCCCCCCCCCCTTTTTTTGTAATCTACTGGTCCCATTACATTTTGTATTTTATGCAACTCTTATATTTGTTTTTCTTTTCAGAGACATTTCACAGTGTTTGCATTCAACTTTCCATCCATGGATGCACTAAACACCATCTACAGCCAAATCCTGAATTTCCATTTCCAGCAGCAAGCATTTGGTCCGTCAGTTCTCAGGAGTGGCCCCACTTTGATACAGGCAGCAATCGCATTCCATCAGACCATGACACACAACTTTTTACCCACAGCCATTAAATTCCACTACCTCTTTAATCTGAGAGACCTGTCAAACGTCTTCCAGGTACCTCAGTGGCTCTGTGTTATGTGTCTTGAGTAGAACACTGATTATAGCAATATTAATGGCGTTCATTCATAGAACTTAGTCGAAAACTATGCTACGTACTTGAGCATGTATTCTTTCATTTTCCACCATAAACTTCTCTATGAAGTTAGTATGGCAGGTTTATTAGTCCCATTTTGTCAGTGAGAGTAGTGAGTCCTCTTAGGTTGCTAGAGACTTAGCAACAGAAGCTAAGGTAGAAATCTTAGTTCCCTATTTCATTTATTCCATATAAATATTTGAGTGTTTCTGTGCAAGTAAGAGGGATAATTTTTCATTTTTTAATATGTATGTGATACAGTTTTAAAACATGCATCAAGAGAAATTATAATTTCTTAAATTCCTAGATTATTTTGGTTTGGCATTGACACTAAACTTGCTTATCTGGTAAAAGGGCAGTATGTATGTATATGATTTAGAAAGGAAGTTCCAAAGAAGGAATTCAAAACTTTTGAATTCTGAAAATATCCAACTTATGTGGCCTACTTGGTAGAGTAAAAGCAGTTGAAGAGTTATTTATGGCTCAAAGTTCTTTTGTGACAGAAGTAGTAAACTGATTGAATATGAAAACTTCATGAGACTTCTTTATATTTGGTGATTTTTGTTTCTTTATACTTTTATAGCCCTCCTTTCTAAATCACTCCACAACTGCTTTAAAACTCACACCGCATTAGGCAAAAGTTTCCGCAGAACGTGGACCATTCCTTTTCATCTCGATATTTCTAGCACCCGCCTGAAAGACTGTGCTCAATAAAGTGGTGTTTAAAAGCAGATTTTTGATCTTAGGAGGGAAGGGAGACCATGGGGTGAGAGGCCTGTCTTCTCACAGTTCATATCCAGTCTTTCAGCTACACGTGATATCAACCAGTTCTTTAGCCTTTGCAGCTAAGTCTCTATGACTCCCTTGGTGTTGTCCCATAAGCCCAGAGCACAGTGACTCTCTCCAGGAGGACTGGGTCTATATGAATCCAAGATATGAAGGACAGTGTTGAGGAAAGGGGGGAATAAAAATGCTTTGACTACCCATGAAGGGTGAATTCAGGCAGTGGACTTTGGGTCTCATATGTTTCATCTGTGAAATGAACGGGTTAGATTAAATGATATCACAGGATTTTAGAGTAAAAATTATTATCATCCTGTGACTTTCATGTGTGCTGTTTGTACTCTGGTTTTGGAAACTTAATTCACTGAAGGCAGCAGGTACAAGTTCTAAAATCTGGTATTTAGTTCCTAGGCTGACTCTTGAAGTAGTGTTAGCTGCATTCCTAAAAATGGGTATAAATGACAGTTAATTTTTTAAATGTTGCTTATCAGAGAGTACAACTACTAATATGTATCTACTACTCTTTATAACACTTCTTGTAACTCAGTGTATTGCTAAATTCAGTACACAGTTAAAGAAAACGTTAAAAGGAAATATTATCTTGGAATGCCACCACCTTCTGAAGTTTTAATATTTATCACTCTTGCCTTGTAGGGGATTTTATTTGCTTCTCCTGAGTGCTTAAAGGGTCCAAATGATTTAATACGCCTGTGGCTTCATGAATCTTCTCGTGTTTATGGAGACAAACTGATAGACACAAAGGATCGTAATTTGTTTCATAAAAACATGCTGGAAACTGCTAGTAAATATTTTGAAGTAAGTAAATGAATGCCAGAGGTCACTGTTTGCTCTGGCACAAATTGGCATTGGGGCAGAAATGGGATAAGGATGTGAATGAATTGTGCGTACTCTTACCTGGCTGAAACAGCTGTGACCCCAGGGTGCAGTTGGCCTGTACTGGGGAGCAGCATACCCACCTACTCATGGTTTGATTTGCAAGCTTTTCCCTGCATAGGCCACTCTGCCTCCAGATGAATCATTTCTGGAGACTGACACGACCGTGTCTTTCTCTTCCTCCTCCTGCAGGGTGTAGACAGCTCCGTGCTGCTTCAACAGCCCCTCATCTACTGCCATTTTGCTAATGGCAGCAAAGACCCGTGTTACCTGCCGATGAGAGACTGGGAGGTGCTGAGGACATTTCTGACCGAAGCCTTAGATAACTACAACGAACTCAATGCCGCCATGCACCTTGTTTTATTTGAAGACGCCATGCAACATGTGTGAGTTGACTGGCTGTGATGCTTTTCCACAAAGTAAAAATGGCTGGGTGTCCACAATTGTTGTTGTTGTTCAGTGTGATCTGTTGAATACTTGGAACTATCAGTTCTTACTTCTTGTTTGCCATACAGTATAAAACTAAGTGTCTCCATGAAACTTAAATAATGTTAAAAACCAATGTTACCTCAAAAAAAAAAGAAAAAAAGAAAACTTGATTGACAACACAAGAAGAAAAAACAAAGGTAAGCCACAACCCTCTTAAATGACATAAATATGTCACATCCCAGTAAATGCACCACTTACCATGTCATAAGCCAGAGGCAACTTGTAGAAGACCTCAAGAATGTACATATGTAGGAAGGAAATTGACTTTTACACTAAAGAAAAGTAATTGATAATCTGAGTTAGATGAGAAAATTATCTTCTGCAAAAAGTCATTCAAATCTTCTTAGTTTATATAACTATGACTGTATGGGCCTGATTCAGAGAAGGTCACTAAGAGCTTTTATTGCTTACCTTCAGCAAATACAAGAATATCAAACGTAATTCTTTGTATAATAGTAGATGAGTTTTATATAAATGAATAAATAAATAATAATAGGTTTAGGTGTCATGGATCCTTTAAAAAATATTAAGTGTCTATAAATTATGTCACAATCTTAATAAGGTCTTACAAGGTACACTACTTTTTGAAGTGCTGTCAGAGCCATAATTTCATTTCCTTTTACTGTACCTCTGTTAGGTAAGAATATTAAGAAAGAGGAAGGTAAGCGACTTGTTCAAAGTCTTAAAGTTCGTAAGTGGCAGAGGCAGGATGGACTCAAACTGATTTTCTTTGGTTAAGAATGTTGATTGAGTGCCTACTTAGTGCTAAAGAGGAACATTGCCAGCCTATTCAGTACTTATGTGCATATTAGAAAAAAAGAGGGAGGGCCATGTTTTCTGGGTAGAAAATTAGAAAAAGGCCCCTCTCCTGGTGTAGAGCATGGCTGACAAGGCTCTTACCTCCTAGCCTGGGCATCCTGTGCAGTGCACAGATTATGCGACTGTCTGTGGCACCCCTGCTGTCAGACATTGCCTGAGGTACTGGGGAGACAGCAGCAAAGACAGTCTAGTTCTTTCTCTAATCGAGCTTATGTTTTAGTGATGCGATGCATTTATACGGATATGAACAAATAAGCAAGTGAGAAAAATGGCAGAAAGTGGTATGTCCTGCTGAGGAATAAAATTGATTGACTCTGAGAAATAAACATGTGGATTCCCAAAGAGAGACTGGCTATCTATGTGAGGAGGTGACATTTAAGGTGAGATCAAAATGATACGCAGGAGCTAGGCATGGAAAGATGTGGAGGAAGGACATTCTAGGTATGGGCAGATGTCATGTGGCCTCAAGACTGAACGTTCAAAAGCAGAAAGAGGGTCATTGTGGCAGCATCCTGGCGAAGTGGGGAGAGCAGTATATGACAAGATGGGGAGGTGGGCACAGGCCTCACGTGTACAGTGTGTTTCCTTTTAACCAGAGGAGGCGGGGTTTATTTCATTCTAACTGCAGTGAGAAGCTTTGGGTCAGATTTTAGCACGGGAATGACAGGATTTGTTGAAAAGTCTAAACAGCTTGCCGTTGCTGCTGCCATGTGGGAAGTCGATTGCATCTTTCCTTCCAATCCTGTTCTCCTAGTCACCATTATTTCTCAGTGGCTGTCCTGGTCTCCTAGAGCTGCTCTAACAAAACACTACAAACTGGGAAGTTTAGAAAAACAGATATTTATTGTCTCAACAGTTCTGGAGGCAAGAAATCTGAAGGGCTGGAAGGGCTGTGCTCCTTCTGAAGGTGCTGGGGAGGATCTGTTCTAGAATTCTTTCCTTGCTTCTGGTAGTTCCCTGGCTTGTGACAGCCTAATTCCAATCTTCACATGGCAGTTTCCCTTTGTGTGTGTTTGTATCCAAATTTCTCCTTTTTATAAGGACACCAGTCGTACTGGATAAGGTGCTCACCCTACTCCCCTATGACCTCATCCTAACTAGTTTCTTCTTCAATCACCCTATTTCCAAATAAGCTTATATCCTTAGATACTGGAGGTTAGGACTTCAATATATGAGTCTGGGGGGAAGCCATTCAGTGAACAACACTGGCTTTTCAAACAAGTGATATTTGGGCAAAGATTAAAATAATGAAATAAATCAAGAAAGAAGGAAGTATGTGAGGAAGGCGACTCAAACAGACCCAAAAAACGTGGAGAATTCAATTTTCAGAAGAAAATTTGAGCAGATTAAATGTTGAGCCCAAGTGCCTAAGAAAAACTTGGGAGGTCTCCCCATCATCAGTTATTATAAGCATGTGAGGTGTTGATTGTTTTATTGATCCCTTTGCAGTTGCAATCCTCTGATTACACAGACAGGAAGCTTCAGTTAGAATCTCTGACCGTGGTGATAAGTGGGTTATTAGTAATACTGTTGCTGGTTGGGTTAGTATACAGTGACCGTCTGTCGTGGCTCGGGTGGAGGAGATGTCCCATTGGCGCTGAAGAGTCTTCCCCTCTAATCCTTCAATACAGAGTTCTCGGTGACCTAAAGGGAAAGCCATTACTTTGATCAGGGATTATGAGCTAGAAGCTGATTTACTCAGTGTCAGAGATGATTTCAGAGAGTGTCCTCCTAGAATGTTGTAGAAAGGGACTTTTGCCACTGAGAGACTCTGGTGAGGTGCAGACCTCAAAGCACACATTAAAATGAAATGACAACCCTGCTTTGTAACTTGGGGTGTCACTCGTGTTAGAGTAGCCTCAGAGCTTTCCCAAGGTGGTCTTGTTGTGTGGTCCTGTCAAATAAAATGTAATGCGATGGCTGAGCTTGGAAAGATAACCTGTCTTTTCAGCTATTGAAGGTTTTCAGGAAATGCTCACATGTGTTGGTCCTTGTATAAGTGACCCCAACTTCATTTTTTCAAAAAGCACTCTTTAAAAAAAAAAAAAATCTATGTGGAGCATTCAGGGCGTGAAGTTTAAATTCATTCAGGAAAGCAGCTGAGAGCAAATACAACAGTGTGGTTTTTTGGTTTTTTGTTTGGTTTTTTTTTTCTTCTGCATTTGGGTTTCAATATGCTTATATTTTGTTTTGTTATTTTTCTTAATATTTATGACATAATTATGGCAAATTTCTTCAACCAAACGCATATTTTGATCATGTTAAAGCCAACTTATTCCTAACTGTAAGATATAGCAATAGTATCAAAAGTTTAAGCATTGAGAATCTCTTCAGTAATACAGAACAGGGATTAGTTGACCTCGCCAGAAATGTAACTCTGGGATTCTAACAGTTTCAGTAAATGTTTTAGACAGCTCGAGGCACAGGGAAAGCTTTAGTGCAAAGGACGTTAAGAATCATACAAAAAGGCAGGTGTTTAAAATGCATGAAGCAAGTCACACGTGAGGTGTGTGTTGGTTTGAACAAATCCATTCTTTCCACAGTAATTCTATAGCAAAGGTTTCTGGCCCAAAAATATCCCCCCTTTGATGTCCTTGTACGTGGATGCTGATGTGAGGTTAGGATCTTTCTTGCTTATCAGGAAAATGTGACACTTTGATGAAAGGCCACGTCTTCATTTTCTGTCCTTTTCTGGTGGAGAGTAATACAGCAGTGAGAGTCCAGACGTCATTAACCAGGATGGTTTGTTAGGCAAGCGATGCGGGGGCAGACTTGGGCGGCATCTTTGTTTAATGGGAAGACAGGAACAGGGACGGAAAGTCTGACATGAAAATCGGAATTTAGTATCTAAATATGTGAAAAACGAAACAGACATGGCCCCGGGGCTCGTTGGATATCATCTGCAGGGGGTGTGCTTCCTCTCCCCAGGTGTCGCATCAGCCGGATCCTGCGGGCTCCTCGGGGTTACGCGCTCTTGATTGGAGTGGGGGGCAGTGGCAAGCAGAGCCTGTCCCGCCTGGCGGCCCACGTTTGCAGCCTCGAGGTCTTCCAGATCACTCTGACCGAAGGCTTTGGAATCCAAGAACTTCGGGTAAGTACAGTGATGGGCATCCCCGTGCCCCTTCTGCCCTAGGATATAAGTGCTCCCGTCATCCATGGGGGGGGGGAAGCTCTTTAGAGGATTTAGTTGGCGGTTTCTCCTTCATGGTCAGATTAGTAATAGCAAATTGCTACCAACATTTATAGGTATATAAGCCTATAAGCCTGTAGAACTGGCTCAGAAAATATTTTATTAAATACTTGCTTACACAAACATGTTTTTTCTTTTGCATTGACCATACTTGATAATCAGCAGTATTCATGGCCCCATACGATGGAGTGAGGGGAAAAAAGATACTTTTCTTTTTACTTTTTTTTAACAAGCGCGAAGAGATTTCTTCCACTTTGAAGCAGATTATGAAAATAAAATATGATGGGAACACAGTCAAGAAGCTCTGACGTGTTTTTAAAATTTTGCTTTTGAGTTACAACAGTACTTACAAAATAGTACTTAGAGTTTGTGGCGAGTGCTATTTTAAAGCAAAAAAAACCAAACCACGTGCTTTCAATATTACTAAATAAAACTAACTACATAAGACACCAGCCAATGAAGTAGACAGCTGTTGAAATGAGACAAAAACTTCTTTTAACTGCGTTGCTTGACAGTGGCGTTACTGCATTTCACTTTTACTGGAAGAGAAGGGAGTTGTTTCTCAGGAGCCTGTTTGCGTCTTGGGCTCCATTAGGCCACAAACACGATACTCATCATTATATGCCAGAAATGGAGGTGACGTCATGCTGTTTGCCCCCGTAAGAAGATGGTCACTGTGAGGAAAGAATATGTAAACGGGGGAAAGGACAGCACACAGCCCTCCCATTGTAGCGCCTCAGTTCTCCCTAGCCCTCGCACACACACTCCCAACGTCACACCAGCATTTTAATACAGCGTGAATAATGGCCTCCTTTCCTTACAGGTAGATCTTGCCAATTTGTACGTCAGAACCGGAGCCAAGAACATGCCCACTGCGTTCCTGCTGACAGATGCACAGGTTCTAGATGAGAGCTTTCTCGTGCTGATTAATGACTTGCTGGCATCAGGTGATTAAATCAACACATTTCATGAAAGATCTTCCCCAAAGACAAATGATCTGTAGTTTCAGTGAACTTTAAATAGAGATAATTTGTCTTTGAGGTGTTTGCTGGGGCATTCTTTGAGGAGAAACCTATAAACCTAACTAATTTGAAGTATATTCTTTCTCAGTCTGCTTGCGGATGTGAGATGCCTTGGAGAGGCCTTCAGTGAAGTAAATGTTATTCCTACATGGGCGAGTTTAGTGGGTGGATTCGTCATAGCTTGTCCTCAGTGTGTTGTGTGTCTTGTAAATGCAAAAAGAAAAATTGCGTTTCTGTTTCAAACTCTTTAAAGGTGAACTTTGTATTATAAAGCATTTCAAGTCATGTATAAAATTTAAATTGTGGCAGTCTTTTAATAATTCTACTCATTCCTTTGGGGGCAGGGGAAGTCCCTGATCTGTTCAGTGATGAAGATGTAGACAAGATAATTTCTGGAATTCGTAGTGAAGTTCATGGTCTGGGCATGGTGGACTCCAGAGAAAATTGTTGGAAGTTCTTTTTGGCCCGGGTGCGACTACAGCTGAAAGTAAGAAACATTTGCTTTATTTGCATTTAGTTAAACATGCTGTTAGAACTCTGCTATGGTTCTGTTTCGCAGTTCATATGAGAAGTTTGAATTCCACTCATTCATTTTGTAAGGACATCCAGTCATTCATTTTGAAAGGACATTTGCATTTTTCCATGAGTGCCTGGAGGGCACCTTCTTCAGGTTTCCTGTGATGCTGGGCTCCTACAAAGCATTGCTCTGAGCAGATTGCACTCCTCGAGTGAACTGAACATGGTCTCTGTCCTTGAGGAACTTACACTATTACAGGAGACAAGAGACACCACAAATAGTGGTAGTATGGGACCAGTGTGAATGGTGCTGTGTGATTCCAGAGGCATACAGCATCCTTCCTAATGGCACTAGACCCTCCTGGAGGAAGTGATGTGCTGTGTGTCAAGTGTGGCTTAGAATTCATGGGGAAGCGATGGGGTGGGGAAGAACTTTCAGGGAGAGGAAATAGCATTTATAGAAGAGTAAAGGTGGAATGCACGGTACATATTTGGAGAAACCCCAGATAGCTCTAAATGACTGGGATGGAGAATTCCTGTAGGAAGAACCAGGTGGATCAGGCTGGGAAAGTAAATTGGCGTGAAGCAAGGGTTTTGTAAATCATTAAGGGAGCAGAGGAAGAGCTTGAGTTAAGGAAGTGACTCTTTTGTTAGTACTTCAGGGCAAATAATTATGGCCTATCACTCAGATGATCTGAGGCTCAACCCAGGGTTCCTCCACAGAAACTACTCCATGCTTTAGTGTAGCATATAGGAATATAATATAACCAAATAAGAGCAGCAAGAAGGATGAAGTATTAGAACAAGAAGCCCCTCCACACTCATGGCAGAAAGCCAATTGAAAATGCTAATATGGAAAATTGAGACTTCCTAGTATAGTAATGCTTAGTAACCTAGAAAAGTTACTACTTTGCTGCTCCTTCTAGTATTCCACACCTGTCAAGTTAGGAACAGAGGACTTCCCTGGTGACACAGTGGTTAAGAATCCTCCTGCCAATGCAGGGGACATGGGTTCGAGCCCCGGTCCGGGAAGATCCCACATGCCACGGAGCAACTAAGCCCGTGTGCCACAACTACAGAGCCTGCGCTCTAGAGCCTGAGCACCACAACTACTGAGCCCCTGTGCCGCAACTACTGAAGCCCATGTAGGGCCTGCGTGCCGCAGTTACTGAGCCCACGTGCTGCATTTGCTGAAGCCTACGCGCCTAGAGCCCGTGCTCCACAACAAGAGAAGCCACCGCAATGAGAAGCCCGCACACCACAAGGAAGAGCAGCCCCTGCTCGCCACAACTAGAGAAAGCCTGCACGCAGCAATGAAGACCCAATGCAGCCAAAAATAAATGAATAAATAAAGTTAGGAATGGACTTTGCAGCTCCTGTAAAGCCTGGAGTACGCAGGAAGGGATGGGAAGTGGCATTAGCTGTGAATATACCTCTGTGAGGAGGTTAAGGAATAGAGTAACTATGATTCTTCTCCACCCTCCTGTTTCAAATTCCACATTGGTCTTACTGAGCAATTCTGGGCTGAGGTTAGAAGTCAGAATTCAAGGTTCAGTTGCCCAAACAGTTTTCTGCCCATCAGAAATGTGACTAAGCATCTGTTGGCCAGGTTGTAACAAGGCCGGGGATTTCTCCCTGTTCCACTGCGATATGCTTGGATCAGATTTTCTTTGTGAAATGGGAAAATAAGTACAATAATAGAATTTGAGACAGTAATGTAATAAATCAGCAGCAGTCCAAGTCTGTTGTTCAGAGCAGCAGAATCAACGTCACCTAGGAACTTTTCAAAAATGCAAATTCTCCAGCCCCATCCCAGAACTCTTAAATTAGAAACTCCGGGTGGGACCCAGAAATCTGTTTTAACAAACCCTCCAGGTGATTCTGAAGCATGCTGCAATTTGACAACCACTGTTACAAATAATGCTAGCATGAGCGTCCTTTACATGCATCTTGTATACACAGCTTTGCTTGCTCTTGTAGGATAAATTCTTAACTCGGGAATTGCTAAATTCAATAGTTACAGCTTGTAGCAGTTTTAAATTGTGCCTGCAATTTCTCTGATGCTCTTCTGACTCACAGGTGGGATTCAGGTCCCCTCTCCTTGGATCTGGGTGGGCTTATGACTGCTTCAGCTAATAGAGTAGGGTATAGTTCAGCAGAAGTGATGCTGAGTAACCTCCGAGGCTTTCCATTGAATTGTACATGGTTTTTTGTTTGTGAGTTCTGTGCATATTAAGTGATTAGGCTTATATATATGTGTTGGATATTTTTCCTGTTCTATCATTTATCTTTTAAATGTATATATGGTACATGTCTGTTTGTTTATAACTCTGGAAAAAATTTTAAGTTTTTATCCTAGATTAATCAGTGTTTGCCTTTATGGATTTGGGGTTTCTAACATGTTTAGGAAAGTGTTTTTCTCTCCAAGATTTAAAAACTCTTCACTAGAAGCTACTGGAACTCATTTGGGCTACAAATGAAGAGAATGTCCAAGACCAGTTCCTGAAAGCCTCCCTCCCATGTCAGAGTCCAGACTAGTTCAGTAATCCCCTTACAAACCCATGCTTTTCCGTCTTTCTCTCCCGCCAGTGACCACCCTGCTGCTTCCTGCCCCGTGATCACACGATGAGTGCAGTAGGGTCTATATTCCCGGTAGGAAGAAAGAGTGGGGAAGGAGACTTGGGGCTCTCTGAATCAGGAATCCAAAGCTCCCCCCAAATCCCTAAGCTGATGTCTTACTGATCACAGGTGTGTCCCTTGTCACCTCCACCTACCAGGGAGTATGGGGAAGTGGATATTTGATCTTGTCACAAAGGCTTTATGAGTAAAATTGGAAATTGGTTTAGAATAGAAGCAGTGTCAGCCATTCCAGGGCCTGCATGCTTTCATGCTTTATGTTTAAAACTATGCTACATCTGGAATATATTTATTATTGTTTATGACAAAGAGTGAGCCGAGAGGTTTCAGGTTACTTTTTTTTTCCCCCCAAAAGATGTGTTTTTATCTCAACACCATGTATTTCTTCCTTACTAATTTAAAGGACCATCTTTATTATATGCCAGATAGCCATGTTAACTGGGTCTATTTCCACGTCCTCTATTCTATTTTCTTGTTACTCCTACTGATTCCAGCTCTGTACTATGTAAGGTATGAAAACTTTATTATACTTTTTCGTATCTAGTATTTCATTGCCCTTATCTAGTTTTTCTTTGTTGCTTTTACATGTTTTTAATGCCTGGATAAACAGCAGAATCATTTTGTCAGATTCTAAACACATTTCATTTAAATTTTGGTTGAAATCCTACTGAAAGCTTTTTTTTAAATTAGGGAGAATTGAATCTTCATGATAAAAGGTCACATTGCTTTTGTAGAAGAACTATTTCCTTCATAAAATTTTCTACTGGTATATTGTTTCTATATAGGAGAGCTGTTGATTTTTAGTTTTGTAACCAGCTACCTTACTGCCTCATCAATCATTTTCTATTAGTTGGTTGATATATAGCCTGCAGATAATGATATTTTGTCTTTCCTAATATTCTGTTTATCCGTCCTCCTTCCTCACTGCATTGGCAAATCTACAAAAGAAGGTGTTTCTCATGTTTCACTGTTACATTATATGTTGGCTTTTGACTCAGGATGTGTATTGTCAAGGAAATATCTACCTATTGGATTTCTTTGCAGCCTCTCTTGAGATAATTACATGGTTGTTCTTTTTGAACTTAGTAATATTCATATAGTACAGAAGTTTTGCATTTTCATATTGTTAAATCCATCAGGCCTTTCTTCTATGCGTTTCCTGTGATTCTATGCTTTGGCAGGCTTTACCGAAACCGAGATCAGTTTTATATTTACCTCTGTTGTTGTCTGAGCCTTTTCGTAGGCACATTTTTTCGTATGCACCTTGGTACCAGCTAGAATTTATTTTGGAGTTAGGTATGGATAATTTTTCCCTATTGTCACAGGATTACTAATTGAATAATTTATCTCTTCCCTACTAAAATGGGTAGGAAGATTTTTGTTTGTTTGTTTTTTGTTTGTTACATGCTGAGGAGGAATAAGATCTCTCCCTCAAATACTTCTCATCCTTCTTGGCCTTCACTTAGTTTGCTGCATCATGAGAAAGATCAGTGGTCAGCACCTTACCCTGAGGGAGAAATGATGCGGCAAAGAAACGGGTCTCCTTTTAGCAAGAAAATGGCAGCTTCTTTCTCTTCATCTGTGTGTATTACCCGCAAATCCTCAGAATTTTTTCTAAGGAATAATGGATTTCTCTGTTAGTTTCATATATTGTGATATTCACCAGCATGTGCTAAAGACTCAGAATTTCTGATGAGCTAGCTGATGCTTCCTTTGCATATGTTCCTAGCTGGGCAACACGGGAAGCTTAATGTGTTACAAGAGTTGGCGAGCACACCTGGCAGGTCAAGCTAAATGATGTGTAGTTACCACCCCATTACCCATGCTCACCACCCAAACTCAGTTCCTATTTGGAATGCAGGGGTAGTGAGAACCTGTTGGCAGCTGAAGTAGACCGGTGAGTCAGTGCCAAGTGCCTCCTCTCCTTCACATCTGTGTATGTGTGCATCCTTTCCTGCATAATTCTTATTTACCCTTAGAGTATAGTACTCTCATCTTCTCTCCTAATAACTTTAGTTAACCTGAAAACTCTTCTTTCTTGCCTTCCTTCCTGGCCACGTGATGCCGTAAGGAAAAGAACCCTTAGTGTATGTAGCAGCCCCTGATTCTTTCCCAAGAATTTAGTTATCTGTGTGTTTGGTTATCTAACTGTCTGTCTATCTACGGGTGGGGGTATGTGTGTGTAGTTTTTATTTTCTTCGTATGGTTCTGTATTTTTAAATTATATATATTATGTATTATATACATACATAAGTATATGTTATATATATGTATATATAGAGAGAGAGGAGATTCATTTTTGATAACATAAGATATATATGTTCATTTTAGAGAACTTAAAAATACAGAACCATACGAAGAAAATAAAAACTATGCTCAGTTATATTGCCTAGAGATAACAACTGGAAACATACTGGTATATTTTCTTCCAGTTTTCTATGTGTATAGACACACATACAAAGTACATACTCAGAACTATGTTTTTTTTTTTCACATCTCTCACTATTTTCTTTACCTCCCTCTTTGCCTTTTTGATTCGAAGTCTCCCACAGGAAAAAAAAAAAATCAAATGATTCTAAGAATTTCGTGTATGGAGTGAACTATTTAACTCAAACATGCTTTATTTTAAATAAGTGTAGGAAACCTTTATCCATTTTTACCCTTTGCCAACTTTCCTATTGGTTTGTTAGACTTTTTATTGATTTATAGGAGCTCTTTATATAGCTGAATAATAGCCATATGTCCATAATGTCCTTGTCTGTTTTAGTGTTGCCAGTTCTTTTCAAAGTTCACCATAATTCTGCTAATTTTGTTTACAATGACTTCTGTTTTACATTTATATATTAAATAAGTCTTATTTTTTTTCTTCATGGATTTTGTGTGTTAAGGCTTTTTAGGAAGCATTTTCATACTCTGTGGTTATGAAAGTATTATCCTGAATTTTCTTTAAATTAATTTATAGTATCTTTAATGTTTAGCCCTGGATTGCCTTGTGCAATATAAGGTGGCTTTTCTACTTTTTCTCCCCCAAATTGTCCCAACACCTGTTATCATAGAATCTTTCCTTATACTACCAATTTGAAATGCTACCTATATCATATGTTAAATGCCTAAAAATGGGGTTTGCCAGCACCGATGGCGCTTGTTCTCCCAACTGCACATGTATCGAGTTATCACGTTGTGTCAGCAAAAATGCAACCACGCTGCTAGCAGAGCAGCACAGATCATAACGCAGAAGCCTTGCATAACATGGTTCACATATGGACCCACTTAATAGATATTCAGGCATCTGATTTTCTGTTTTAGAAAAAGAAAAACACTATTATACGAGGTTATGGGGCTGCAGACTGGCCTGGAAGGTAATGTGTGGGCAGCGCCAGCCCTGGAGACAAGCAGGGCAACTATGACAAGGGATTCTTCTCCTCATATATACAGGATTAATATATAGGAAGGGAAATATAGTGGGGAATATAATTCCTACTATTTTTACTCCTCAAGAATGCATTTGCTCTTTGCTGTCTATTGGGCTTCC
Source organism: Delphinus delphis (assembly GCF_949987515.2). Lineage (NCBI taxonomy): Eukaryota > Metazoa > Chordata > Mammalia > Artiodactyla > Delphinidae > Delphinus > Delphinus delphis. The sequence goes on along the minus strand of NC_082691.1, from coordinate 33,698,257 downwards.
ACATGCAATTTCTTTATGAATTTGCATTAAAAAAAAAAAGAAAAGAACTAAAACTCCCCAATGAAAAAAATTTTTAACTCTTGTAAAAATCTGTACTGAAGAATATACACACATGAAAGGCTGTGGGAATGATTTCATTGTGTATTACCTAAAAAGAAAATAAATGTAAATATGCATAGAATGTGTGTATGGTGAAAATTCTGTTGAATCTCATAAAAATAATTGAAGTTAAAAGGTTATTAGGTGAGGGGATGATACAGGAAAATACATAAAGTTAATAAGGTGATGGTAAAACAATCAAACCGAGGAATTGTTTCTAGGCTAAACCTCCATTCCCAGGAGGATTCTCTCAGTAAGATTCAGATCTTATCAATCTTGAAAAATACTGAGACTTTTGAGGATAAATGCAAACACAAGTTATGGATAGAAGCTTCTGAAGTGAACGTGTGGGAAGATTCCCTCTGAGAATAAACTATATCAGCTGGAAAAAAATACACTGATAATAGCAATTCAAATTTCCATTACAAGAGGAAATGGACTGAGGCCTGTTAGTAATATGCAAATTAATGTGTACTTACATGGGATCTTATCTAAAAGAAATTGAAATGTACTCCAAAGCACAATGAAAAGAGGGTTATTGCAAACGAGTCTTAACACCTGTGTAGAGGGAAAAAAAAGGGAATAGAAAATGCTGTGGTATGGATTCCAAAAGCAAGTTCCTGACATCCAGATATTAGAGCTGTAGAAAATATATAGATGGTGATTCCAGGGTTTGCTTTTTACTTGTGAGAATTTGCTTTTAGAAGAGAGCACAGCTGTCTAAGGCATTTTTAACTTTATTTTCTTAGCCGACCTTTCTTTCCAATCCACTACTGGAAACTAACTTAAGCCAATTTGGTCATTTGCAATTGTCAGGAACTATTGGGGGATATATTTCAGGGACCTTCAATACTTGGAGGTAGATGACGCCTGTTCGGGGGATGGGGAATATTCTCCCCAAATCTTCCAATTTAAGATGTGCTTCAAAGAAAGAAGTCTCAGACTGAACTCTGGTACACATAGAGTTTATGTGTAGCACATAACTTAAAACAAGTCTTGAAGTCTTAAAATCTGCTCTGTAAACTTGTTGGAATCCCAACTCTGTCCTTTTAGGAACCTGACTAGCCCTAATTGAAAAGTTCCTTTGAGGCAGATATAGAAATATTTTCATGGTAGGATTAAGCTGATCTTCTCATTGGGATCACATAAAAGTACAGAAACTTTCCATAAGCTGTTTACCACAGGACACAGGACCAGTCAAAATCCAAAGTCTAAAGAGTCACGGGGATTACTCGGCTACTCTGAGATATAGCTTTTCCTGTTTTGTTCATAGAACAATAGGGGTGCAAGTACAGATATTTCTATTTTTCTAAGATATCTTGAACACTACTCATTTCATCATTGAACAATCATATCCAGTATTCATGATGCTAAGTAACCAGCCATTTATGTTGATGAGAGAAGTTAGCTAAGAGCTCAGGTAGCCAACTTTGCAATGCAGGCTTCCACTAGAATGTGTGAAATGCTGGTTAAGCATCCCGAGCCCATGTGTCTCTCTTGGTTATATAATGATAATAACCAGATAATGGCCCCTAAGTTGTAAAATAAGATGAGTATTCACATGCATATTGTAGTAGACTGAAGTATTTCAAAGGTATATTTTACAGGACCAGCTGGCTTCATTGGTGACTTCTACCAAATATTTCAAGAAGAATTAACACCGATCCTTTTCAGTCTCTTCCAAAAAAACAGAAGAAGTAGGAACACTCATTTTACAAGGCCAGCATTACCCTGATACCATAGTCAGATAAGGACACCACAAAACAAGAAAATTACAGGACAATATCCTTGATACATAGATGCAAAAATCCTCAACAGAATGTTAGCAAGCTGAATTCAACAGTACATTCAGAGTATATCATACACCATGATCAAGTGGTATTCATTCCAGAGATGCAGTGTGGTTCATCATCCACAAGTCAATCATTATGATACGCCACATTAACAAAAAATGATATGATCATCTCAGTAGATGTAGAAAAAGCATTTGACAAAATACACATCCATTTATGATAGATACTCTCAACAAAGTGGATATAGAGGTCACATACCTGAAATAATAAAGGCCATATATGATAAGCCCACAGCTAACGTTATACTCAATGGCGAAAAGCTGAAAGCTATTCCTCTAAGATCAGGAACAAGATAAGGATGCACACTGTCACCACTCCAATGCAACATAATACTAGAAGTCCCAGCCAGAACAATTAGTCAACAAAAAGGTAAATATATGGGGTGATGGATGTGTTCATTGACTCAATGGGGGGAAATCCTTTCACAGTGTCTATAAAATCATATTGTACACGTTAAATGTCTTACAATTTTAATGATGCTGAAAAAGTAAATTATAGATAGCATCACACCCTTTTTTCTAATCACTTATTTGTCTTTCTTATAAATTCTTTGCTATGTTAATCTCTCATGAAATTAGGGAAATGCAGCCGGAAAATTATAGGATGATTTCCTCCCACACACACACAGTAGTGTTCCTTGAGGCAACGACTTGAGTTTACTCCAGGTTGTCTAAAAAGTTGTGGAGACTATTTTTAAAAAGAGCAGAACAGCCAACGCTTTCAAGATATTAGCATAGGCTCTCAGAATACTACCCAGGAAGCTGGATGGAGAGAATTTCTGTGCTAGATTTCTAGCAAAGCTAGAAATTGGGGCAGTCATTGCACTCCTCAAGGCTAGTGTGCTACTGTCCTTTCCCTTCGTAAGAAGTACTGATGAACAAGCATACTTCTCTCATTTAGTTCCCAGGGTCTAATTTATCTGATAGAACTGAGGTTATTAATGATTATCTAACTTATTTAAAATTCTCTAAATTTTCTACTTCACTCTGTATGTAATAGAGACTTAGATTCTATGAGTATTTCACCAAATGCAAAAGCGTTAAAAGTGTAAATATTTCGTTTAGGTATTCCCATAGAAATTTTAAGACTATTAGGGTATAGCTGTGGGTGTCAGAATCACGTGGAAGGCTTGTTGCAAACACAGAGATTGCCAAGCCCCATCCAGAGTTTCTGATTCCCCAGGTCTGGAGTAGGTCCAAGAATTTGCATTTCTAACCAGCTCCTAACAATCCTTTGAGAACTACTCATCTCCTGCCATCTGCCCTCTGCCCTCCACGTGAAATTTAGATGGCATTGTGAGGATCCTTATAACATAGAAAAAAAAAATGTATTCAACTGTAAAATTGTAGAAAAGGAAAATAATTCTTTAAATCAGTGTTGTATATTATCTTTCAATAAATAATTAAGGCATATCATTAAATTAACTTAAAGTATTTTTTTCCTGAGGCTCACCACACATGGTTCAGATACTCTGTTTTCTAACACATTCTTCAGACCTGATAGTATGCCGGTAGTAAGTGTAGAAACAGAGTAAGTGTAGAAGTGATGGAAATATTTAGGACCTCAAATAAATGATGCTTCCCTCCCCTTTGCTACAATTATGTATAAATGAAGTCTCTAAAATTGTCATGAATGAGAGGTAAGTTGGGTGCAGAAAACCAACTTCTAGGACATTAAGGAGAAATACTCATGTATGGGGAGACGAGGTAGTTAGGAGAAACCTAAACACTGAGATGTAAGTGAAAATTCTGCCTTGTAACTGAGGCTTGTTAACTTAGCACATGCAATATTACAGCAATTATTCAGTTTGTAACTAGACTCTTGAATATAAAAAAGAAATCGGTCAGCTTATGCATTATTGAAAATCATTTTAGATCTTAGGATTCATCTCTTGAGTTGTTGAAGAGCCATAGTATATAAAATTAATATGGTAAAAACACCTGTTAAACGAGAATATATGGTTTCACATATTTTTATGATTTTTATGACATGAATTTTAAAATGCTATGTGGAAAAAATATATCCCTTGAAAAGTGATTTTGTTAGTTGCCTTATCTCAAAGTGTGAGAGACGTCATTGAAAGAACTGCAGAGCTTTGTTTCACATCATCAAGTGCAAGCCGCGTCTAGAAAAAAGGAAACCAAGACTCATCCTCAGACCTTACCCCAGTTGGCATCAGTCTCCCCAGTGCCCTCAAGTCCACAGTGACTTGGGAAAGAAGACAGAGGACAAAAAGGGAGCTCCCTAAACACCTCTTTTGTGCTAGTACTTTACACAGGGCACCACATCTGACGAGCCCAGAAAGGATATTCAGACCCACTGAAGTCCTGATAACCTGCTTCCCTCACTGAGCTTCTGTGACACATGTCACAGCTGAACTCAGGCACTCCTGACAGAAAGCAGCCCTGTGTCACTAAAGAGTATGGAAACTTTCCAATTTAACTCTTAAGTCATTAAATACTTAAATAAAACTTTGAAAACTTACAAATTTCTCATCAGGATCATGTATAAACTGAAATTTTTACTCCTTTAAAAATGTTAAGTATGAACTCCAGTGAATTATTTTAAGTGGAAACAAAGTAAACATTGAATGTGATAAAACTTTTCTTAAAAGTATCTTACACAGTTTTATGGAGACTGGTGAATTACAGAATAGGAGACAGCAGATGATAGTCTTGGTATTATTTTATCATAGAGATTTGGTTTTTATTTTTAATTGTCATAATGTAACTTGTGTGATAGAAAAGAATGAATTTCCCACTATGCTTGATGATCATCAAAAATGTTTAGAAGGAGAGGGACCAATTTTAAGGAAAGCACACAGCACTGTTTCTGTATGTTCCGTGGGGCAGGTTTGTACTTTGATTTGCAAGGAGGTTAATGTTGCTTTCCACTCTGTGGTGCTTTAGGCTAGTTTAATGTCACGGTTGGCTGCACTCCTTTCTTTCATTGTCCAGGGTCGCGGTGTAATTCTTTGCTCACTCATCACCCTCCGGGTTTTGCCCTGCCCCCGTGTCTCCACAGATCATTTTGTGTTTCTCTCCGGTTGGTCACACGCTGAGAAGTAGAGCTCGGAAGTTCCCAGCCCTGGTTAACTGCACGGCTGTTGACTGGTTCCATGCTTGGCCCCAGGAGGCTCTGGTCACAGTCAGCAGGAGGTTCATTGAGGAAACCAAGGGAATTGAGGTATGCCGTGTCAGCCTCTGAATCTCTCTCTCTCTCTCTGTCTCTCAAACACACACACTCTCACTGACCCAAGTCCTCAGTAAAACATTTCCAAAATACACCTCCTAGCAGAAAGCTGTCCTTGTTTGTTTAAGATGATAAGATCATCTTTGTGAGTTTACATTTTACTGAATAGGATGGCTGATCTTTTTGTATCTGGTTGAGGTGCATACACACACACAGACACAGATACACACAGACACACATACAAGAGACACATACACACTAACACACACACAGACACACATATACACTAACACACACACACTCAGACACACAAACAGCACGTGAGTTCTTACTCATCCGCTGACTCACCAGAAGGCCAGGATATTCAGAACTTACTGAATATAAATCCTTTACATTCACAACTAAACAAAAAAGTAGGCACCCCTAGCCATGCAATGCTTGTTCTTAACAAAGTAAGGCAATTCATTGTGATTTTTCTCATTATGGTATTGATAGGTGAAAAATCAGGCCCCATATATTTTACAATCACTAAGTCAACTAATGTATATGCTTCTTTGTTTTATGGGTGTATGTTTTATAGATTATGTTTGTCATTTGCTCATGTTGAAATTTCCACCTCCTATTGCCTTTTAAAAAAGTTGCATGAAACGAAAAAAAAGAAACCACTTCAAGCATTCAGATTCAAAGTGAAAAAGGAATGTACCAATAGATGTGAAGGTGTCATTTAGACCTCCTGGGAATGAAGTTGTGCACCCATCACGCACCTTTCTGATGGGAAAGTTTGGATGGATGGTGATTGTGAACATTTCCCAGGGAGGTTTGTCTTCTGATTCCTTGGAGTGATAAGTCGAAAGGTGCCTAGAATAAGTCAGGCAGGAAGAATGATTCTCAGAGCCAAAAATAAAATCAGGGATATGTAAGGAGTGATGGCTCTTTCCAGCTGAAACTTTGCTGTGAACAGGGACAACCTGCTGTAGCCTCCTTTCCTCCCAAAGCCGTAACTGCTGCTTTTCCAAAGCAGTCCTTTCACATTTCATTGAATATTATATCTTTTGGTGGCCAGAGGGTTAGAAATCTGGGCATATTTACTTTTTCAATTAATAATTTGTAATGCAGCTAGCTTTATTGCATATTTATATTTATATGTATTTTTATATACATAATATATACAGCTTTATCATATATGGTTTATTGTATTTTCCAAAATGTCTATTAATCTAATTACTTACTGCTGGATTGCCAGGGAAGAACTGTTATGCAACATCTAAAAGATGTATATGATAGAGGTTTTATCATATTCAAATACCTCCTCTTGCTTTTCTCCACACACACACTTAAAACATTTCTATAAATTAATGGAAAAAAATGAAGTCTATTTCACTGTTTTCTTCATATCCAGAAAGTTCTTTCTCTTGCCTGTCTCTACACTCACCCCTAACATTGAATGAACTTACCTAGACCTTTAAAACAACATCATCATCAGGATTTGGGGGGGTAAAGAGTGAGTAATATTAATGTGTGGTTCTATTTTTTTAAGTGATATTCACTTTTTCCCCACTGGTTGGGGGATACTGCAAAGCTTTTCTTACATTTAGGGAAATATATGTAAATTTGTTCCCATGAACAGAGTAGTAGACTGTCACAGGAGTGATTGATTTCTGTCTGAAATGCTGTTCTCCACATTATGTGTCTTCCTCGAGTCAGAGGAACCCCATTTAGTGGAGACTAACGCTAGCATTACATAAAGTCTACCCGAAATATTTTTTACTTTAAAATCTGGAAAACCATTAAATATGACTAATGATGGTCAGTTACTAACACAAATTTCTTCAGCTATTGCTAGGTCCACTGCATTTCTGGAATTATGAAGGGAATTATTTTGTCTTCTAATAACTACAAGAAGCTTTCAGAATGCCGATTTACTAAGAGGAAGAGAGCCTGTATGTATCTTTCGGTAGCAAAATTCTGTTTCATCCAGATCATTTGATTAGGCTGGCTTGGTAAGGAAGAGAAAAGGACCAGCATGCTTTGTTTCTTAATGTTCATTTCTCAAATGGGAGGAAATCAGAGCCGGTGGTGTGGTTTAATTTAGTGTCTGGCACAGTGCTTTAAGCCCCTTGCCTTTGCTGCTCTGGTGCAGACTCTCTCCTGTCAGAGTAGGTGCCACTTAGAAAACAGCTCCTCCTGAAGGAGCTTTGATATGCCAGTGACCATTGACATCTACTGGATGAGGCAGGACTTGCATCATTTTAAGTCCAGAGGGCTCCTCGCAGGTCCTCAGCTCCATTTGGCGGTATCATGATGCCTCCTATAGGATGCTGGGTGCCAAATAGGAATTTAAAAAGCACTTTCCCATTTCTATGGAGCTGAATTATGCCTGGAAACAAATTAGTCAATTTTGTTCCAGTGCTGTGTGCTTATTTAACTTTCCTACCTTCCTAATTTGTTACTCAGGAGCAATAATTATAATTCAGAGCGCAACGTGTCCACCTTCTTCTCCAGATGCGTGGGGCCTTTTCAGTAGAGGTCAAAAACAGCTTTTACATTTTTTGAATGAGCACTAATTTGATCACTTTCTTAGTTTTAATTTCCACTATTAAGACTGAGAGTTGTCAGCATAATTTAGCACTTCTTAATTATTGGTCTCATTTGCTGAGTGTAAGGTACTTATACAAGGTGCCCCCCCCCCCCGCCCTGCCTTTAGCCAGAGAAAGGATTCATTAAAGGCAAGCGGTTTTGTGTGTGTTGACATACAATTTTCATGTAGTACACACTCAGCACCCAGGGGTGTGGACTGACTAAGTCTAAGTTAATGTTTGTGCTACTTTTCTGTTACCTGGTATTGAACTAAAATGACAGCTGACAGAATGACCAAAATAGTTTGACACTGAAGTATCACCAGGTATTTATCTGAAGACTTTGTGTCAACATACACTCCTCTTAGGAGATTTGGAAATGGAGATGGAAAGACACAGTGTAAGGAGGGAGAGGATATCCTCCAGCCATCCGTGGGAATTGGGTTACAAATGATAATTGGGAGGAGATCTTGTTGAGAAGTATATGGGTCCCAGTTAGGAAAATCCAGGAGAAGAGGAAGGAGAAACAGGTGTTAAAAGATAAGAAATGGGGCTACCCTGGTGGCGCACTGGTTAAGAATCCGCCTGCCAACCCAGGGGACACGGGTTTGATCCCTGGTCCGGGAAGATCCCACATGCCGCGGAGCAACTAAGCCTGTGCGCCACAACTACTGAGCCTGCGCTCTAGAGCCTGCGAGCCACAACTACTGAAGCCTGCATGCCTAGATCCCATGCTCCGCAACAAGAGAAGCCACCGCAATGAGAGGCCCGCGCACCACAATGAAGAGTAGCCCCTGCTCGCCGCAACTAGAGAAAGCCTGCACGCAGCAACGAAGACCCAATGCAGCCAAAAACAAATTAAATTTTTTTAAAATTGAATAAGTCCTATTTTAAAAAAAAGATAAGTAATATTTTTGATTTTTCAAGGCAAAATGAATAATCGACCTACTTGAAAGCAGGCCTTGATGAAAAGAGAAATTATTGAATGGAAGTGAAAAGACGAGTTCTCTGAGGAGTGAGATTTGCTTCAGAAGGAGTAGAAAAAAAAGGTCTGAGCAAGATGGAGAAGCCCATGCCCATCCTTTTCAGTCATGTTGTCCAACTGGCAAGTAAAAATTCTCTGTCCTTTTGCCGTGATACTTCAAGATAGTTACACAAGCTCAATATCATCGGCTCTATCAATAAAATGACTTTATTTCACATGCTGCCACCTCTTCCATCCAGAACTTGTTGAAGGTTTGGCAACATAAGAATGGCATATTCTCCTACCATGTTCCAAACCAATCATGGGAAAATGTCCACTCAAGGAGGAAAGTTATTGTACTGCTGTATTTCAAAGACTGATTTCACGACTGGCCTCTAGCTTCCTTTTAAAACCTTAGGCCAAGCATGAAGCATAGTAAACAGCACTTTGTTAGTGATAGGTACGTTAGCAGCAGCATTTCTGTTAATGATTTTAAGCGCAGTTCTTGCTTTGAAATATAAGTGAGGGTTATTCAGTATGAATTTCAAAAGTGGAAAGATAACCTTGTACAATAGAAATTCTATGAATTTGTGAAAAAATTCCTCTTTCTGAGGAATACTGAAATCATTTTAAAAGATTAAGACAAAAACAAGTGCAACCAAATTTCTATTGAATCTGCCTAAATCTCATACTGGCTTAAACCTATATTCAAACAGATGAGAGAAGGCCCAGGTGGTGGTTCATATATTCCCCATTCTTCAGCCCTCTTTCTCCTTTGCACATGCGCACTAACATACTGTTCGCCGTACATTTCTTGCTCTGTGCAAGTTACTTAAATTTAGGATAGAATTGCAAAAAGCAGTAGAATGCTGCTTTCCCGGGTTTTTGCAGTTATGAAAACTTTAGGAATCCCCTCTACCTGGAAAGTAGGGTCCAGTTTTTATAGCTGCGCAGGAACTTGGACATGCTGTGAAGTTGAAAGTTTAGCTAAATCAAATGGAGGCATCGCTACATCCTAGTTATAGCTTTGTGGCTTTCCTACAGTGCTGGCCTCCCCAGATCCATCTCCTGCCTTGTCTGCTTGCTCTGAGAGAGGAAGCTGGGCTCCATCTTTCCTCCCCATGCCCCTAGTCCTCAACTAGCATCTTTGTTTTAATGTTCTGTCAGTAAGCCATTGAAGGCTACCTCTTTTGAGGATTGGAAACTCATCTGGAAGATTGCTAGCTTATGCTGGACTTAAACTTGCCTTTAACCCAGGCTTGGTCTCTAAAGTTTAAAGAGAAAAATAAAAAAACACGAACAAACTAACAATAAAATGCCGTCACCAAAGTAGCGAACAAAAACAAAAAACCAGCATGTAATTTAGAAAACTATGCATTTAACACTTGTGGCTGCTCTGTCTGGTGGTAATCTTCCTGGGACTACTGTTGGTACTATTACCATCACCAAGAGCAGGGTAACACCTGCCCTGCATTTGCATTATTTCCCACCTCTCATCACCAACCTTCTAAGCAGGGACCACTGGTTTCCCTGTTGTACAGGTGAGAGGCTGGCAGCCATAAGCGCAAGATCCTTAAGCAGGTGAGGGGCCCATTCAGCACTTTCATGCCAGAGCTCATATTCTTAAATCCTGCTCTGGACTGTTGCACAAACGTTTGCCTCTTCCGAAGGAGGAATAAAAGGAAAGGAAGACAAGAAATAGAGTAAAAAGGAGTGAGGAAAGTCTAACTGTTGATTTTGTGGGCAGTAGGAAGTATAGGGAATGCAATAACTTGCCCAATTTGACAGAACTGGAAATCTAACCCAGGTCCTAGGATTCAAACCCCGCATTCCTGGCTGCCTCCACAATTTTTTCCTGGGAGCCTATTAGCACTATGAGTAGTTTAGGAGAGGAGCTCAAATATAATACTGCCATTTTGTGCGTTATTAAATTTTTGTTATTTAATAAACCAAACTTACAACCACAGTATCTAAGAGATTCTCTACTTTGACCAGACCCAAAAGGAGCTAAAAAGTACAAATAGGATATATTGGGAGTCTGGGATTGTCATGTACACACTGCTATATTTAAAATAGATAACAAGGACCTACTGTAAAAAAAAAAAAGAAAGAAAAAATGAAATTAAAAAAATAAAAATAGATTTGGAATTATTGAAAATTAACATAGGTATTAAATATGTACAGTTTTGTATATTATACTTCAGTAAAGCTGTGAAAAATTAGCATAGAAATAATTTCTGAGATAAACTACCAAGATGGACAGTAGGTGTATGACATTATACGTTACAAAATTATCCCAAGTTCAACTTGAAAGGGAGGGCTTCACTGGTGGTGCAGTGGTTGAGAGCCCGCCTTCCAGTGCAGGGGACGTGGGCACCAGCCCTGGTCTGGGAAGATCCCACATGCCGTGCAGCAGCTGGGCCCATGCACCACAGCTGCTGAGCCTACGAGCCCCAACTACCGAGCCCACGTGCCACAACTACTGAAGCCTACGTGCCTGGAGCCGTGCTCTGCAACAAGAGAAGCCACCGCAATAAGAGGCCCGCGCACCACAACGGAGAGTAGCCCCCACTCGCCGCAAGTAGAGAAAGCCCACGAGCAGCAATGAAGACCCAACGCAGCCAAAAATAAATAAATTAAATAAATAAATTTATTAAAAAAGAAAAAAAACTTGAAACGATTTTCTTTTCTTTTTTTTTAATCTGCCTCCTTTCCCTTCCTTGCATACAATACTCTTGAAAGACTGAATTCAAAAGTACAGATATATAGTCATCTTTGCTGGTCTTGGGAGGGTGTAAAACCCTATGTAACACTTAAAGTGTTTGATTTCATTCTGGCCTCCAGGCGTTGGTTTTCATTCAAATTTTGCTGTCATTTTCAACCACGGGGACATACTGGGCATTTGCTTGAAGAGTCAGGTGGCCAGGGTACTTGGTGTGGCAGCGATTGCCCCTGCTGGAGAGCCAGGACACCAAGTAGAAGAGGTTTGTTTGTGTTTCTGTGCTTACAGTGAGCCATCACAGAGAGTAGAAATTAAACACTTTTTCTTAACGTGAGGAAAAAACAGTTTCTTCTTTGCATTCGATTATGCATTGGCTTCAGCAGTGTTTTCCAAAGCATCTTAGTGGGGAAACCTTGGATTTATAACCATTGGATACTGGCACTTTGCTTATTTTTATTTTTGCTTTCACCATGATTGGCTGTAAATTGACTACAAATGGGATCAACCGGTTTTCATTAAGGGGCCAAATGTAGCAGGAATGAGGTTCTCCACTCCCAGCTCTAAAAGTGAAAATACAGCATCGCATCCCCATTACTGTAGCCGCACCAGCACAGGCAGCCATCTCCTCCCGGGTCACCCCCCCCCCCACCCCACACTGCCACCCCCCCAAAAGAAAACTGGAGATAAATGAATGGCAGAATAAATAATTTATGCTAATGAAATTACTGCAATTAGTAGTTCTACAATGACCCTTTTAAAAGCCACAGCTGTTAATGTCAGGAAGTGCTGTCACTACTGACCTTATCATAAGAGAAAGTGACAAATTGAGAATGCAGGGAAGACCAGTCATCAAAGAGGTCTGTTCTGGAACGATTAGAGTTTTCTGAAAAACAGTGTGAATTACAACCAGCTGCTCCCTGGCTCTGCAAGTCTCCCATGCTGTGCCATTTTGTTAAGTCCCATAACAATAGTTATTTTGCCCCATTGAGACAAGTTGCCTCTGGCCACTTCTAGCTCTACCGGAAACCACTTCTTCCATCGGGGATTTACAAATGAAACTGTTGTTAAAGAAAGCTTTTCAGGGCAGCCGAGGAGCCTCCTCATAGGATCATGGTTGGGCAGAGGCCAGGTTTTGTTTTGTTTTTCTTTTCTGCAAGGAGGTTGCACTTGGCTGGGGACATATTTATATTTTAGAAATATACATGCTGGCTTTTAGTCTCATTAAAACAACACAGGACAGGCGTAAATTTCTGCCCATGTTTATATTGTAGTCAAGTTCTCTAAAAAATAAAATCCCTAAGGGGATATTTATATGGTGTTGCTAACTTCCTTATAAATTTATATTCTGAATTCACTATTTGATAATGTACATACGTCTCAGATCTAGTAGAAACAAAGAATATTCAGGATTTGTATCATTCTGTATTTAACTTTTGCTTTAAAAACATTTTCGTTACTAGCGCAGTGGATTTTTAATATGCAGAACAGTCCGGTATGTACATATTTTAAACCCAGTCAAGAGTTTTCTGTGAGGTTGGAGAGCCAAGTGTTTAGAAATTGCTTTGGAGCCCGTTCTTCTCTGACAAGCATCGGCCTGTCTCTCCTCGCACCCCAGGTTGTGATATTAATGGCGCAGGTCTGAAACGTTTAACTGCATCACCAGCCACTTGTGTGCAATTTCCCCAAAGCTGTCTAAGCTTTATTGACAACACTTTGGTAAATTATGTGTGACTTTCCTAAGAGTTGGTGTAGCTCATTTAATTCATATTAATTGATTTTTAGGCTCCCGTTGATTAATTGAACCTGGTTCATCTCCTACAGAACGCAATAAATAATCATTAAAATGTGGGAGATGTGACTCCACAAATTAAAAAGGGAACTACTTCAGAAGTCAGAGAGGACAAAATGGAAAGAATGTCTAGTGGGGGGTTCTCCAGTAAGTCTTCAAAGTAGAGTTGCTCAATTTTTTTGTTTGTTTCAAATGAGAATACATATAATCATACTATTTTTCTCCCAGGAGCAGTGACTTTTATACCTTATCCTCCAGTTTGTTTCCACATGGGTTCTTATAAAACTGTGTATTTCTCAGTTTAACCTTTTTTTTTTTTTCAGTGACTGTTGGTTTTCTTTGGCTGACGTTTAGCTTGAAAGCAACACCAAAAATACTTTTCTGAGTACTGTGTCTCAGTTTCTCCATTTTCTCTTGCACACGCTTGATAAAAATCAAGTCGTGAAAAGCAGTGCTTGTGTTCCATCTTGGCTTTTGGTTTTGGTATGTGGAGCACATATAAATCCTTTGGCCTACTTGGCAAGAGGAGGTTACTAAGCTGGAAGGTTTCTTGTCATCTCTCCAATCCCATAGACATCTCTGAAAGACTAAGTTTTCCTAGAAACTAAGCTGTTCTGGCTTTTAGAAAATAAATACTGCATAATTTTGCTGATTTTTCCTTTTATAAATTTGCATTTTTGTTTTCATTTGAGAGAATTTCATGTGAATTGCCATGTGTATGTTTCAGCCCCTGGATAAAGATTCTATTAGCCTCTTCATGGCACACGTTCACACTAGCGTAAACGAAATGAGTACCAGGTATTACCAGAATGAGAGAAGACACAACTATACCACCCCAAAGAGTTTTCTGGAACAAATATCACTGTTTAAAAACCTGTTGAAGAAGAAACAAAACGAGATATCCCAGAAGAAAGAGCACTTGGTGAATGGCATCCGGAAGCTACAAACCACAGCCTCTCAGGTATGACCCGGGTATGTTACTACTGAGTGAAATCAACGCTCCTAAAATTAAAAAATACCTTTGCTTTTGAAGCAGCAGTTTAACCTACTTGTATAAGATGCATCGTGCTAAAATTTACAGTTTAATGATATAGAGAACACACAGTTCCTGCTTTCCTAAGGCTGAAAAGGGATCAGCCAGTTACACCATCACAGCTGGTTTGGAGAGAGCCCTTCCGTTGTTGGCCTGACTCCGTGCCGGGCAGTGTCGAGATGTTGAACAGAACAGGCACAGCTGGTTCCCCTCTCCTCTTCCACTGCTTTGATGCTCTGGGCTTATCATCAGGAACTTTGTCACAGGATAATGGAAATCAGATCCCTCTTGGTCTCAGATTCTCAACCCCCAGTGAAGGCAGCGTTTCCTGGCCGATGCTGTGATAAAGGGTGTTGGGATTGGGGTCCCTAAGTATAGCAGTCTTCTCTGGCCTTGGTGTCTGATCTGCTCCCTTTAGCCACTATCTCTCTTAGGTGAGAATATCCAGTGTTGCTTTCATCCTCAACCATAACGCCTCCACTACCTTGAAGGACGGCACCTCTAACCTCCTGGAGTCAATCAGGAGGGAATTTGCATAGGATGTTAATCATGTGTGGGTCTGCACACATATTATCAGATTTTATGGTTCAAAATCAAACAAGTATATGAAGTAGGTGTTCCTACTGAAATTTTTACACATGAGGCTTCAAGAGTTGAAGGCCACAGAGCCCATGAGTTTTGAGTTGGAGCCCAGATCTATGTAAAGCCCATAGTTCCAAGCTGCCTCTCTGTGACTGGTAAAAGGAATTAGAATGAGAGAAGACAAAGACTTTGGAGATGGGCCAGCCAGGCTCTAGAGCTAGAGGAAAAAAACAATCCTCACTGGTGGTCACCTCAAGGCCAGAAACTCCCAGGGCCTTTTCAGAGTATTTGTCATCAGGTTGTACACCCATATGCTTTTCAAGAAATTGGGCCAGTTTTCCCCCCAAGAGTACTGGTGGCCCATCCATGCCTAGGCTGGAAATGAGACAGAACCTGGTTGGGGGAGTGTATGTTGGTGACTTTCACCCTGAAGGACTCTCTGGCCATGTCCTTCAAGTATGTCTGAAGGCCAAAGCATCACTTGCCTCTTTCCCCCTTCATTTCATACACCAGGAATGGCTCTTCGGTGAAACACTGTGATCTGTGCTGAGCAGTGAGTAGGTGGACCACGATTGGGAAAGAGAAACCGGAGTGAGGAGGTTTCCATGACAGTTTCCAAGACTGAGTGTTGCAAAGAATAGTTGCTGGAAAACCCCCAAAGAATATATTCCTATATGTGCATCTTTTCCTTCACTTTCAAAGAATGTCTTTCTTTGCTCTCTCTTTTTATAAATGTTTTATCTTACTCTTTTTGCCTTGTTTCTCTTTCATTTGTCTTCCCTTTCCCTGTCCCTCCAGTTCCATCTCACTTGAATCAAAACCGTTTTCCCTAGTAAAAACTTTTTGCTAGGAGTCCTGTTAAGCTAAAAGTGGAAGAGATCTGTATCCCAGAGCATTTATGTCCCTCTGAAGGATGACCCAAAATGAGCCTGTTGACTTTGCCCCAGGAAATGACAGTGTTGGCTAAAGTGAACTCAATACCGGTGGGGCCTCTGCCACACTGCGAGAGTTTTCTCCCCAAATGACAGAGACTAAAGCACGGGGAGTAGCATCCTGGTTCATCTCAGTGGTGGCAGCATCTCAGTCACAGAGAAGAAGAGAAAGTCTGTGGTTTCCTGACAGTCATCTCAGTTGTGTGTTGTTGAGCTGGGGGTTGGGGAGAGGAAGAAAGAAAGGGGGTGCCTGCCATGTTCACAGCTGTTTGGGGTTTCCTTATTCCCCCTCAGCTATAAACAATAGGCAGAAAGTCTGAGAAGATACACAAGGTCTTGATGGAAGGACTACTGATGAGTTCTTGCCATTAGGTGTTTGTGCATGTGGTTGGAATATCTAATAGCACCTTAAGAGTTTTTAAAATCAATTTATTTTGGAGAGGAAGCATAGTCTCCTATGTGGACAACCAGAAAGCCTGACAGTGTAAGATCAGGTGGTGTGCAGAGCAAGATGTCTTCATCTTGGAGCGTGTGCCCTTGCAGCAGTCCTGCAGAGCTGGATATCCATGCCGTCTGAAATATGTCCAAACCGTAGCGCTGTTCATGAATTGCAGCAAAGCCCTAAACCCCTTCTTTAGCCAGGTAGCCCCTCTGCAGATTTAGCGTAGGTCATAATAGAGAGCCCAAGTGAATTCTCTTCATCCATAAGGCTCGCATCCAGGGCTTGAGTTGCTTTCGATATTTCAGACTTAACAGCTTCCTTAGAGACTGAAATCAGGGCTTGAAATAAGTTTCCTCCTAATCTCTTGGATGATGATTTTGATTGTGGCCTAACATGTGACTAGTTTCACACGGCTGAAAAGAAGAGAGAAGCAAACCACTGTGCAGTGTGACCCTGAGTTCATAAAGAGGCTAAAAAAATCAGTCTTAGCTTAAACTCTAGTAGTACAGGTAGCAGTCACAGTACCAGCTGTGCCTTTTAGGGTAGAGTGTAAATAACCCATGTTGGCGGGGAGGTTACAGGCATCCTTGGATATAGAAGTGGAGTGTGGTTCCACAAGATGAAATTCCTGAAGTGTTTTTAGCAATGGAGTCAAAATAAATGGTTGTGATTGTTTTTTTGTGATTTAAAAAAAAAACCCCCACACACAAACAGTAATATTTATACCCCACAGGGGGCATGAATGACACATGCTCGGGTGACATGTGCTCAGGTGGGGACAGCTGGTGGTGCTTCCCTGAGCTGAGAAGATAAATGTCTTGTTGGGGCTGACATTAAGTTAATGACTTTTTCCGCAAAACCATTTGAAAACATTATTCTGTTGATTCCTGTGTTTAAAAAGAAATGCATTTTTTTTAAAACACAGGGGCTGCATTTTTTTCACAGGAATTAAAGTCAAATCAGGGTAGAAGAAGAACCAAGATAGAAATTGCTAGGCACCCCTGAATTCACTTAAAAAAATAAGCTATATCTGATGTTTGTTGTTATTGACACAGGTTTCTTCAAAGTCATGACTTTTCCTTTAGGTAGGGGATCTGAAAGCCAGACTTGCCTCTCAAGAAGCTGAGTTACAACTGAGAAATCACGATGCTGAAGCTCTGATCACGAAGATCGGGCTTCAGACGGAGAAAGTGAGCCGGGAAAAGGCCATCGCGGATACCGAAGAGAGAAAGGTTAGGGTAATTCCACCATTTAGAGTACAGAGCTATATTTAGCACAAAATAAACCTTTGTAGGTGAACAGCTTTGAACAACTTCCTCTCTAGGGAGCGTAAAATCTAAAGAATTATTACAGTTACACATGTAACAGCATTTCACACCGTGATTACCACTTGACCTTTCTTTACATTATGCATTTTCCCAACCTTTTAGCTCTTTTAATGATATGAAAGAACAATAAATACTGAGCTCATTCAAGCATATAATGGATGTGGATCTTGAACATCAGGCCTATTTGTAATACAGTAAAGGTCAGGAAGTCACCTCCGGAGGTTTCTGAAGCTTTTCAGTTTTTAGGCAAATTGAACAACTCAATTGTTAACAAAGCCCATTCCGTCACTTTGCAAGACGGTTTTCGATGAATTTTGCATTTTAATAACACAACGTGAGTTTATTATTATATCCTAAGCTAAATTTGTTCTTTTTCAGTCAGTGGAGGCCCTGGCATTCTGTATGATGTTTTATTGTTGGAAACAATTACTTTTAAGATTATATAGCTTCTGCTTTCTTTGTACTTGGGTTTCCAGTAATTCTGAAATAAATATGTTATATTGTCATCTTCTCTTACCAAAACTTCAGCTCCAAGTAGAAGGTATTTTATTTTTGTGTATCTCACTTCCCAAAAGGACTATAGCAAACAGAATGATTACTAAATATTTGTTTAAAAATTGAACGACTGTATATGTGCAAGGTCAGTTATCTTATTTTAGACAAAGATTATAATCAGGGCTTAGTTAATTAAAAAATGTAAATTATGAGTCGCATAGCCTGGGAATCAGCAGCCATTATGCTATTATTCTGCATTAACGATATGAGAAAATATGTGTTTTACCAGTGATGTTGCTGTTCATTAATAGGCAGTTGAGTTGTTTTCCTTTTGTTGTAATGTGTATTGAGCATGTTTGCCTTTAACTTGCACAGCTAAAGATTTTAAAAGCATAATGAAAGTCAAAATGCTAAATTAATGATTTTTTTTTAAACTTATTTTTGAAGTTAAAGATAAGGCATGTTTGGCATGACCAAGAGGCATATGATTCCTAATTCTGGTAATAAATATTTCCATTGAGTTTCAGGTAAATGGAAGATATCCTTAAAAGTATATTTTTATCTTAAGTAATTAGGTCTCACACATGGTGTGATTATCATAAGCTAATTCCACCCAGGGGATGTTTTTCAGGCATTACACAAATTTGTGATACTCCAATAATTACTATATCATAACCCATCTCTACAGATCTTAAAACATGACAAGTACTCTGGAGGACTTTTCACATTTTTGCATGTGACTTTCTAAGTCAAAATTATCCTTACAAACGGGGAAAAATGTTTTAGCAAATTAGAACTCATCTGACAGGTTGTTTCTTGAAGTTCTCCAAACATGGAAAGGACACATAGTATTTTGTATATCTAATCCGAACCAAGAAATAAAAATAATACTTAAAATTATTTTCATTTTATCCATGAGGCTTAATTTAGTTATAAATAACAAATATTGTCTGAGCACCTATTTTTTTGCCTGGCACTTTTCTAGGTTCTTGAGGATATATGTATATGATATGCAAGGTGCCTGCACGTAGCTTACATTGTAATGGGAAAGACAGGAGACAAGTGACCTGTTGATAGACAAGGTATTTTGGGTTAGCGATAAGGCTATGATGAAAGTCAAGTGATGTTATGGTAGAAAGAACTCTTTTAAGTTGGTGGTCATGGAAGGAGAATCTATTTGTAATTAAACTATGTAGAGTCAAGGAATTAATCAAGACCAAGTATGTGCTGTGGGCTCACATTGGTCATATGTTCATCAACGTGCTAGATTCTATGTGGTTATTAAAAAAGGGTGTATATGGTCTCTGTGATTCTATGGAATTGGGGTCTCAAGATTTAATACTTAAGAAGTAATTAAAAAATAACAAAAGTATGTTGCCACATTTGATATGGCTAAACAGATACTGGGGTTTAGAGGCTGTCTTGCTGTGCATCTTGACAACCCATGTAGAGAAGCTGGTTGAAATTGTTGCTTCAAGTTTATAAAATCATCGAGGACTGTTCAAATCATGGGCATCGCCAGCAGTGACCTCAGGTAACAGAAGCACCATTAAGCTTGTGAAAATTAGATCTTCCATCTTTGTTTCACTTATCAGCTCCAAATTCTAAGGATCCTCTGATCCCTTTCAAACTGCTTTCTTTGTTGAATAGTAATCCTCATGAGTGAAAGTGCCTTCCAAATTGCAGAGCTCATATAATCTCTTCAAAAGGTGGACATCCGCCCTGATTTTGAATGATCTTCAGTTTTTTAATGTTTCTTTTCTAAAGATGGGTGGGGCTGAATTTTAGGACCATCAGGAATTTCTTAAAGACAGGTGAGAGCCATGTACTTGTTAGCTAAGGCTGCCATAACAAAATATCAGGGACTGGGAGGGTTAAACAACAGAAATTTATTTTCTCAGCGCTCTGGAGTCTGGAAGTCCAAGGTCAGGGTGTTGGCAGATTTGGTTTCTCCAGAGGCCTCTCTCTCTCTCTGGGCTTGCAGACAGCCACCTTCTCTCTGTATCCTCATATGCCCTTCCCTCTGTGCACACACCCCTGCCAACTCTTGTGTGTAACCAGATTTCCTCCTCTTATAAGGACATTAGTCAGATTAGATTAAGCCCCGCCCTAACAGGCTTGTTTTAATTTAATCATCTCTTTAAAGGCCCTCTCTGTAAATACGATCACATTCAGAGGTCCTGGGGTTAAGGCTTCAACCTGAGAATTTTGAATGGACACAGTTCAGCCCAAAACAAGCAGTTATTGTGAGTTTATCCTCTTGTGACCGCCACTAAATTTCATGAACCATCTGCAAGGAGCTTTTGACTAGCAGAGGGCAGAAAAATTCTGGTGTACCCAAGAATGGGACAGTCTCCAAATCTGCTTTAACGGACGATGGTAGAGGGAAAGCACATACTCTAAGCCATCTGTGTAGCTCTTCCACCTTCTCCAGGTTGGGCCTCACTAACCAGTCCACAGGAACCTTGTTTGGGGTGGGAGAGGGCAGAGGAAATTGCACAGTGAGGCTTCCCGAGTCCCTGAGATACAAAGCATTTTCACAACTCTAGTGTAGTTGCACTTAGGGTGAGAGGGATTGGGAATAAGAAATAAGTTGACCAACCTAGAGTTTTTTTTTTTTTTTTTCCTGGTACGCGGGCCGCTCACTGCTGTGGCCTCTCTCGTCGCGGAGCACAGGCTCCGGATGCGCAGGCTCAGCGGCCATGGCTCACAGGCCCAGCCGCTCCGCGCATGTGGGATCTTCGGGGACTGGGGCACGAACCCGTGTCCCCTGCATCGGCAGGCGGACTCTCAACCACTGCACCACCAGGGAAGCCCCTATTTTTTTCATTTGCATTTGTGGGATTTTAGTTATTAAATGTTCTAAATTGCTCTGTTTATCAAAATTACCCAAAGGAATAATACTCCATTAACAGTAAAGGAGTTAGAGGGAGAAGACTCTATGACCCCAGTCTCATAGAAACAGCATTTAGAAGAAATACTCTCTAGGTATTAAAAAACCATGATCCTGAGTCCAGTTTAAAATGATGTTATTACAAATGGGCACAAACAACATGTGTAGATTTAGTATATCCTTAAGGAAAATAAATAAGCCTGATGTAATAACTCACTCAAATACAGTCTCTGTTTCATCCGTAGCAGTATTCTCCAGCGCATTGAAAATGTATAATAGTATCCTTAGAGTTTTCATGGTCCATTCCTGGCAGCTTTGAGGATTGTGGTTTTAGAGCAGTTCTCTGTAAGCACGCAGAGTTTCCTTACAGGTGTTAACCGTAGCCCGTAAGTATTGGCCGGAGGTCACATATCTACCATGGACCAATTATGTTCATAAAAGGTGCAGTACATAGCAGAATAACGGTTAATCAGGAGAAGGGTAATTTCTGCTAATAAAGCTGTGGTAGACAACAAAATTTGTTGTGAGCAGTGTTTACGTTTATGGGTACAGTTTTAAACCTGTTCAATCCAAACACATCTGAACGAATGCACTTTTGTTCACACTTGATCATTCACAATCCCCATCACGTCAGCAGCCATCCCATATGCTGACTGGATCCTGGTGCCCAGCGCCACAGCTTTGAAAGTCACATTTCTGCTGAGGACAAAGATTTTATTCTTCCTGGACATTCCTGGGTTCTATCAGTGTTCTAAAGGGAGGAGGATAGAAACCCCAAAGGTTCTCATTTTGGCTTGGTTTGAGTTTACCAACATGGCTTCCCTATATCCATATTATATGTGTTCATGCCAGGGGGCTAATGCAAGACCCTCTTTGGCATGTGAATAGTGTCCCTGGACCCTCAACAGTAGAGTGGACAGCAAACATCACGGTCCCATTGCCAAAGATAGACCTGGGTTGTTGCAGCTGTAGTTTCTTACCAGGTCCTTAGAGAAACCAAGAATTAATCTTCATAAAAATTTTTTCTGTGATTAAGCATGCATGGGATAGAACAATATCTTCTAGCCAGTTGAACAAAAAAGCTTCACATTTATTCTTAAAAATTAATTAACGTGACCTTTAGGTAATGTAAGTGTGAGTAATCAGATAATGTAGGCAAGCTAAATGTAAGGAAAAATGAGAGAATTTTAGCAAAAATATTTTGTGGTCTAGGTTACTGAGCCAGCTTGGATTTTCACTTGTTCAGGACTTGCTGAAAAAGAAAACTGAAGAACAGAGGAATTGCTTAATCTTGCATTTATTATTAGTGGCACCTTGTAACTAAGGTAGAGCCTGTCTTGGAGCATTTTGATATTTGATTCCATTTGTGTTGTGTGTTTTGTGTGTGTGCAAAGCTTTGTGTATACCCTGTACCTGAAGGGAAGTTAGTCTCTACAACAAATTCCTCCCCTGTTCAAATACAGATGAATTATTGAACAGTGCCTCGGAGGCAGCCTGCATTTTTCAGTAGAGATATCTGAGATGATAATTTGTGTATGTGGGTTTCTGTGTTTTTCCTCTTTGATTAGGTGACAGCTATTCAGACTGAAGTGTCCCAGAAACAGAAGGAGTGTGAGGCCGACTTACTTAAGGCTGAGCCTGCTCTGGTGGCCGCGACAGCTGCTCTCAATACACTCAACAGGGTAAGGATGATTCCTTGGCTCAGGGTTTCCTCAAAATAATATTTGGAGGTTATTAGAGTTTGAATAACTGAACTAAGGGTGAAATTCATGCAACCAAAGAGTTTTGAAAAAGGAAAGAAAGTCCCATTAAACGTTACAGTTGAAACAAATATTTGAGGTCATCATTGTAGTTGACCTTCCTTTCCCATCCGGGAGTTTGTCCTTCTTCACCCCAACAAGCGGTCTCCTTTTGAATACTTCCAGTGCCATGCAGTTTATACTCTTATGAAAGGCAGTTCTATTGTTAGCAATTGGATTCGGCCCAAGTCCAGTGATTCATATTATGTGTTGCTTTAAGAACCAAGTGAGGGATTCTTTACTTCCTCTGGATATAAAAAAATAGTGTTAATGAGAGACCCTCAGGAAAAGAGCAACAGGCTGGAATCAAAGACACCTAGGTTTGACCCACACCGTTTTTCCTGGCTTCACGTTATTAGCAAAACCTCACTAGGTATTCGAATTCCCATAAGAGAAAATAATCTGTGATGGTCAGAAGGAGAGATGGAATTATGGGCAATGTCATTCTAAGAGCCTACAGCTGGTCTTGCCCCTGGGTTCTACTAGGCCTCTGGGGTGAATCCTAGGGCATTGCTAGGCCTGAGGATCTTAAATTCAGCTTCAAAGAGGGAAGGATCCAGACATTCCCTGCTCTTCAAAGAAATATTCAATTCATTTCTCTAAGTATTCTTTTGAAGGAGGTAATTTTGACTGTGAACAGCGAATGATTATCTTCATGGATGTTTCTTATAGTATTACCGTAAAGCTGAACAATTTAAAAGAACATATGTATACCATGATGGAAGATTGATTATTCTGCATTCAAATATCCTGCTGCCATTAAAATTATATTGTTGAATCCTAGCTAGCAACAAAATGTTCATGATGTGTTAAGTGAATAAAGCAGATTATAAAATACGATTTAGTGTAACGTTTTTTTATAAGAATATGTTTGTGCATAGGAAAAAATTGGGAAAAAAGAGTAATAATAACTGATTATTTCTGAGTAATGGAATTCTGTGTTTTCCTCTTAGCACTAGAATGTTTATTTTCTTCTTTGTGCTTTGCACTGGCAACTTTTCCTCTGAAGACATTATTATATACTCAGTCAAAATAAATTAATATTACTTAAATGTAAAGCTCAGTATATTTATAAATGATGAAAGAATCTTGGTTACCCAGCTCTCAGTTAGCATTAGCATATTTTACGTTTTTGCTTTTGCTCCTATTTTCACACCCTTTCTGTTCTTTGCAGTCATTTCCCAAATAAATAGCCAGTTTATGGTAATGGAGGAGAATCAGGTTCAACATTTGATAAGGCTTTATAAGCAAGAGTGTATAATACAGCTCAGGAAATTTCACAGGAAATCCTTTTTAAAAAAACATGTATCATGAACCTACATATACTTCTTATAGATACTAATGCTTGCTCCAAAGTATTTGTCCTGATACTGGTGGTTTATCCCATGAATACCATCTGTTGAGTAAATCAAGATTCTGACCTGTGGAGGTTAAGGAGGAACGCAGAAAGGAGGTTCAGCCTATGCGGGCATCTTCCCAGTTGACAGTCATTATAGTGTAATAGAAGATGTTTTTTGTGCATGTAAAGCAGAAAAACAAAACTAAGAGACTCTGAACTAAGGGACTCTGTTTCTGGGAGGGCCTGGTTAAAAGGCAAATATATTCCATAGGTGGGATAGACCCATAAATACCTTAAAACCTATATGTTTATGAAATTCCCTGGACTCAGTGTGCAAGGCTCTGCAGGACTGGTAGGTCAGGCAGATAAATTTACTTGGAAGCCAGAAAGGGCAGTGATGTTTCCGAAGTACCAGAAAAGCTCCCAGCAAGAACTGAACCTCCTGGAGTTCCACGGTGGTGGGACCCCCGGGTGGGCGGCAACAACTGCCCAACCGAGACTGGTGTGGAAAGGAGAGGGTGGAAAAGACCATCCACTGAAGACCAGCTTGATGACCTAACAGCTGGTCTTGAGAAACCAGACCTCTCCTGGTCTTGAGAGTGTGTGTGCTTTTTTTCAGGTCAATCTCACTGAGCTGAAAGCCTTTCCCAACCCTCCAAATGCAGTTACCAACGTTACTGCAGCCGTGATGGTCCTTCTGGCTCCCCGGGGCAGAGTGCCAAAAGACCGGAGTTGGAAGGCAGCTAAAGTCTTCATGGGAAAGGTATCAGGCAGCCCGGCAACATGAAAATCCCGACAATTTCTCTGTTCAGTTCTGTGGTTATACTTGACAGCAAGGGTGGGGGAAGGATGGACTGGGACTTTGGGATTAGCAGATAAGAACTATTATATATATAGATTGGATAAACAACAAAGTCCTACTGTATAGCACAGGGAACTATATTCCATGTCCTGTGATTAAGCAAAATGGAAAAGAATACGAAAAGAATGTATATATACATATAACTGAGTCACTTTGCTGTTCAGCAGAAATTAACACAACATTGTAAATCAACTATACTTGAAAAAAATAAATTTTTGAAAAAACACAATTTGAGGAGAAAGAGGAAAGCTATAAAATTCCCAACTGCTAAAAAAAAAAAATCATCTTCATATTTGCTAAGTGTAATCTGCTGTATGTTCTCTAGACTTAGAATTTCTGTTTGCCAAGTTGGAGATTAGCGTAGGGTTGTAGCACATCTAAGTCAACACCAGCAGCCGTTGGAAGGGTGCTAATTATTTTCAAAATTATTAAAGCAGTTAAGTGTAGGAGGGAGAAAATTACATGGATGTCTTATGCTGGAAAAATGTTACTAATGTACACGAAGGTGAAGCAAAGGGATTTTGGGGTATGTGTTTTTCTTTTTCTTTTCTTCAAAATGTGAATGCCTCCTGTGCAGGGACTGAATATTTTACCCTGGGATAGAAGGGATTTTAAAAGTGTCCATTGCTAATTCTAACTTTATACTCTAAACACTGAAAAAGTCAAACCAATTTTGCCTTTGTAATGTGAGTCCTAAAAGCTGATTTTAACTTTTGATCTTGGAATTTTCTCTGCCACCCAAATGGCTCATTGCAATAAGTCTTTTTGCCTTACAGGTGGATGATTTTTTGCAAGCGTTAATTAACTATGACAAAGAGCACATTCCAGAGAACTGTCTAAAAGTGGTGAATGAACAGTATTTGAAAGACCCGGAGTTCAACCCAAACCTGATTCGGACCAAATCTTTTGCAGCAGCTGGTCTCTGTGCCTGGGTCATCAACATCATTAAGTTCTATGAGGTATATCAGTTGTGATCAGATGGTTTACGGGTGTTATTCAGGAAGGGCCGTACATATATTAATTTCTAGGCCAGCAAAAAATGTAAAATAATTTAACATTATCTGAATAAGATAAAGTTCTAAGAATGAGACATGAAAGTGTCAGATTAAACAGAATTCTCTACAGGAGGATATTTGAAATGTTGGAAACTATCTTTTTTTAGGGTAGAGTGAGTAGCTTTTTTTTTTACTTAACTAATTGATTTATTTTATTTTTGGCTGTGTTGGATCTTTGTTGCTGCATGCAGGCTGTCTTTAGTTGCGGTGAGAGGGGCTACTGTTCGTTGCGGTGCATAGGCTTCTCATTGCGGTGGCTTCTCTTGCTGTGAAGCACGGGCTCTAAGCCCCGCGGACTTCAGTAGTTGTGGCACGCGGGCTCAGTAACTGTGGCTCGTGGGCTCTAGAGCGCAGGCTCAGTAGTTGCGGCCCACGGGCTTAGTTGCTCCATGGCATTTGGGATCTTCCTGGACCAGGGTTCAACCCCATGTGCCCTGCCTTGGCAGGCAGATTCTTAACCACTGCACCACCAGGGAAGCCCGAGTGAGTAGCTTCTTTAGATCAAATAGCAGCAATTAATTTGATTTGATTAGATAAAAGCATGTTGGGTAGATTAATTATATTTATTTATTAATTATATTTATTTATCAAATACTTGTCCGTCAGTTATGTCCCAAGAACTTTGCAAAGGACTAGATGTAAAAAGGGAACAGTACATGGCCCTCCACTGGGAGGAACTGTCTCCTTTTTGTCTTGGGAGGTTGTGTGTTATACCCAAAGATGGAATTGCTGAGGAAATGCCAGTGTCATTCCCAGAATGATTTTCAGAAAATTGGATTATGTCCTTTACACAGGAGACCCACAGGAATAGGACCCTGTCAGTCTCTCCATCTCTTTAGTGGAAGCCTGTATCAGGCAAGACTGCAGACAGATCACAGCTGATGGGCAGCCTCTCCCCATAATGACACACCTGACCGCTGTGCTGGCCTCACATCCTAGGTGAAAAGATGAGCCCAGAGCTAGACCGTGGCTGTGTTCTGTGTCATTTTGCTATAAAATAGGAAGTAAAATTTAATTTCCTTTCTCTCTCCCCAACAGGAGAATAATTGATCCACTCAAATGCTTAAACCACTCATTCAAATAACATTTAAGGTGGCCAGGAACTTAGAAAAGAAAGTGTGGTTAATACTGGGTGAGGACATCTCCCACATTCCTTTCTGGGTTCAGAGAATTTGTCTACACAGCTTTTCTGCCTTAAAGGCTAGACCTGATCCCACCTTCAGCTGTAGTTCCTATGCACTACAATTTCTGATGATATGAGGATTATCTCCAAATTTTATGAAAAACTAATTTTAGTATCTTAATGGTATTTGACGTGTATAGCATTTTATGCAGGTGCTTGTAACTCTAATGTCCAGAATAAATGAATAAACAGTAGAAAGCTTAGAGGACTTGGTAGGCTGGGGGGGTTTTTGTTCTGCCATTAGGTAGTACCATGGCTAAGAATAAACACCAAATTTCTAGGTCACATAGAGATTTTAATTGTAAAGCTTCCAGCAAACGTAAGACTGAATGATTACTTGTCTTTGCCATCTTTATTACCTCGTGAAATAACCCCCACGTGGCTTTTCAGGTCTACTGTGATGTGGAGCCCAGACGGCAAGCGTTAGCCCAAGCAAACTTAGAACTGGCTGCAGCTACTGAAAAACTAGAGGCTATCAGGAAAAAGCTGGCGGTAAGTGCAGACTCTAACGCTGAAGAAGTTCCCGAGACATGGAACCCCTCCCCGCCTTAGGATCCCACTTTCAGAGAGGACCACCTCGGAGACCTACCAAACAGGAAGGAATTTGACCTTTCATGGATGTATTCCTTTATATTCTCCTTCAGTACATATTCCGTATCTGCTGTATGCTGGACACTGAGCTGGAAAAGTGGGAACTTTGATGGTTTCTGCACTTAAGAAACTTTGCAAGCGTTAATTAACTATGTAGCGTTAATAAACTTTGCAAGTGTTAATTAACTATGTATTAATTAAGTAGAAAGAGTGTAGCCCACAGTGATTAAAAAGCAAGGATTCTGGAACCAAAGTGCCTGGGTTTATATCCAGGCTCCAGTATTTACTGTTTTGCCCTGCACGAGTTAGTTAACCTCTCTGAGCCTCTTTTTTCTCAACTGTGAAGGAGGTATTATAATAGCATCCACTTCTTAGGATCGTGAGGATAAAATGACAGTAGTTCATATTGAGAATTTAGTAATCAATATGAATTCATATTGAGAATTTAGTAATCAATATGAATTCATATTGAGAATTTAGTAATCAATATGAATTCATATTGAGAATTTAGTAATCAATATGAATTCATATTGGGAATTTAGTAATCAATATGAATTCATATTGGGAATTTAGTAATCAATATGAATTCATATTGAGAATTTAGTAATCAATATGAATTCATATTGAGAATTTCGCATGGTGCCTGGCATATAGTAAGTGCTTAGAAAACACTAACTACAAAGATTATCACCATGACTGTTTTTACAAATATATAACCAGTCATTGTAGTCCAGTGTTATAAGTATATATATGACTATATCTAGAGTGCAGTAGGAGTGCCAGAAAAGAGCCCAGAGAAATTAGAGAAAGTTTTATAATGAAGGTGTACTTGACAGGAGCTGTGAAAATTACTTGCAAGTCACCAGGATAACTAGGTCAGGAAAGGTATTCCTGGTAAAGAATGAAAAAAAGAGGGAAGAAGCAGTTGGTAGTCTTGAAGAGTCCTAGTAGGCCAGATGCCGAAGATGGGGGTTTGGGGGAAGGTTAGGAATAGCAGGAAGTAATGGTGAGCAAAAGCAAAAGGTGAGCAAAAGCCTTCTCTGCCTTTCGTGCTGCAGAATTTAAATTTCATCTGACCTGTGGTATTGGGCGTTGGAAAGATCTTAGTATGTTAATGACTCACTTTTCATCGACTGAATGGAAGCTGGAGGGAGGGGGTCTAGCTGCAGAAAGACAAACTAGAAGCACTGCAGTGGGTCCTGTTAGGGCCTCAGCTAAGGCAGGAGCAGCCGCAGTGGAGACGGCGAGATAGATTCAAGGCTGCTGACAGGATAGAGAGGGAGGGGGAGGCGTACAGAATAGAGATGATGAGTTAGAGGTGCCTGACAAGGTAGCATGCAGTAATGCAGTCAGAGCGATGAGGCTGTGTAACCCTGGCAACTTAGGGAAATCCTCAGAGCTTCAGTTTCTTAACTGTAACATAGTGATAATAACAGCTAACTCTCAAGGTGGGCATTTGTGATTTGGGGCTCCCCAGAATCCAGTCCTACCTACTTTGGGTGAGAACAGCCTGGTGTATCTCTGGGGAATTATCTTTCCTCATTGGATACACTCAGGTAGGACTTTGACCAAGGGTACCTTTTCCTGTCACGGCTGATGACTAGGTATGTGGTCCAAGTTTTGCCGATTTGATTCCCCGCCTGCCCCCCACCCCCGGCTCTAGAATTTGAATCATCAGCCAAAGAATAAAACTGAAAACAGAGTTCATGCATTGTAGAGACAGTGTCCAGTTGAAACTTTCCAAGAGTTGCTATTCCCCAGTCTCCCTGGAGCTCCGGGAGCCTATGTGTAGTTCTTTGCCTTTCGCTTCCTTGGAAGAGCTCCCCCATTTTGAGGAAGTTCCCTTCAGCCTAAATTAGCTGGAGGTGGTTTCTGTTGCTTCCCACCTATAAATTCTGGTGCATCGAGGTGCTATTCAGTGTACTGTACACAGTCGATGCTTCATAAATGTTCGTTCCCACTCTCTTTGTGTAGAAAACCCAAGTGAAGATGTTCGGGGTCAGAACTAGAGTTTGAAAGAGAAGCCTGGCTCAGCAACATAGATTTGGGAGTCGCTGGCGTGAAGATCATGTGTGTAGAGAGGTTGTCCGATGGGAGTGCGAAGAATAAGGAGCAGTGGGAGCTGAGGGCAGACCTGAAGGAGGATGCTCCCATCTTGGAGGAAATCCTGCAATTGGTCTCTGAGCAGGTGAACTCCGCCATCACCGCACCTGGGCTCTGGTGCTCACAGTGGCCAGGCAGCCAAGCCCAGCTTCTTATAGAACAGGACTTGAACTTGGCCTGATTATGTCTGGGGCCACGACTGTCAACAACGATGACAGCTGATTTAGACAAATTTAGGAAAAACATATTAATTTTATTAAATTTAGCTTCATTCATTGGTCAAAGCTCTCACTGTTAACTTGACTAAGACCTTTAGAAAAATGTTGTCATCTATTATTAATGGCTTTATGTAGATATTAGAAGCAAGTTAATGTTCATGGAAAAGTGATGAGAATGCTCATGTGTGATTCTAAAGTTAAGACTTTCTGTGGTTGTGGAACTAGTCATCTTTTGGACACAGCCTGCAACGAGCTGAAAAGAACTGCTCATCTCAGTTGATTTCAAAGACCAACGGTAGAAGCAGAGGTTCTTATATTAATAAGCTGCAAAACTAAGTTTGCAGACACAGAGAAAAGAAGACAGAGTAACAATAGCAATGTCTTTATGTAGATTGGTCCCTTCCATCCCCCTTCCAAGAATGGATTTCCAGAGAGTAGTTATTAATGCAACAGAATCTCTGGCTGCATTTCCCTCCAACATTCAGTTAGATGGTAGTAATGTGTCAGTGTTCATGTCCTGGTTGTTGTTTTTTGTTTTTTTTAATTTATTTATTTACTTATGGCTGTGTTGGGTCTTCGTTTCTGTGCGAGGGCTTTCTCTAGTTGTGGCAAGCGGGGGCCACTCTTCATCGCGGTGCACGGGCCTCTCACTATTGTGGCCTCTCTTGTTGTGGAGCACGGGCTCCAGACACGCAGGCTCAGTAGTTGTGGCTTACGGGCCCAGTTGCTCCGCGGCATGTGGGATCTTCCCAGACCAGGGCTCGAACCCGTGTCCCCTGCACTGGCAGGCAGATTCTCAACCACTGCACCACCAGGGAAGCCCCCATGTCCTGGTTTTGATGGTTATATTGTGGTTGTATAGGAGAATGCCCTTTGTAGGAAATACACTACACCCTGAAGTAAAAAAAAAAAAAAAAAAATTCTCTATGAAGACTGGTCATGCCAAAGTCAACGACAAACTCTGCATAGATTCTTTCTGTTGGTACACAGTCAAATCAAGGTTTGAGCCCAGGTGAAATGATGCTTTTTGCTAGCTTTGCTTTCATCTCCTTCAGCCTCTCTTTTTTCCTCCCTCTTGGGCTTTCCCTCCTTCTTGTCTTATGCCTCCTGTTGCCATCTCACCTAGAAAAGCAGGGCTGTGTCTCTCAGCACTTACGCTGTGATGGAAATGCATTTGTTAACCAGTATTAGTCTCTGTGTTTTTGTTCTTTCAAGTCTTTATCTCTAGTTTCAGACTAAAAGATGGCCTCATATTGAAGGTTGAGTAGAAAAAAACAAACTGCTGAGCTGGAGGGGAAAAAAGGCCATCTTGTCTTTCAAGCATACAGGGCCTACGAATGGCCATGAAAAAGTCCAAATTCGGTCTCTTTAGGGTAGTGTTTCTTAAAGTGTGTTCTCTCGACCAGTAGCAGCATCAGTGTTGCCTGGGAACTTGTTAGATATACAGACTCTCAGATCCACCTCAGACACACTGAATGAGGAACTCAGGCAGGGAGGCCAGGAATCTGGGTTTGATCAAACCCTCCAGGTGGTTCTGATGCACACTTAAGTTGGAGAACACTGGTTTTTAGGGTGTCTGGTGGGCTGAGGTGTTCGGGCTAAGCCCCTCCTTCCTCACTCCATTTACTTCTAGAACCTGAAACGCCAGGGCCTGTCAGGAACTGTGAAGGGACCAAGATTTTACCCTACTCACAGGCTGCCAGGTTACCTGCCACAGTTTCATAGATGCCGGCAGAAGACGTGAGACACGGGATGCGTGGGTCAGAGAGCAGAGAACTTTGTTACCCATAGCACGGCAAGCAGCATGAGCCTCGTGCGTGCCTCAGCTCCCTTGTCTGCCATTTCCCGTGGGAGTGACGCACAGTGGACCAGCTGAGGCTGTTCACAGTGGCTTTGTGTCACAGCTGAGAAATCCCAAGCTTAGAAAATGCCCCATATAAAGAAGGCAGCGAGTAAAGCTGCCCAGCCTTTGCCCCACAGGGAAACATCTCTTTAGTGTTCTGGTCAGGAAGCAAATCTGTCCTCTGCCCCTGAAAGAAACACTGTCTCTATTTCCTAAGCCTATTTGCTGTGCAAACATCTTGCAGAAGATAATCCAGAACAAGAGCTGTCAATGCCTCTTCACAAGAGGCAGAGAAACAAGTGCGAGAGCCTGTGGTCTCCCAAGACCCAGCTCCCCTTCCCAACTTTACGAAAGGAACCAGTATAAGAGTTTATACCTTAGTTCTATGTATATTTAGGTCAACCCTATGAATTGGGTAACATTATTGTTTCCATTTTTTAGATGATAAAAGTGAGGCATGGAGAGCTTAAGTAGACAGCCCACCCTGAGGCTGCTTAGCTGATAGCAGAGTCCAAATACGAACTTGGGTGTCTGATACCAGAGTTTACATGAGCTTCTGTGTTTTATAAAACCACAAGTACTTTCAATCACCTAAAATATACCTCCAGGTATTATTCATTTTTACCTGACTTCTAACCGTTAATGTGTAATATCGCCTCCCATTTCTCATAAATTTGACCTATTTCGGCTGTAAACCTTAAATATGATGCACACTTTTTTCTTTTTTAATTAATGATATAAATTAAATAATAATGTAATAATTGGGTCATTGACAAATAGCGGCAGTCTCTAAATTATAAATATGGTACGTACTACAAGTTTACTTATTAAAGTCTCTTGGAACTTTGCATGTATTTACAAAAACAATGTTATAAATCTTCCTTAGGGTTGTTAGAACTTGCAGGTAGCAAGATGATATAGTAAGGAGTCTCCTAAGTACTTGATATCTTAGTCAAGGCTTTTTTGGCTATACATAATAGAAACCCACATAGCAAACCTTCAGCCAAAAAGGAGACCAGGATGACTCATGGAACTCTGAGGTAAAAAAGTGTATGACTAGGTCTCAGGAGGCATGAGATCCAGGAAATGGGAAGCTGCCGGGAACGTGTTTAGGGCTGTGTGACTTCTCACTGTGCTATCTTTTCATTCTTTCTTGTTCTCAGGAATGGTTTCCCCTGCTTTCCCATGGCCCTGGTGGAAGATGGTCACTCTCTAAATGAAGCCCTCCAAAACGTACACATCTTCCTGGGTCTTACGATGCCAAAGACAGTGACATACCTCTGAGTTTCAGTCCCAAGTTTCCAGAAGAGAAAATCTGGTTGGCCAAGCCAGGTCAGGTTGCTGAGGTCTAAAGGGGCTCTTTGTCGCCTGAGTTATAGACCACTGAGAAGTGGAAAGAGAGTCAGTAGGTGGAGACCCAGAAGATGCCCGTCATCCCTAACGAAGACGGAGGGTGAGGTGTAGGCCCAAGAGAGGGGACAGGGCACGCAGGGTGTGCTTGAGTCAGCAGGGCACATCCACTCACCCTGGTCGCTGTCTACACTCTGCCCAGTGCAGGAGGAAGGCGAGAAAACTGCCTGGTAGCCCTGATACATTTCTTCCCTAATGTGTGTGCTCTCAGGGGCAAAGGTCAAAGGAGGGAAAGAGGCTCATTTCATTTACCTTCAGGTCGTAGGTGTTTCAAGACGATTGTAATGTTTGCACTTTATCTACAAATAGCTCACGAGTTAATTTTGACTCTTGTTGTAGGATTTGGATCGAAATCTGAGCAGACTCACAGCTTCATTTGAAAAAGCAATAGCCGAGAAAGTCCGGTGTCAAGAAGAGGTGAACCAAACCAACAAAACTATCGAACTGGCTAACAGACTTGTCAAGGAACTTGAGGCAAGTTATCCTTTTCTTCCAAAATTCTAACTGAAATATTCAGAATCAGCTTTGGGGGATTTTATCTTTATTTGTGGTCAATAAGGACTAACTAAACATGGAATCAACAACAAAGGGGAATAATCATCATTCACACAGTAGTTCTAGCTTACCGAAAGGAATAAGTGATGGATTCTGTGTGTTTTTCAGTGTATAGCCATGGACTCAGTGGTTTTCCTAAGATCTGTTATAAACTCAGGGCAGCTGTTAGATAACAGAGGTCTGAATCTTTTAGTACACATTTGCAATTGAGTTCTACCAATAAGACATTACCTCAAGCTAAGCCTGCTTGGTTTATTGGTTTTCTTTGACATCTTTTTACAGGTGACTGCTACACTAATATTAATAGTTATTCCATTAAATAAAGATTTTTAAAATCTCATTAACTTTCTCCACTTTGAACATGAGTGGTAGAAAAACATATGGTCCTTGACATCAGTAAGTCACAGATCTTTTTGCTCTCCCATGTCTAATATATTCAGACAGTGGAATAGTATTTGACCATAAAAAGGATTGAATTACTGATACATGCTGCAATGTGGACTAACCTTGAAATATCATGCTCAGTAAAAGAAGGCAAACACAAAAGGCCACATGTTTTATGATTCCATGTATAGTAAATGGCCAGAATAGGTAAATCTATAGAGACAGAAAGTAGATTGGTGGTTGCCAGGGGTTGGACAAGGGAGCAGGAGTTTGGGAGTGACTGCTAATGGGAATAGAGTTTCTCTATTGTGTGAGGGAAACACTCTAAAATTACTAGGGATGATGGCACGGATCTGTGAATATATTAAAAACCACGCAGTTGAATACTTGAAAGGATGAATTTCATGATATGTGACTTAAATCTCAATAAAACTGTTACTTTTCATTTAAGTGCTACCTAAAAATATGGAACTGCACTATTAGAAATGCATTTACTAGTATTTTGTTGAGGATCTATGTTCATCAGTGATATTGGCCTGTAGTTTTCTTTCTTTGTGACATCTTTCTCTGGTTTTGGTATCAGGGTGATGGTGGCCTCATAGAATGAGTTGGGGAGTGTTCCTCGCTCTGCTATATTTTGGAAGAGTTTGAGAAGGATAGGTGTTAGCTCTTCTCTAAATGTTTGATAGAAGTCGCCTGTGAAGCCATCTGGTCCTGGACTTTTGTTTACTGGAAGATTTTTAATCACAGTCTCAATTTCACTGCTTGTGATTGGTCTGTTTATATTTTCTTTTTCTTCCTGGTTCAGTCTTGGAAGGTTGTGCTTTTCTAAGAATTTGTCCATTTCTTCCAGGTTGTCCATTTTATTGGCATAGAGTTGCTTGTAGTAATCTCTCCTGATCCTTTGTACTTCTGCAGTGTCAGTTGTTACTTCTCCTTTTTCATTTCTAATTCTATTGATTTGAGTCTTCTCCCTTTTTTTCTTGATGAGTCTGGCTAATGGTTTAACAATTTTGTTTATCTTCTCAAAGAACCAGCTTTTAGTTTTATTGATCTTTGCTATCGTTTCCTTCATTTCTTTTTCATTTATTTCTGATCTGATCTTCATGATTTCTTTCCTCCTGCTAACTTTGGGAGATTTTTTGTTCTTCTTTCTCTAATTGCTTTAGGTGTAAGGTTAGGTTGTTTATTTGAGGTGTTTCTTGTCGCTTGAGGTAGGATTGTATCGCTATAAACTACCGTCTTAGAATGGCTTTAGCTGCATCCCATAGGTTTTGGGTCATCATGTTTTCATTGTCATTTGTTTCTAGGTAGTTTTTGATTTCCTCTTTGATTTCTTCAGTGATCTCTTGGTTATTTAATAGCGTATTGTTTAGCATCCATGTGTTTGTATTTTTTACAGATTTTTTTTCCTGTAATTGATATCTAGTCTCATAGCATTGTGGTCAGAAAAGATACTTGATACGATTTCAATTTTCTTAAATTTACCAGGGCTTGATTTGTGACCTGAGATATGATCTATCCTGGAGAATGTTCCATGAGCACTTGAGAAGAAAGTGTATTCTGTTGTTTTTGGATGGAATGTCCTATAAATATCAATTAAGTCCATCTTGTTTAATGTATCATTTAAAGCTTGTGTTTCCTTATTGATTCTCACTTTGGATGATCTGTCCATCAGTGAAAGTGGGGTGTTAAAAGTCCCCTACTATGATTGTGTTACTGTCAATTTCCCCTTTTATGCTGGAGAGGGTGTGGAGAAAAAGGAACCCTCTTGCACTGTTGGTGGGAATGTAAATTCATACAGCCACTATGGAGAACAGTATGGAGGTTCCTTAAAAAAATAAAAATAGAACTACCATACGACCCAGCAATCCCACTACTGGGCACATACCCTGAGAAAACCGTAATTCAGAAAGAGACATGTACCACAATGTTCATTGCAGCTCTATTTACAATAGCCAGGACATGGAAGCAACCTAAGTGTCCAGTGACAGATGACTGGATAAAGAAGATGTGGCACATATATATAATGGAATATTACTCAGCCATAAAAGGAAATGAAATTGAGTTATTTATAGTGAGGTGAATGGACCTAGAGTCTGTCATACAGAATGAAGTAAGTCAGAAAGAGAAAAAGAAATACTGTATGCTAACACATATATATGGAATCTAAGGGAAAAAACCAATTAATGGTTCTGAAGAACCTAGGGGCAGGACAGGAATAAAGACGCAGTCGTAGAGAATCGACTTGAGGACGTGGGGAGTGGGAAGGGTAAGCTGGGACGAAGTGAGAGAGTGGAATGTATATATATGCACTACCAAATGTAAAAGAGATAGCTAGTGGGAAGCAGCCACATAGCACAGGGAGATCAGCTCCGTGCTTTGTGACCACCTAGAGGGGTGGGATAGGGAGGGTAGGAGGGAGATGCAAGAGGGAGGGGATATGGGGGTATATGTATACATATAGCTGATTCACTTTGTTATACAGCAGAAACTAACACAACATTGTAAAGCAGTTATATTCCAATAAACATGGTAAAAAAATAAAATAAAAATTAAAAAAAAAGAAATGCATTTGGCTGAAGGTGATAGAAAAGTTGATTTACAGTGGCTTAAACAAATGGGAGTTTTTCACATATTAAAAAATTCCAGAGGTAGACCATTATCAGTGTTGATTCAGGTAATTAGTGACCAGACCCCTAATCTCTGTACAGCCTTCTGCTGCTCCATACCTAGCACGTGTCCATTCACCCTCACGCGTGTTGCAGCCTGGTCACGATGGATGCTGCACCTTTAGATTCAGGCAAGAGAGAAGAATCTGTAGCAGCTGGATTCTTCTCCTTTCATAACAAAAACGGAAGTTTTCCTGGCAACCCCTTAAGCAAACTTAACTAAAGCGCTTAACTTTCTTTAGCCAGAACTAGAGTGACCACACCTAGCTGCAAAGAAGGCAGGGAAACTGAGAAATGGGCTGATCATGATCAGCTTAGCCAGTCACAGTTCATCCCAGGGGGCTGGACACATTAACCCTCATTTCAGAATCAGAGTTCTCTTACAAAGAAAGAAGGGAGAAATGTAAGGTACAATGGATGGGGCTGGGTGATAGTCCTATTTCTTATAAATAGAGTAGACTTTTAAAAATCTAATTTAGGGCTTCCCTGGTGGCGCAGTGGTTGAGAGTCCGCCTGCCGACGCAGGGGACGCGGGTTCGTGCCCCGGTCTGGGAAGATCCCACATGCGCGGAGCGGCTGCGCCCGTGAGCCATGGCCACTGAGCCTGTGCGTCCGGAGCCTGTGCTGCGCAACGGGAGAGGCCACAGCAGTGAGAGGTCCGCGTACCGCAAAAAAAAAAAAAAAAAAAAAAAATTAAGTCCATTCATGTTACCACTCTCTCAGAATTCCCAGGTAACTAATTGTCTCACTCAAAGTACAGTCCAAAGGTTTTACGTGGCCTACAGGGCCCTCCGTGCTCTGGCTCCTGGACACCTCTGTCCTTGCTTCTGCCGCCTTCCCTCTGGCTCCATCTTCACTCTTCCTCACCCTGCAAGTCACTCTTCTACCTCATAATCTTTGCCTTTTTCCTCCATGTGGCTCCCGCACTTCTTTCAGATGTCTGCTAAAAGTTCTCCTTATCACACGGTTTTCCCTGACCTCCCTACCTTAAACAGCATTCACCTTGCCCCCCGCATACACACACACACACACACACACACACACAGCCACACACACAAACCTGTAGCTCTTTCCACTTCCTCTGCTTTATTATTTTTTGATAGCATTTACGATCACATGGCCCACGCTTGTATATGTGCATATATGAACACATATACTTTTTTGTGGTCTTTTTCCCCTAACTAAAATATAAGCTCTCAAGAGCAGGAACGTCATTTGTTTTCTGCACTGCTTGATCCCAAGCATATAGAATGGTCCCTGGCACATCGCAGGTTCCAATATGTATTTGTTGAATGAATGAATAGGTGAGTTTTGGGAGCCTCCTGTGTTGAAAAAACATTCTGGAGCCCTTTGAAGACTCATTTTTCTTAGACCAGTTGAGAAATTCCACAGCTTCTAGTGGAGTTTATACCCACTTCCATTCAAAGTGATAAGACCTAGGCAGTTTGAAGTGTTTCCAGTTTATGAGGTACCTGAGGAAAAGAAAAAGTGCCGTTGAATTAGACTTACTTGAAGTAGAGAATGTCTGAAAGTTTTATCAAGGTAAAAACAGGCTTTACCTTGTATCTCTAGCACATAACAATGTCTTCCAAAGGCTTTATTTATTCATGGTGATTTAGAAAAGGAGAGGAAAAAATGGTTGAATAATGTTAACTAACAAAAAAAATACATATATGTGTGTGTGTATATAATATATATATTTTAAAGGATTAATTGAAAATGTCAGACCTTTTCCTTTGAGGATAAATTCTTTCTGACTAGAACAGGAGACAGTTAACCTCTGAAAAACACCAAGACTGATGATTTTGTCTATATAGCATTGACCTGGAAGCTATAGTCTCAACCATTCAGACTAATAAATCAGGCAATTTATATTTAATCATTAAGTAGCTCTGGAGCTGAACAGCTGTTCAAAATTAGAAATGGGTCACCCCAGCCAGGATGACATTACAGGCAATCTATAATGCATTAGAATAAAATTATAGTGATTTTTAACTGTCTAGAAATTTATTACCGGACATGTTCCAACTCTTAAACCCTTGTTAGCCAGTGTCAGTAATGATTTATGTTGCGTGGGTGGTATAGTGAAATTATTGACGATTTCAATCGCCGGTAAGTCTATGTTTAGTAAATCTTCAAATTTCAAAGCTGTTTTGGAGAATGAGGTGGGTGCCCTTTATTGTTTATCATCTACTAACCAAAGACAACAAAAGTGGAGGAAAAGCAAATGAGAGATTCTTCTTCAAAATTAATGGATATATTATCTGTAGCTGAAGAAGGAAAGTAATAAATTCTATAAAGAGGGCAAGGGAGTTGAAGTTCTCTAGTGTGTAATTATAGAGCTAACTTGGGGTGATCTTTATCGAGCAAAGCAGATTATCTTAAAATAGCTTTCATAACCATTGTCACCTGCTAGTTTCATTACCTCAGTGTTAGGGGTATTGTGATGGCTTGCAGAGAACTGGCATTGCACTCTGCTCTGACATACATTGTTTTTGCTTTCTGTGGTCTGTCTCTCCTCTTTGATGCGTAAAGCTAAATTCCACAGGGTTCTTCATTGCTTGTACTCTCAATTTGCTGGGTGTTTTTTTCAGTTCCTATTAATTTACATGTTCTTAGAATGTGGTATTAAATTTTAGCATGCATTGAAACCAACTGAATTGGTGAAGTATTCTGCAGTTCAGTCAATCCATAGATATTTATTGCAGTTTTAGTCAAATCCAATATTAAGGGCTCCACATACTTAACCCGGAAATCAGAGTTTAAATGGCTCGCCAACTAGATATAAGGATTTGAACAGCATTCTCCGAGCATACTGTCTTCAGAGCTAGTGAAGTCCTCCTGGTTTCCATCTTTTTTACATGGGCTATAAGTTCTTTCACTGATTGAGTGATTATACTATAAAAATAACCTGAGTTTAGTAACTACCAGCACTATTCTTTAATTTACAGAATCCTTGTTAGGTGGCTCTTTAAACTTTATGTTTTAATTAATTGACATAACTGGTGTTTGTCATTTTCCTTTTTTTGTAATCAGCCCATGGCCCAAACGTTTAAGATCATGTTTGCTTAGGGTGGTGTAGTAACATTGCTGAAAATCAGGAATGATGGAGAGCATCCAAGCTGCCATTAAAAATCCTAACATCACTCAGTCTTGGCCACAGCTCTTGGTCCTCTACTCCTAGAGGGAGAGGAGAGTGACTGTCAGCCTTTTAAGAAGGACCTCAGTCATAATTAGAGTTCGGGCATCCAACAAAAAGGAGATGTTAAAGATCTAATGTCATGTTGCCATAAACTCCACTGAAGATACTGTGAGAGCACCTTCATAATGATGGGTCACATGTATGAACGATTATCATGGTCATGCCATCCAGTCATGTTCTGTTCCTTCTCAAGGCTGTGCAGAGTGACCTAGACGTAAACTGGGGAATAAGGTAATTACGTTAAACGTTTCTTGAGTTGCTGCTCACCCTGCAGTTACATCGGAGTAATCTTATCTTTCAGTCAGAGAAGATTCGCTGGGGTCAGTCTGTTCAGTCCTTCGAAGCTCAGGAGAAGACGCTCTGTGGAGATGTTCTCCTTATGGCGGCATATGTGTCTTACGTTGGATCCTTTACACAGCAGTATCGCCAGGAACTGGTAGACTGCAAGTGGGTTCCCTTTCTTCGACAGAAGGTAAGATCAGTTCCTAACCTTAGCCACATTTAGAAGCATCATACAGAAATTTCAGTAGTAAAAACAGTATATGTACCAGGCTTTTTTGTATCTCTGTAATCTCAACTGACTTGAAATTCTAGTATTGAAGGAGATGTTTCTTGTGTGTTGCAGTTTTTCTTATTTTAATGATGGTTTCAACCAGGAGATGGAAAATAGAAAAATTATTTGTATGAACCATAGAGATGTAGTTGGAAAACTGCTTTTAACAAAACTGTTAACTGAAATCAAAGTTGGATTATCATGTTAGCATATAGCATGAATCTTTTTGTTTTGCTAATAATACTACAGGCTATTTGTTGAAAATCTTTTTCATGACTACTTTCAGATGAAAAGTGTAGCACTTGTATATAAGTATAAAAATAGCTTATCCTCAATTTGAAAATTCAAACCCATAAGCAAAATGAAATCATAGATGAGGGAGATTTCAAGTCGTCTAGTTTAAGATCATCCTTGTACAAAGGAGAAAACTGAGACACGGAAGTTTAAATGACTTGATAAGGTCATAAATGATAGGAAACCAGGCCACTGTTTTCTAAGCTGTACTGTGTTATCTCACTTGATTAAAGTAGGTTCTTCACTTACATATCTAGCCCTTAAGAAATCCTAAATCTCTCTGTGTACTTGTGTTCTACGTTGGTAATTATGCCTCAATTTTCACAATAGTTGTTTTCATGACATAAATACATGCCAATGGAATTTCTGCAAATTAAAATTAAATATTGAATATTTTGGAGAAAGCTTGTTATTAAAGGCATCCCATAATTACTAATTGTAAAAGAAAAATCCTTTTGTAACTAAATCATTTAATATATCTGTAGTATCAAGCCATATTTTTATATGGAAGATTTTTAAAAAGAGGTTATCTGTATTACCCCCTGAATGTTCAGGGTTTTCTTTAAGTATTTCTGCCATAAAATATGCCTTTTATATAAGAGGATAAAGCGTTCTGGTAATTTTGTCCACCTCCTACTGCATTGTGACTTTCAGAAGGTGTCAGCTGTCTAATTCTTCTCTCTTTTTCGTCAGTCTCATCTTCTCCAAACTTTAATCCTCTACATGGGTGTCTTGGTCTGGGTTGCCCTATGACTACTTCACATTGATGACTGTCCTCTTTCGTGGTCCTCTCTGCATTCTCCACCATCGATAAAGTTTTCTCATTCTTTCCACAATTATAGGGAAATTCATTTCCTGATGTGCAAACTATTGAACGTCACATTGCCTTCTTATTGTTACAATTACTCTTCACTTTGGATCATGTAATAGTATTAACGGCCTGAACTTAGGCTATCAGTCATTTTGCATTTTTTAAATTGAAAACTTGCCTTCTCAAATTTAAGTTTTAAAATTGAGTATTGGGCTTCCCTGGTGGTGCAGTGGTTGAGAGTCCGCCTGCCGATGCAGGGGGCACGGGTTCGTGCCCCGGTCTGGGAAGGTCCCATATGCTGCGATGCGGCTGGGCCCGTGAGCCATGGCCACTGAGCCTGCACATCCGGAGCCTGTGCTCCACAACGGGAGAGGCCACAGCAGTGAGAGGCCCGCGTACCGCAAAAAAAAAAAAAAAAATTGAGTCTTAATTGCTGGTATTGCATTCTTTAGTGTATGTGTTTCTGGGAAGTTTCCCATCAATCAATTTATATGTTCCCATTGACTTAAAATTCCAAATGTGGAGTTCCATGAAGATAACATTTTGTTTTGAAGAATAAAATAAAATTAATTGACTTATCCAAACCGTCTAAACATTCTAAACATATAGCCAAAGCAAAAATTATAATTTTCTGATGCTCTATGCTAAACAAACATTCATTTTGACTATGGGCCTGTGTTTCACTGTGGGCCCACAGTTCTCAAGACCCCCATGTCTGTTTTCAGTCATCCCAGTGCTCTCCCCTTTCCTCTTGAGCATGTAGGCATCATGCTGAATGAGAAACAGACCTTCCAACGTGACCAGCTTACTCACACTCATCTCTGGGCAGAGCTATGCTAAAGGAAGAAAGATTCCAAATTGTATAAATGACATCCTTTTGGAAGAGACTTTTCTGTCTCCAGGACCCCTGGCAGAAAGTGCTACATAAAACCTAAAAAATGTCTGTCCTATGGAATGAAGGTTTCCAGTTTCTGAGCTACTTACCTTCTACTCCTTCTAGATTCAGTCACAGCAAAGTGGAAAGACAGTCACATCTTTATGAACATGTGCCAGGGTCCAAGAGGAGCTGCCATTACTTATTCATGTTAATTTTTTGATGAATTTTCCTTCAGCAGTGTTCCCTTATCCTGCCCTCCCAAGAAGCAACTCCTCTCACTGCTCCACAGTATAGAGGGTATTTTCTTACCCTATTGCCCTCCTGAGTATCTCTGGCTTGTCAGTTTGACTTGGGTGTCCTGAGGATTACAACAGTTTGTAAATTAACCAGTCAACAAGTGACTATGATTTATGTCATTTTAAAAATCTCTAAACTAAGCATGTCATTTATTAACGACCTGTTGACATATTTAAGGTAACCTTGGAGAGAAAACTCTTATAAAGTAAGACAGCAATCCTTAATGTGTTCCTAGAAATGAAGACTTTATATTCTAAATGCGTCAAAACTCAAAAATCGAATGAACAAATTGAACTCAGTTCAAGTCAGAATTTCAAGGGGA
Organism: Delphinus delphis; assembly: GCF_949987515.2. Classification (NCBI taxonomy): domain Eukaryota; kingdom Metazoa; phylum Chordata; class Mammalia; order Artiodactyla; family Delphinidae; genus Delphinus; species Delphinus delphis. Next base: position 33,654,987 of record NC_082691.1, on the reverse strand, counting down.
ATTATATTTTAACTTGACCCAGTGATTCTAAAGTTTGCTGGAAGAATATATTTTTAACAACAACAACATAATTTTGGAATAGAACGGGAAGAGGGCACTTATCCTTCAAGATATTAAAATATATTCTAAAGCTAAAATAATTACAGCAAAGTGGTTCTTCAAGGGAAGTAGAAAACGAGAATAGAATAGAGTTCAGAAGCATTTAAGGATGTAGAGAGATATTTGATATATTTAATGTATGGTAATGTATAAACTCCCACAACTGCGTCTGTCACCTCCCAGCATTTCTACTCCTATACTGTCTTCCCTCCTGATGCTGTAAGATGGTACTTCTATTTAAGGCCAGCCGTTCGGGTTGTATTCTACTTTCCATCCCCTTTCCCTTCCTTGAGGACAATTCTAGACAGCTTTTCCCCTCTTTGTCATCAGAAATTTTTCTGTCTCAACTAATTCATTACTAGATCGTTCCCCCCAGCATTCAAACTTACAGTTATATCAGTTATTCCTCGCATTAAAAAAGAATATACCAGTGAATTTCTCTTTGATGCCCCCTGCCCCTCCAGCTACTCCTTCATTTCTCTGCTCTCATTTACAGTCATCACTTCAGAAGAGGAATGTACATTCACTGTCTGTAAATCCTCCCTCCATATTTCTCAGTCACTCCAGAGAGGCTTTTGTCCCCGCTGCTCCACCAAAATGCCTCTTGTCAGATTTTGCTACCACGTTGCTAAGTTGAGTCGTTTGTTCGCCATTCTCATGTACTTAACTGAATTTGCTGCACTTGAGCAATCCATCCTCCCATAAATACTTGCTTCACTTGATTCTAAGGAATCACCCTCCCCCATCTTCCTTATACCTCACTGGTCAATTTTTCTCAGACTTCTTTTTTGATTTTTTTTTCCTCTTCTCCCCAATCTCTTAATGTTGAAATGACCCAAACTCTGTCTTTGAACTGCTTTTTACTAGGTTCATGGCTTTATTTATGTATTTTTTTTTAATTGAAGAATAGTTGATTTACAATATCGTGGTAATTTCAGGTGTACAGCACAGCAATTCATATATATATATATATTCCTTTTTAGATTCTTTTCCCTTTTATTACAAAATATCAAGTATAGTTCCCTGTGCTAAGGTTCATGGCTTTAAATGCCACCTGGATACCACTAACTCCTGCAGCCCAGACAGTGGCATCTTCACTTCTGTGTCTGAAAGATGTTTCAAATATAGAACGTCCAAGCTGAAATCCTTATCTTCCCCCTAAAACTTCTTCTACCTACGTATTCCTGATTTGTTTAATGGTAGGCCCATCCTTTTGTTAGCTCAGGCTTGAAAACCCTGGAGTCATTTTGTTGTCACTCTTTTTCTGACACCTACATCCAGTCCATCTAGGAAATTCTGTAGGCCGCACCTTTAAAATATATTCAGAATCTGACCACTTTTCACCACCTTCACCACTTCCATCCTGGGCCAAGTCATTATCTTCCTCTTCAGTTAGTGTGAAAACCTCCTAACTGGTTTCCCTGCTTCTACATTCGTGGCTTCTCTCCAAAATCGTAGCTCAACATATCAGCCAGTGTAACCCTTTAAAAATGCAAGTCAGATTAAGTGAATTTTCTTCTAAAATCCCTCTAATGACTCCCCATCGCACTCAGAGCAAAAGCTAGAAACCCTCCAGAGGCTTATAAAACCCTATGTGATTTGGCCCTGTTCTCTCTCTTTGTCTTATTACCTGTTATGCCTTTCCTCACTACTCTGCTCTAATCACACCGGCCACCTTCCTTGAATATGCCAGATACACTGCAGCCTCAGGACCTTTGCACTAGCCGTTTCTTCTGTCTTGAAGTACCTTCCCTGAGGACATACATTGTCCCACTCCCTTCCATCAATCAGGTCTTTGTTCAAACAACAGCTTCATATCCCTAGATGCGACTACAACCTTCATCCCTCAGCATGCCTCATTCTGCTCCATATATTTCACCATAACATTCATTACCTTCTAATACGTTATCTCATTTATAAAATTGTTATGGTTCATATCTTTTCCCTCCCCCAGAGAAGATGTAAGATCCATGGAAGCAAGTATTTTGAATGGTTTGTTCACTGTTCCATCCTAGAATGGTGCCTGGAGCATTGTGGATGTTCAGTATTCCTTTTCATTGAGATATAATTTGTATACCATACAATTCACCCATTTAAAGTATACAATTCAGTAGTGTTTGGTGTATTCATAGAGCTGTGCAACTGTCGTCACAGTCAATTCTAGAGCATTTTCATCACTCCGAATAGAAACCCTACACCCATTAGCTATCACCCCCAGTCACCCCATTCTTACTGGGCTTATACAACCACTAATCTATTTTATGTCTCTAAAGATTTCCCTGTTTGGAACATTTCATATGAATGAACTCATAAAATATGTGGTATTTTATGACTGACTTCTTTCATTAGCACATTTTTAAGGTTCATTCACGATGTAGCCTGTGTCAGTATTTCACTCCTTTTTATGACTGAATAATATTCCTTAGATGGATATACCACATTACATTTATCCATTCATCAGTTGATGGGCATTTTTGTTGTTTCTACTTTTTGATTATTATGAATAATGTGGCTATGAAAATTTGAATTATTCATGTACAAATTTTTTGTGTGGACATGTTTCATTTCTCTTTGGTACATACCTAGGAGTGAAATTTTATAAGCCATATGGTAACTCTATGTTTAATCTTTTGAGGAACTACCAGACTACCAATACATATTTTTAAATAAATGTGTGCTTAAATGTACATTGTGTATCAGTGGGGGAAGTAATGGATTATTCAATAAATGGTGATGGAACAACTGACCAACCATTTGGGCAGAAATACAGCTAGGGCTGTCCTTCACGGCTTCATGTTAAATAAAAAGAGTTCCAAGTGATTTAAGTGTTAGAATGTGAAATAACTTAGAAACTGTAGATGAACTGGTGTATAATTATAAAATGGACAATACAGATGAACATTACAGAATTAGTGAGGGGCCATATTATAACCCCATATAATAAACTAAGAAAAGAAGTTTGACCTTAATCCGAGGCATGGGGAGTCATTGAAGGATTTTAAGCAGGTGTATGACATGATCAGATTATTCATTTGAAAGCTCACACTGGCCACAGAGGGAACAGGACTTGGAGGGGGAAGAGACTATTGTTATCTGTTAGAATGACAGTCCAGAAGACAATAAACTGAACAAAGTGATGAGAGTAGACGTGGCAAGCCGGGGAGTGATTCCAGAGGGGGCAAGGAAGAAGAGTTGATGAAACAATGCAGTGGATTGATGGGGAGAAAGTAAATATATGAAGGTGCTATTCCCTCAGATTAAAATTAGTTTGAGAGGACTTCCCTGGTGGTGCAGTGGTTAAGAATCCGCCTGCCAATGCAGGGGACACGGGTTTGAGCCCTGGTCCGGGAAGATCCCACATGCTGCAGAGCAACTAAGCCTGTGAACCGCAACTACTGAGCCTGCGCTCTAGAGCCCGCGAGCCACAACTACTGAGCCCGAGTGCCACAGCTACTGAAGCCCATGTGCCTTGAGCCCATGTGCTCCTCAAGAAGAGAAGCCACCACAATGAGAAGCCCGTGCACCGCCACGAAGAGTATCCCCCGCTCGCCGCAACTAGAGAAAGCCCTTGTGCAGCAACGAAGACCCAACACAGCCAAAAATAAATAAATAAAATAAAATTTTTAAAAAATTAAAAAAAAAGTATTTCAAAGGAATTTGGGGGCTTTAGAAAGTGGTGACATTACATTATTAAAAACATGTATGTAAGCACATTTAAATAAGGTTAAAATATGGATAAGGCTTAAAAAAATAAAATACAGTACAATTTGAGAGAAAAGACAAAGAGTTTGGTTTTAGAAACATTGTGGTGTCTTTGAAACATTCAAGTGTCAATAACCAGTAGAGAGCTGGACAAGAGTGTTATTGGATGGGAGTCATATCTGGGAGTCATTGATACAAGGTAGTTCTTGGAACTATAGGTGTGGTGAGATCTTGTAGGGAAGAGGTTTAGAGCAAAGGGAGCTGAGTCAGTGCTGACATGTAAACAGGAAGTCGAGGAAGTTGAAGAAGGCGCAGTCAGAGACTGGAGAAGCCCCAGGCAAGAATGCTGCCATAGGAGATAAAGAGTAGAAACATGGGGATGGTCAGTGATGCCAAAGCCATAGAGACAAGTGAGAAAAGATAAGAACTAAAAGTGTCATCAGACTTGGTAATGTGAAGGTCTTTTGTGACCTCGAAGGTGTAACAAGCCAGAAGCCTGAGTTATTCAGGAAGTGAGGAAAGGAGGCAGAAAAAGCAGATTGTTCTTGTAGGAATTTGCCTGTGAAGAGAAGGAGATGAACAGAAGTGCCTAGTTAGAGACATGAAGTAAGTGAAGGGTTTGTTTTTTCAGTATAAATGAGACTAGAGCACGTTTCTGTGCTTCCAGAGAAGGAATGGAAAAGGAATTGCTGATGATAAAAGGGGGAAGAGGCCTGATCCATCAGAAATTGGGAAGAAGGGATCAGAATAGAGGAAAATGGAATGGCCCTCAGGTAGAAGACGCAAGACTCCTTCAACTTAGGTGGGAGGGAAGGAGACAAAGGTGGACACAGGGAGAGATACTGATACAGGGAAAGAAAGCTGATGTAGTCATAGCTGCTGGTCTCTCTTCTCTCAGGGAAGCTGGAAATTGCAGTGCCAGCTGGCCAAAGATAAGAAAATTGAAACTCAAAGAACGCTGTGAGGAGGGTGGTGAAAACATCAAAAATACCCATCGAGAGCAGTTGGAGAGTAGATGTTAAGTGTTGCCAAGCAGCTTTAGGAAACCAAAAAAGATGAATTTGGAAAGGATAAATTTGTAGTCACAGTAATAAAGCTTTCATCAGCAATACTCACAGTCCTGGAGCAGAAAGAGAAGACAGAGAATGTTTATTTCAGCCAGGGTACAAGATTTATAGGCAGATAAGCCAGAAGGAAAAGAAGACAGGGACGGTCGGTCGTGTGATAGTCAGAAAAATGATCAAGGAAAGGAAGGCTCTGTTTAGGTTCGGTAGAGATGTCAGTGTAGTTAAAAGTTAATGGTTACAATGTCCGTTGCAGCACTGTTTACAGTATCCAGGACATGGAAGCAACCTAAGTGTCCATCAATAGATGAATGGATAAAGAAGATGTGGCACATATATACAATGGACTATTACTCAGCCATAAAAAGAAATGAAATTGAATTATTTATAGTGAAGTGGATGGACCTAGAGTCTGTCATACAGAGTGAAGTAAGTCAGAAAGAGAAAAATAAATACCGTATGCTAATATACATATGGAATCTAAAAAAAAAAAAATGGTTCTGATGAACCTAGGGACAGGACAGGAATAAAGACGCAGACATAGAGAATGGATTTGAGGACACGGGGAGGGGGAAGGGTAAGCTGGGACGAAGTGAGAGTGGCATGGACATATATACACTACCAAATGTAAAATAGATAGCTAGTGGGAAGCAGCTGCATAGCACAGGGAGATCAGCTCAGTGCTTTGTGACCACCTAGAGGGGTGGGATAGGGAAGGTGGGAGGGAGACGCAAGAGGGAGGAGATATGGGGATATATGTATATGTATAGCTGATTCACTTTGTTATACAGCAGCAACTAATACAACATTGTAAAGCAATTATATTCCAATAAAGACGTTAAAAAAATAAAGTGGTTAAACATATGATAGGGCTTCTCAAAAAACTAAATGTAGAGTTACCTTATAATCCAACAGTTCCACTCTGGGGCATCTACTACCCAATGGAAGTAAAAGCAAGGACTCAAACAGATACTTGTGTGTTTGTTAATAGCAGCATTATTCACAATAGCCCAAATGTAGAAGAAATCCAAGTGTCCATCAGCAGTTGAATGGATAAAGAAAATGTAGCGTATACACACAGTGGAATATTATTCAGTCTAAAAAAGGAAGGAGATTCTAACGCATGCTACAACTTGGATGGACATTGCAGATGTTATGTTAAGTAAAATAAGCCAGTCATAAAAGGACCAATATTGTATGATTCCACTTATATGAGGTACCTAGAATTGTCAGCTTCATAGAAAAAGAAAGTACCCTGGTAGTTGCCAGGGGCTGGGGGCAGGGGGTAACGGGAGTTACTGTTCAATAGGTATGAGGTTTCAGCTTGGGGAGATGAAAAAATTCTGGAGATGGATTGTAATGGTGATTGCACAACCATGTGAATGTACTTAATATCACTGAACTGTACACATTAAAATGACAAATTTTATGATATGTATGTTTTGCCACAATGAAAAATAGGTGATGGGTAAAGGACTGCATGTCTTAATGCTATTGCTAAGAGTAATATTATGTTTAAAGGTATGAGAGAGGTATAGCTAATCATGGTTAAAGAATTGGGTATTAGATGTTTAGATTTCAATAATGAAACAGTTTCAGATTATTACAAGGTCTGGGATAGCATTTCCATCTAAAGAAGGAGATGGTGTAATACCCTTCCAAAATATACCAACATCATTGAGGGTGTGGGGTATGCAAGGGAGACTAGGCATGGGGGTGTCGTGTGATCTTCCCAGCGGGTTCTGATATTTTCTCCTCCCCCAGAATGCTAGAGTGGAAAGGAAATGTAGAGCTTTGGCATGAAGGATGTCAAGGCTGGAGAGTGGATTCATCATCTCCACGAGCACTGAGGTTGTCACAGATTGATAGGCAAACTTGGAAAGTGAGAAGGACCAGTGGCTAAGGCTTTAATATGAGGAGGATACCATAGAGGATTGTAGAGCTGGACTCCATGGGCCTCAGAGGTGGCATTTTTCCTCAAGGACAGAAGAGCTGTGGTCTTGGAATGATGTGCAGGGGAGTAAGAAGAATGACCACTGTTACCCACACACATTTTTTCAGTAATGGGAATGTTAAGAAAATGAACTGTCTACTTAAGAAAGCCCTCAAGGGAAGTGAGACCCTAGAGCATTGGTTCTTGGACTCCAGTTTCACATTTAAATCATGTAGGAGTGAACTTTGAAAACATATAGATGCCATTTGAAGTTGAATCATTAGAGATTGGGGGTGGGGGGTATGTTGGCAGCTTTGAAAGCTCTCATGTGATCCTAATATACAGGCTGGGGTTGAGAGCCACTGCCCTAGTGAAGAGCTGGGCTTTAGCTGAGACAAGCAGGTAGAGGGAGCTAGAGAGTTTGGCCCAAATAGGACTAGGATACCATAGGACGTGTGGGAACAGTTGTCAGAAAGTGTGACAGTGGGGGCATGAGTTTGGAGGATGGCATGGGGAAGAAACAGAGCAGCGTGGTGGTAACTGAAAAGGACAGGGACAGTGGGCGTACGTGGCCTTGAGGGTCCAAATAAAATTGTTACCCAAAATTGTTTCCAAAGTTATCGTCTGCTAGGCAGACAAATGAAGACATGGACAGGTTCAAGGAGGCATTTGCCCTCCACTCATTAATGTGACCTAGCAGTTTATAGTCAGAGCAAATACATGGAAGTATTATACATGGAGTTAACTTTTCTAAGCTTCAGTGTCCTGAGCAAAAAGAGAGTGAGAGAGACATCTACTTGGCAGAACTCCAGTAAGACTTAAGTGAGGCAATGAACAGAGTGAAAGTATAAGAGTAAATTTTGTAAGCACTTAAAACCTTACGAATACTGGTTGTTTTGTTACCGTCATATTAAAAGAAACTGGGAGTCTTACCTCATCAGGAAGTTCCCTTTTATCCTTTGGAATATACCACTTGGTCAGTTCTCAGAGGATCCTAATAGGCGTTTGATGTTAGGATTAGTCTAGCTTGGCTCAGGGTATGTGCTTCCAACCTGTTCTTTTCCCTCTAGTAAAACTTCTTAAGATGGGAGGCTGTTTCCCTTTTTTTTCAGCTCCATCCTGACTGACCACATGCTGCACTATTTAATGAAGCAATTAAATGGGTTCTCACTGAATTGCTAGGCTGACTTTGGACTCCCTCTTCGCACTTGGTTTCTGTTTTTGCAGACTCCTTCAAGGAATTGTGCAAAGAAGAGTGGACTAAAAAGAAGATAACATATGAATTGAGGTTTATTTTCCCCACTCTAAACCTAGGTTAAAATTACTGTGAAAGTGATAACTGTATTGCAACTATCAAAAAATTTTTTGATGGAAAAATTTCTCTGTGTCACGCAACTGCCTATTTGAATATCATACTGTAAAGCAAATATCCTAAACTTTGTTTCTAAAAATTTAAGTCTCAACGTATTTTAAAGTATTTATGGTATTCTATAGTGTGAGTTACCTGCTTTGTTTCCCCTACTAGGTTAAAGTGGCCATTAACAAAGGGGGACTTCTCTTTGATCCCCTGAACTGTACTCTGTACACAGTAGGTGCTCAAACAATTCAAGTTGTTGAATTCGGACGCAAGATCTACACGCTTACTCTTTATAGCATCAGAAATTAAAGTTATTTTAAGCCTCTAGTTGTTTCAAGTTCTTTGTATTAAGTAGAAGTTAAGAAATTAAAGCCATGGAGTTCTTGCTAATAAGAGGATGCTTATTCTGTAAGAGAGCGATTTGCTTGTGGAGTCAGATATCAAGGCTGCTTGCTCCTATCACTAGGAGGTAGAGTTTGCTTTATTTATAAGATACCATTGTCAGTAGGAACAGTAGACATATTATGCTAACTTTTCCTATACTAACCTCACGTTGCATCCCAGCTTTATTGTGGGAATTCTTCCAGCATTCTGTTTGCTGAAGCTTTGTGGGCAACCAAGAAATCAAACCCCTACTGCTGCTACAGCCTCCCCTGCCTACTTCATCCAGGTCGGGCTCTTACTGCCCTCTCTTATGGAGGCATGTTTCCATGTTAGCCCCCCTACCCAGCCAGGGGACTAGTTCCTTATTCATCTTGCTGATAGTGGTGTCTCCACACATATGTAGGAGGTGCTCAATAAACGTTTGGTCGTTGATGACTGATCGAATAAATTCCTTAATAAATTCCTTTCTAGAATCTTATGTATTTTTTGTAAAATCAGTCCACTTTTGTAAAGAATTGATGCTTATCTTTAAAACAGGTTTCCAAAAAAATAGGTTTCTTCTTTCTCTCTTTTAAAGGAGGCAAGTTTGGTTTTTTTTCTTTTGTAAAATAATTTTTTATTGAAGTATAGTTGATTTACAATATTTGTTAGTTTCAGGTATACAGCAAAGTGATTCAGTTATGTATTTATATTTTTTCAGGTGATTTTCCATTATAGGTTATTACAAGGTATTGAATATTGTTTTCTGGGTTATACAGTAAATCCTTGTTCCTTATCTATTTTATGTAACATAGCTTGCATCTGTCAATCCCGTACTCCTAATTTATCCCTCCCCCAACAACTCCCCACTTTGTAATGCTTCTCTTCACAGTCACACTGTAGGCAGTTCCCTCTCAGAGGAGAGGCTGTAGTCAAAGTTGCTGGGTACCACCACAAGCTGCCGGAGTTCCAGCGGACTGAATAGATTCCATGAACCCACCCCAGAGAGAGAAGTCATCTCTCTGTAGTGTTGATCTGTAGAAGAAAGATGAAATGCTGGAAGCAAGAGAGTGCAATGTAGCATTGCTTATGTGGGATGGTTACTCCACTGGGCAAATATTATGCATTTCTGTTGTCCTGCCATCCTTGCTGGAGTCTAAATTCACTCTCACCTTGTTGGGGCTGCTATAGGTGTGTATAGAGGGCAAAGTCCCTTTTGCTTGAAGCCAGATAGATGCAGGAACAAATCAGATGTTGGATGCTGCAGTTGACAGAATTCCAAGAGGTGAACAGGGGGCTTATCGGGTCGAATTGTATTTCATGATGAGAGTTTTATTTGGCTTTTGAGAGTCAGGAGAATTTCTGTGTGTTCTTTGGGCTTTGGTCTGTTGTTTTCTTGTCTGTTGTGCTCTGCCACACTGACAGTTTATTGCCTTCAACTCTGATTTTAAAGGTCTCCATCCCAATAACTGAAGGCCTGGGCATGATTGCCTTGTTGACGGATGATGCCACAGTTGCCACCTGGAATAATGAAGGACTGCCAAGTGACAGAATGTCCACGGAGAACGCTGCTATCCTAACACACTGTGAGCGCTGGCCCCTGCTGATAGATCCCCAGCAGCAGGGAATTAAGTGGATCAAGAACAAGTACGGAACTGACCTGAAAATCACACATGTGGGCCGGAAAGGGTATGTGAAACCTGAAGGGTTGACTTTCTGTTGAGCTGCCGGAAATGGGTCTGACTTTTACCAAGTCCTGGCATTTCTTAGACCTCGCTGCCACTTTGAAATATGATAGTTTGGTACGACTTGTTTATCTGCCTGCTCCCGTTTCCCATAAAGTATCTCTGTTGAAAGGGCATTTACGTTGGGTGGCATCCACTTAGCTGAAGAAGAAATTAGTTGGAAGGTTAGAACAAACACTGAATGTGAGAGGAAAAATTTCCTAAGGCCAAGAATGGTAATACAATGTATTATAATCCTTGTTTAGGACTTTGGCATATGGTAACCCAAGAATTGTCAGCTGCACCTATAGGTTTAACGATGGTTCCAGTTATATTCCTGAATATGTACTTCGCCTACAGTGGGTATTTAACATGGCTCAATTCCCAACAGAGTGCCTGTAGATAATTTTTCAGTCAAGCTTTACATGTCACTTTTGAGAACTGAATCTACTCTGAGATTTTCTGTCTCTCGGTCTGCATGATAGTGTTTTCTGATAAGTAGAAAGCTCTCTGGTATGTAGTTGGTCTTCAGTTAATGCGGAATAAATAATTTTAGTCATACTGATACTTCACTTCACCTCTCCATCATCTTTTGACATGTAAAATGGAATAAGGAATGTCTGCAGTCGTGCAGGTAAATGGTCTCTTTGCTTATCTGAATACTTGGAGGAAATTATTTTTGAATGGGAGAGACTATTTTTGGAGAGTGGGAATGAAATAAAAAGATAGTTCACCACTTTACATGACTGAATCTAAATGTTTAAAAAATGAAAATTTGATAAAGCCACAAGGCATTTAATATAATTTTAATTTTTTTTTATCAAATGAGGACCTATTGAGTAAATTTAAATTTATAATGCTTGGGTAGGTTACATTTATTTCAACCATGATTACTATCAAAAGTAAGTAATTTTTACATGGACTCAGTAGTTCACACTACTGAATTTCACTTGGAAAAATATAACTGAAATTTACCTCAAAATCTAATCTTTAATTTCCATGTATTCTAGTTGAAGAAAACACTACTTTACAAAATATTTAGTTTTCTCTGAGTTAGTTTGTTCCATCTAAAGTATTTACATTAAATGAAATACAGTTGAGTATAAATAATTTTGGACACTTTCCCTGTGCTCATTTACATTTTTTTCTTGATTCTGACTGAACTTTAAGGTTTTTGAATGACATTGAAACTGCTTTGGCCTTTGGAGATGTCATCTTACTTGAAAACCTTGAGGAAACGATAGATCCAGTCCTTGATCCATTGCTTGGCAGGAACACAATTAAAAGAGGAAAGTAAGTATTATTGAATTTTTAACGTACATTTTGTGCTACATATGAGTTTGATCATCAGCTTCTATTTCTTGGCCTCATGATCACGTGTAATCTATGGGAATATTCTTGGTGATGTTTCTGAGTTTCCATTCCAAGCCTCCTGCATTCTAAGACCAAAGCAACCTTGACGTGATCCAGATGTTCAGACTATTTGTTTGGTGGCTTTAGATTCATGTTACCCAATTCCTGATTTATAGATTCCAAAAATGCATTGTCACAAATCTGAGAGTAAGTTCCTCCTTTATTAGTTGTTCCTTCATTAGCTCCTTTATTAGTTGAATGTTTTTCTACCTTCAGTACTTTGCAAAACACCTTTAGTATGTTTGCCTTAACTGCATATTGCTTGTATCCTTATTTACTTAATATTTTTAAAAAACTATTTTAAATCCACTCTATTTTTTTTTTTTTTAACTCAGCCTTACCCCAGGTCATAGCATCTATGAAATCATGGGTTTACTGTGCTGGTTCTGTCTTTCCCTATACATTCAAAATATATATAACCATTAGAAAGAAAAGAGTTCATTAGTGGACCCGTAAGATCATCCATATACCGGCAGTGGCGGACTGGGCACACCCTTGGTGAACTCTACGTGATGTTCCAAATGCTGCCATCCCCCCCGGACACTGGCTGTCCAGGACATTCTCCCAGGGGCAGCGAAGCCGTTTCCAAGGGGGCATCACACACTTTCTATAAATGTGTAAAAGTTCAGATGCAGCACTTATGTCTCTGAGCCTGTGTGGGGCTCGGGGGAGATTGTGGCATTCCCACAGCTCTCTGTGCCTCTTCACTCAAGAAATCAACATTGACTAGGCTTCTTTCAGTGGATTTCCTTCTCTTTTTTTTTTTTCTCTTCACAAAGGTGTGATTCAGAACTTCCCCAACACCCTTCTTCTTTGATACCCACTCTCTGCCTCAAAGGTGTCTTGTCTCCCTTTTCATCACTAGATTATTCCTGTCAGTTTTAAGTGGAAATAAGCCTATTTAAGGGTGACTAACTTCTATTTTGTAAAAAGTCTCTAACTGATAAGTATTTATTATACAACTCACCAACTAAATCCATTTATAGTGAGTGACAACTTATAATTGTTTAATAAACCAAAATTTACCCAGACATGCATTTAGAACAATCTAATAACGCACTTGACAAACTGTGGCTCTAACATAAATATAATTGTAGCTGTGTCTGATGTGTTAAAGATACAGTGTAGAATCTTGAATGTCACTAAAGTGAAATCCTCGTTATTAAGGTTCTGACTCTATTATGAAGACCTAGAAGTTTTGTCAGTGAAATAATATTCTCTTAGCTTTAACTTGGACCTTCAATAACACAATTTAGGTGTAAGAAAATTGGTCTCTCTCTCTCTGTATTTATGTGTATATATATATATATATTTTTTTTTTTTTTGATAATCTGAAATTTCCAGAGCCTGATAAACTTCAGTCCTGACTTTTTTCTCAGTGTGGTTATAGTTAAGTGTAAGTAAGAATCCCAGAGGGTTTTTTTTTTATTTCAGAAACAAATTATTTTACATAAAGCATCAAATTCTTTATCACAAAATATCAAAGCAGGACAATTTATTCCAAATTAATAATATTTCCTGAATAAGCACTCTCTATTAGGCTTTACAGAATTGCTCATATCACTGTAGCTTTTTTTAAAAGGTCAAGAGAATTTTAAATGATATATAAGAATATAATAAATGGTGTTTATTGCATGCAGTTGTTACCATAACAATTTTAGCTCCTAAACTCTTATGTGTGGAAACAACCACTTTTATGAAGGTAAATTTAGATGTTTATCTCCAGTCTTTTTAGATGTTTTTAGAGTTTCTTCATTCAGAGAATCTGAGTCATTGCATATTCTATTAGTCATTGAATAAACCTTCTCTGAGCACTGCTAGATGCCAGGCACTGTACTGGGGGCTGGAGATACAAAGCATGATAAGGTACAGACCCTGCCCTTAAGGAAGCTACATTTCCTTAGGGGAAGTCAGACCTACAAACAGTAAAAGTAATGCTTGCCATTGGTGTGGTGATAGAAGTATGCGTGATAGGGAATCATCAGCTCCATAGTGGAGACCCGGGAAGGTTTTGTGGAAAAAATTGCATTTGCTTACATTTACATTTAATGTGAGTTGAAAGGTGAGTGGGCATTTGTCAGACAGAAAACTGGGAGAAGAGAATTCTGGAACAAGAGAGCTAATACCAAATAGCAAAACACACAAAACAGCCCAACAGCTTTGGGGACCTGCAGTTAGGATTCAAATATGTAGAAAGCCCCATTTTGGGGGTGGGCAAGGGAGGTGTATGGACTCAGAGAGATGAGATTGGATTATCAGTACCCAGAATGTTGACATCCTTGTGTACCCACAGATGACCATAGGTTGGCCTTGGGTGATAATGCTTTTTCCCCAAAGACATTAAAGGGGTCTGTTCCTATCAGTAACACTAGTTGACAACAGCAGTGGTTTTTGACCAAAGGACCTTGCCTTCCTGGAGTAACACATCTGGAGTTTCCATATTTTCACTTGAAAATCATGAGCATAAGTCAGTGGGGAAGCTAGTGAAGACTCTTAAGCATGTTAGGAATAATGAGATCAGATTTACGTTTTTGAAAGGACGCTGTTGGCCGTGTGGAGTATTGATTGAAGGCACGTGGACCTAGAGCCAGGGTCCGTCCAATTAGCAAACAATTGCAATATTCCAGTTGAGGCAGGATACGAACCTAAACTAAGCCAGCGACGGTAGAGGTGGAGAGGAGAGGGCAAACCAAAGAATTCTCAAGGAGTTAATATCATCAGTTCATGGTCAATAATGGGATTTTGTTAGTAGGGAAGAGGAAGGTTCAAGGTGATTTCCAGTCTTCTGCCAGGTTAAATGATGGTATGGTTTATGGAGAGATGTAATATAGGAATAGGAGTAAGTGCAGGGAAAGAGGTAACTATTTCACTTATTAGACATTCAAAGATTGAGGTGCTACTTTAAACACTCATTCTCGAAAAAGTCTAAGAAGCCATGGAATACGTGAGTATGGAGCTTAAAATCCTGGCTGAGCATGTAGATTGGGGAACATCTCCATAGAGAGTTGGTTAAGCACCATAGAAGATGTGATTATCTATGGAGATGCTATATAGTCAGAACAGGGAACATTCACTTCACAGAATGGAAAAATGGGGCCTGAAAGAGCTTAGTCACTGTCTTCTTGGATGCTCAAGGCTATATGAAATTTAATGCATGGAAACCTAGTTTCTTAACCAGATTTTCCAAATACATAGGCACTACCATCTTTCAGTAGAATTCCTATGAATTCTCCTTTGCCAGTATGACTCTTCCATTCTGTTTTTCCCCTAAACTCTGTTTATTTTCTCATTTATGTTTTGTTTTCATATCTGTACCTTACAGTGTAGTTTAGGCCATTCATTTCTTCATGCTGACTCTAGTGATCCCTTTACATCCTTTCTCTACTTACTTCTGTCCAACCCAGAGAGTGGTTAAAATAATTTGTTTTAATATTGCCTGTTTCATCACTCCCATTAAGAATTCTCTATTGTCAATTACTTTGAACTGAATTAAAGCTTTTCTGTGAAACCTGCAAAATGCTTTACCTGTTTGATACTACTGAGTTTCCTTTTACCAACCTCATTTTTCATTACTTCACGCAGAGAATCCCCCTTTCTATAATGTGCTATTTTATTTACCTTTTCTATCAATGCAAATCCCAAATTCACTTCATTAGGAATTTAACTGCTATTCAGTCAATCAAATGGGAATTTAACTTTTCTGCATTTAATGCTTCCCATGCATACTGCATGCTATACTGTGTGACTGTCATTTTGCCTTTATATGTCATTCTTAAAATATGCTTAAATTCTCTTCTATATCCTTATTAGATTACAAGTTCTCTATGGAAAAGAATCATACTATATGCCTTTAAAAGTATGGTTAACTAAAAACAAAACAATAAAAACATAGACTTTTATTTCTGGCACTGTGGCAGATTAGATATGTGAATACTGGAAAACAACTAAATATGTTAGTTACATTATTAAAAACACTTTTTGAAGTGTATCACTCAGTTGACCAAAAAAAAAAAAAAAAAGTGTGACCAAAAAGCAGGAAATAGAAAGATAAGGAACACCAAAGCTGTTTTTTTCCTGAGGGTACCTGCTAAAACCTGATAATATTGGGTTTCTGTTTGATGGATGTACAGAGCTTGGACCAAGTCTAGGGCCTATTCAGGGTGTGGAGTCTGCTAAGAGATTCTTGCTTAATGCTAGATCGTCAAGGGGCCATACCTTCTATTTAAGGGCAAAAACCAGCACTACAGAAAGGAAACTTTCCTTTCCGTACTTTGGTGCTGGGAAGAGATGGAAAAATATCCCCAGAGAATTCCTTACCACATCCATCTTTCTTATGAATGTTTAAGACAAATTTTTATTTATTTATTTATTTATTTATTTATTTTTTCCGGTACGCAGGCCTCTCACCGCTGTGGCCTCTTCCGTTGCGGAGCACAGGCTCCGGACGCGCAGGCTCAGTGGCCATGGCTCACGGGCCCAGCCGCTCCGTGGCATGTGGGATCTTCCCGGACTGGGGCACGGACCCATGTCCCCTGCATCGGCAGGTGAACTCTCAACCACTGCACCACCAGGGAAGCCCCAAGACAAATTTTTATTACTTGCGTGTCCTAAAATACCTCAAACCATTAACTTATTTTAAAGTGGCCTTGGGTTGGTCACACCCTAGTGCACTTGGCAGAAGCAAACAAAGACCCTCTTGGAATAATGTCTGTCAATCTAGACTTTAGAGGATTGTGAAAGATCTAACTCAACGGTACATGACTTCACAGGCAAAAATCACAGAACACACGAGGAAATAAGGCACCATGAGCAAGAGCCAATAGAAACATCAAATGATAGAATCCTTATTTCTTTGCTGCTTTGTTTTATATTTTATTGTTAATAAGGTTATGTTAATTAGCCTTCCGTGAATGCCTGTTGTTAACTTTTGCTAATATTTTCCATTAAGTTTCTCATCACTTTCTTTAATGCCTCAATTTTTAAATTTCCACTCATTGTACTCTTCCTTATCTTTTAACATGATTTTTAATTCATTCTTTTTTTATTTAATTTTTATTTTATATTGGAGTATAGTTGATTTACAACATTGTGTTAGCTTCAGGTATACAGCAAAGTGAATCAGTTATATATATATATATTCTTTTTCAGATTCTCTTCCTATATAGGCTGTTACAGAGTACTGAGTAGGGTTCCCTGTGCTATACAGTAGGACCTTATTATTTATCTATTTTATATACAGTAGTGTATATATGTTAATCCCAACCTCCTAATCTATCCCTTCCACCCTTAAAGAAACATTGTTTCTTTAAGCATGCATCTTTCCATCATTTCCATAGGGAAGAAAAGTAAATACAATGGGAAGGGAAAGAAAGGGAACGAAAGTAAATACAGTGCTCAACCCATTGTCTTGGTTGCTACATGTTTATTTTCAAGAGAGACTTTTAGGACTATGAGGTGGGGTTTATGCACTGTGTGTTGTTAGAAACTAGCATTGGGGTTCAAGTAGTAAGATGGAACTTGGGTCAAATCTTAGTCTGCTGCACTCTGGTTTGGTGATTGGGGGTAAGTTTGGTTAACCTGTTTTTCTGTTTATGTTTTGTCATCTAGTGAGAAAAAAATACGAAAAGCATGGCACATACAGATATTCAATATGTAATTATTTCCCTTGAATCTTTAACGAGTGATGGGTATAGTGGACCAGATGTTCAAACAGACCTAGTGAAGTAAGACCTTGTCTTTCAGACATGAGAAGTGTGGATGAACCATGAGTTGAGTCACAAAGCGTATCAGCAAAAAGGAGGGGTGGGGAGGGGAGGAATCCGTCATATCTTTTGATGTTTTACGTTGCCACCTAAAAGCAGTAGAGGGTTTTGGTTATTTAAATTTTATTATTTAATACTGATACATATAAAATATATAATATATAGAATTTATAAATCATAATAATAATTTAGACAGGTATCTGCCATTCAAATTATGAACTGAAAGATGACCAGTATTCTTTAATCCACCTTTGTGCTCCTCTCGTTTCTAATTCTGCCTCATCTCCAAAGATAGTCAGTATTTTAAATTTCATCATCACTTCATTTAAAATAGTTTTATCATATATATGCATTTTCCAAAACAATATACTGTTTATTTTTGTCTGATTTGGGACTTTATAAAAATCCATCGTAGCTTATATACTTAAAAGGGACTTGAATTTTTTTACTCAATATTATGCTTCTAAGACTTAGCTATATTCTTGCTTTTAGCTCTAATTCTTTTCATTTAACTCTAATCTCATTTTTTTCACTGTTATATTCAGTGGTGTGGCTCTTTCTCACTTTATTGAATATTTTTATTGAAGGACATTTAGGTGATTTTCCGATTTTTTGCTATTTCAAGACACGCTGCTATGAATATTAGCATACTGAATACTCATATACGTATCTAAAGGTGCACACAGCAAGGGGTGCTTCAGAGTTTATATTCTGGAGTAGAATAGTTGGGTTCTAGAGAGTGCGCACAGTAAGCTTTAAAAGAAAATGCCACATTGCTTTCCAAAGCTGTACACATTTACATGCTCACCATAGTATCTAAGGGTTGTGGAGTCTTCCAGAGAACTGTTAGGAACTTTCATTCTTCTGCTGTTTTTTTTAATAACACGAAAGATTTGTATATTTAATACTATTAGCTACCTCTTCCTATGAGGAACTATTCCTACCACCTGGGTTTTTTTCCCCACCCCTTTTTTTGAGTGGAAGAAAATGAGGACACTCCAAATTTTAAGAATAGTTTTATTCATAAAAGTTTTAAAAGTACTTTGGAATAAAATTTGGTATTTTAATGACCGTATTGTTTTTACCTCACAAGAAGTATGTTTAAGCAAAGCAAATGCTTTTTTGTTCCTTCATGTAAGTTTTAAAAGCGAGAGAGGAACTTTTTAAAAATATGTATACATTTGGAACCTATAAGGGGATATAGAAAAAAAAAGATTGGTAGAAATAGGAATTACATTTCTTTTAATACAGTAAATAAAAACTGGGAGAAAACAATGGAAAACAAAATTAATAGAAACAAGTTGATATGGTTTTGTTTGATAATAGAGATGCCCATCGGTAAACAGGAACAGAAAACTATTGACTTTATCTTGATCCCATCCCAAACTAATCTGCATGTTTGTCAGCTTTCTAATAGGTCTTTTCTGTTCTGATCTCGAACAATGAACATCTTACTTGGTTTTGTTTCCATCCCCTTCTATCTTTACATTTCTATGTTACTCTTGGAGATCCCCTGTGGAGTTACAAATATGTTACCCTTTGTATTGTAAAGATAAAATAGCATTGAAAACAAGCAAAAGAAAGAGGAAACAACCTGCAGGGATTGCAAAACTGGTGCATTTACCCAGAATGTCTGTACTGTATTATCGTCTCCAAGGGCATGTGGAATAACACTTTCATACTCCTGAGAGAAAGCCACATCCCTCAGAAGGTTTTTGGCTATTTATAGTGTTTTTGTTTATTTTAGTTCTCTTTGCTCTGGGGGCCTTTAAAAAAAAATAAATAAACAGTATTAGTCTATTCTTCCTAATAATGAATGTCTGAGAAGATGCTTGTGATATATACAGCGTAGTCCAAAAGTTGAAGTTCATTAATAATTGGAATGTTGTGGAGTATGAAGTAATGAATACTAATTACTCCTTTCATGTCTGACAGCTCCCTGTGGACCAATACATCAGCCCAGACTTTAATTTGGCTGTAGTAATGGTTTCATCAATAGCACATTAAATCTGTGTTTGAGAAGATATACAGTTGAACCTGACCCACACAGTAGATACCCAGTCATAAAATGACCACAGGCTGACAACAGCTGGGTAATTACAAATAATTAAATCCACCAAACTCCAGATAATCCTAATCTTAAGTAAAATATATCATATGGTATCCATCGACAGAAAACCTATCTGGGAAGTTTTATCAACACGTATTTTTTCCAAAGCAAATTTACTTGCTTACATATTAGAGAAGCTGCTGATCTGTAAAGCATCTTCATAAAATTCTCTCTCTTTAATCTTTCGAATCTCCCCAAATATTACTGAAGTAGTTTTTGAACTTTAATTTTAGCTGGAGTAACCTTACTGCAAGATGTATTTCAGCTTGTTCCTGAGCATATAAATGTTTCTTAAAGACAATTTATACTTCATTCTATATTTAACTTCATATGGTTATTCTTTTAGTAATAGTCTTTTAAGTAGCATTTCCTAGAAAGAAACTTAAAACTAATAGAAATATTAGCTATATGATAGAAATTTCATTTTTATAGAAATAATCAAATGAGAGACAGCATTTTACAGATAGTATTTATTTTATAATGACTAAGTTTCCTGAAGGTTGTGCTAAAATTAATAAGAATTGTTTTAGTTAGCAAGTTTCCAGTTTAACTATGATTATGTCGCTGCTCTTGGAGTTGCTGCCATGCGTTTGTTCTGTAGTTGATTATGGATCTCTTTGAATGAGTTCCTGGGCGAAATTTAAGATAGAACCACGTTAAATTAAACCCCACACTGAATAGAACACGCTCTCTTGAGCTGGAAGCTTAAGAGTTTTTCAATAAACTCTGGAGTGATGTAGTTCTCTCATTATGTCCCTAGGGGTAAGTATATTTTTATTTTCAAGTCAGTTCAAGCCCGCATCTGGTAGAATTCGGCATTCTAGTCTCTCCCAATTTCTAAAGTTGAAAAAACAAAGTTTAATTGCAGAAAAAACCTCCAGCAACCTTGCTGTCCCTAAATTCAATCTAAAAAATTTTAGGTGTAATATTCAGGGTCTACAGGTAGTACATCTTCTCATTCATCTTGCTAACATTGTTTGACTTTATCTGAAAGAATATATCAAACAGGGCCACAGCTTCATAACCTTTAGATTCTTTTCTTTAAAAAAGCAATTTTCTAAAAAAAGAACAATACAAATGGAACCAGAATTTCATTTTTCATGCTACATTATAATGTTTAAATAAGGATATATTGAAGTACATTTATAAATATATATAACGTGTATGTTTTATACATATAGGCTATATATGTATATCAAAGGGGAAATAAGCTATGATTTTTTTCGCTTTTTTTGTTTTCCCTGTTCAGTGGTATCTGGACTCTTGTGACTTTAATCTTTTTTTAAAAAATTCTAATCAAAGTTTGCTTTTATCTTAAGAAGGACGTATTGGTTATATTAACTGCATGAAGCAATGAGCCAACTCATTTCAATTCAGGACTTTCTTTCCTTCCTTTCCTTGAACGTCTGGCCAGCTGTGCAGCTTTGAGCCGAATCCTTTCTTCCGGAGCCGGGTTTGACCACCTCGCTCCGGCCTTCCTGCCGAGGTTGTTAAGTAACCCCTCCTGGCTGCCCGCACGGCACCTGACCCTTCAGCTGTGCGCCCAGCCAGGGCTATTGCAGCTCACAAGTCTAATCTAGAAGCTTTTCATTTGAAACAGTGGGACATGCAGTAAGGTTTTTAGATGTCTATTGAGAAGGTTCTTTGCTTCTCCTGAGTGTGTTTTTTTTCCCCAACTCCTGGAACTATTTTATTTACTTATCTCAAAACCCACCTGCTATCTCTTCACCTTGACCAAGCAGCTCTAGTGAGGCCTGGAGAATGGACTTCCTCCTATTCAGAGAACGTGTTAGCTCTCTGAATCATCCATCCTAGAGGGACAACCTTCAGTATAATAATACAATATCTTCAAAAGTTTCTCGCCAAACTGTGTTGTAAGAAAGGTTTTGCAAATGTTTTTTAAAAATAGCATTTTACTGCAGCCATTCCTAGTAAAGACTTGGATCTGCCCCAGGAGCAAGTCCTTGTTCTACATTGAATATTGCTGCTTTTCCATGTCTGGTTTTACATGGCAATAAAAAATAATGGCAGTTTTGTTCACATAGTAAGAATATCTGATCACTAGAGAAATTCATGTAGGTTTTTATGATCCAGGACTGAGGGCGTTTTCAACAGTAGCTACACTAAACCTTGAGAACAGTGCCAGTAGAAGTGAAAGACATTTCCTTAGTTTCTAGACATATTTCTCAGAAATAAGAAATGCAGATTGTAATCTCAGACTTCAGACTCTCATCTTGGTTATTTTGAGATGATGCTGCATCTGTCAACTCACAGAGATTCTGGTTTTCAGGTACATCTGAGAATTGGGAGAAATGTTCCCCCAGGTCTATCACAGAAATGCTGTGAACATTAGCCAAGAAATTATTTTCAAGTATTTTAAATGTAATTGCATATCCATTCTCCAAAATAGTAATGACCTCCCATGACTTGAAGAAATTACAGATCTTTTCATCCCCATGATAACTTTTGGCTGGATTGTGAATAACCTTTGAAAGAATTCTGAAATTCCCAAGTACCTGATTTTTATGCCAACCTGACACACGGAAAACTAAATTTATAGTCAATTTATAGATGATTGTCTTTATTATACAATAACTCATTCAACATTACAATAATTCACTGAGCATTTTGGCATACTTCAGTATTATGTTTTCTTTTCCTGAAAGCCAGAAGTTAGAAAACTTCTGTAAGTAAAGTTTTTTACTTTTAAAATTGTATAAATTAAGTAATTCATTTTATGAAAATATCCATCAGAAATTATAGCCCTTGGGTTCAGGCTGGGCACCTTGATAATCAGTGCTAGTCTCTTTTATAAACAAGGACAGCATGTCTAACCAAAGATCAGCTGGGCATGTCCTCTGAGCTGTGTCCTTATATTTTTTTTCTCTGGTGGTCATTGATTGTTACTGAGTCAGTCATATTCTCTCAGTACTCTCCTGTGATCAGTGGTCAGACAGGCCCACAGAGGCCAGGGTTACAAGCTGTCGTCATCAAACAGAGCAAATTACCCTGCAGTGGGATGCAGTGAACCTTATACTAGGAGTCTAGAGACCCAGGTTCCGGTCCCATCTCTGCCACTAAGCTATATGACCTTGCACAAGTCATAAACCCTTAAGGTCCATAAAAAAGAATCCATTGAATGATCTCTAGGGGCCCTTCTGGCTCTAAAATTACAACTCTGCTAGGTGAGACAGAATGTGGACAGCTCACTCTCTGTCCTATCCAATTAAAATATGGTGTTTTTACTGGGAAAACCCATTTTATTTCAGTTGCAAGTTCATATAATCAGTCTGTCATGTCCAAACCAGCACTTCTCAGCCAGAGAGAAAAGGGGGCAGGAGGAACCCAGTCCCTTGGAGGGATGAGTAAAAACCTTCTGGGAGCAATTCCAGCCCACATTCAGAGACCCCTGCCCCGCTTGCTTCTCACTGCGATGCAGTGTCAGGGGCCCGAGTCCTGTTCCTGGGGGGCGTGGGGCTGGAGGGTGGGTTAAGAACTACAGTTTTTACAGAATAGCTGGAAGAGAGTAGAGGTCCAAGTTTCAGGTTGCCCTTCCCACCTGCTGTTGCTTCTCCTTGGCTTTGAATTTCAAGCGCTCGGAGCTGCCTGCTGTGTTTTCTAGAAGTTACAAACTCTGGACTCCTGTCTTTCACAGAAACAACACAGTGATTGTTTGCTTTTCCCACCCCTCTGGTTAACTCCGTTGTTTTTTGGATCCTTCAAGTCAAGAGAGAGCGCTAGCCGTCAGTTTATTTTTCCCAGATCAGAGATTAACCAAAAATTAACCTAGCAGCAATGACAAAACCCACTGAGTCATTATGTAGTTTTTGCCTTTCATAGATCATAAACACCCCAATTGAGGATAATTTACTATCCCTGGGAAATGTCAACCTATAAAGTAATGTTTCAGAGCAAAATAGAAAACCAGTTTTATAGGCAGATATCCTTCTCTTTGCCATCAGCACGGCAAGTTCCCCGATTAACTGTCTCTTCACAGAGAAAGTCAGCTCTGTCCCTCTAGCAGATGGATTTCTGGTTCTCAAACTGGGGTATGTGAATGCCTCAGGGCATATGTAGGTATGCAAGGGAGGTTTAGAACCATAGAATCATCTGTCAGTCACCTTATGGAGTGTGGCTCTAACTGAGATGTTTGGTTTAATACATATTTGAGGAGTTAAAAGCTAGTGTCACCTGCACCCACAAGTAAAATTGTCAGAACCTCATGCTCCGTATTGGCCAGTCCCTCACTTTTTTTTCTCGGAAACCTAGAGAGGGAAGCACGCTTAGGTGTAGTGGCTAACTGGAAAAATTGTAACTTGCTGTTACTGGGTAGTCCAGTGGCATTAGCTGCTGTTGCACTGAGAGGAGAGGATGCTGATACCACTAACTGGTGGACCCTCTAGCGTGGCCATGGGCAAGCAGCCTGTCTTGATGTGGCCCAGGAGCTGAGGATGGTTTTAAAGATCTGTCAACAAAGAAGCATATATGGCAGAGACGTATTGTGGCTGACAAAGCTTGAAATACTTACTCTCTGGCCATTTACAGAAAGAATTCTCCAACTCCTCTACAGGAATTTCTCCATGAGGCCTGAACACCTCTGACTTTCAAATGTGTTAGTCATCTGGGTTTTTTTTTTTTTAACTTTTTATTTTACATTGGAGTACAGTTGATTTACAATGTTGTGTTAGTTTCAGGTGTACAGCAAAGTGATTCAGTTATACAGATACATGTATCTATGCTTTTTCAGATTCTTTTCCCAGTTAGGTTCTTACGGAGTATTGAGCAGAGTTCCCTGTGCCGTACAGTAGAATATGTTAGCCTTCTTGCTAGGGGCTTGTTTTGATTTTCAAGTACCGTCTCCATCCCCACCCACTGCACACACCTCAAATCTGAATTGCGTACCGCAGTTCCTAACCCTGCCACAGTGAGCTGTCCCATTAGACAACAGTAATGAAAATACTGGACTTGATTCATTCAGTGTTCATTTAAATGTACATTTTTCAAGTGAAAAAATGTTTAAATTCCTTTTTCATCTGGGGATAGAGGTTAGTGGTTAAAAAATGAAGTTTAGGAGATGTGAATCAAAACCCAGTGAAAATTCATAAGCAAATTCAGTGTGAAATCACAGAAGGTCGTGATAGACCTGGCATTTCTCAGAGTCACTACACGAGGGAGGAATGAATTCAAACCAAGATGGAGCAGTAGTCAGAAAATCACAAGACGACGTACACAGAGGTTTATTTTAAAGTATGAGTTTTGTTATTGTAGAGATGTAAATGAGTATAAACTTTGGGATGGCTTATGTGTGAGAACCCCAGGCAGTAATTACATGAAACCATCACTCTTGAAATTTCCATTAAGAGCCAGTCATGAAAGTCTTGAAATCTAGGCCAATAGTAATATAGTGAATGACACTAGCAAAGAAAGATTTTCTCAAAGCTATTTGCAAGATCAATTTTGGAAACCCTTGGACAGGGAAGCTCCATTAATGGGAGAAATTTTGATGGTGCTGTCAATGTAGATATGGTTGAATATGTCTTCAGTCAAAAAGAAGCAGATTGACTAAGAAAGGTGTCCTTATCGATTAAGACCATCCTGTAACACACCTCACTAGGCTCAAAAGTGAAGACTGAACCTCTGAGAAACTATAATTAGCACGGTTACTTACCTTACAGATTGATAAAAGCTCAAATGTAAGTGACTGACCTTTTGTTAGATTGTTGTTCATTTTTGTTCACTTTTGGTAACACCATTATGGAGGTGTAATTCACATACCATACAACTTAATCATTTAAAGTGGGCAATTCAGTGGATTTTAGTGTATTCACAGCATTGAGCAGTCATTACCACAATCAATTTTAGAATTGAAATCCCTAGGCAACCACTAATCTGATTTCCATCTCTATTGATCTACCCCTTCTGGACATTTCAAATAAATAGAATCATACAATATGTGGACTTAGATGTGATTGACTTCTTTCACTTGTTTTCAAGGTTCATCTGTGTTGTAGCACGTGTCAGTACTTCCTTCCTTTTTATGGCTGAGTAATATTCCTTTGTTTGGATATAACACAATTTGTTTATCCATTCATGAGTTTACAGACAGTGGGTTGTTTCTACCTTTTGGTAATTGTGAATAATGCAGCTGTGAACAATTGTGTACAAATTATGTAGGGACATATGCTTCCCATTCTTTTGAGCATGTACCTAGGAGTAGAATCACTGGGTTACATGGTAACTCTATGTTTAAGATGGTGAGAAACTGAAAACTGGTTTTCAAATTGGTTGCACCATTTTACATTTCCATCAGAAATGTATGAGGGTTCTAATTTTTCTATATCCTCACCAATACTTGTCAGTGTTTTTTTTTTTTTTATAACCATCTAGTGGGTGTGAACTGGCACCTTACTGTGGCTTTGATTCGCATTTCCCTGATGACTAATGATGCTGAACATCTTTTCAGGTGCTTATTGGACATTTGTAGATCTTCTTTGGAGAAGTATCTATTCAGATCCTTTGCCTTTCTTTTAATTGGGCAGATCTTTGATCTTTATATGACCGGACATTGTAGGCACTTAATACATATTTATTCATTGAACTGGATAAGTAAAAGAATAAATGAATCGGTATGTAAAATATTGTAGTCATATACCTATTATGAGAGAGTAAGTAATAATGTTAGAGGAAAGACCATGCTTGTTTTGGTAACGATTATAAGCCCTAGTGTCTAGAAGACTCTCTGACAGGCTGGCACTGTGTAGGTGTTCAGTAACTGCTTGCTGAGTGAGTGAACATTTGGTTGCAATATGTTTCATGATAAAAACAAATAACTGAAGAAATTATAAGGTAATGATTATCTTAATGAGCATATCAACTGGAAGATATGTGCAAAAGTGTTAACTAGCAGCCACTCCTTGGTTCACTTTTAACAATTGGCCTGTAGTTCATTTATCTCTTGCTGTTCTCAGTGTTTCACTTTAACGGTGATGTGAATACTCTTTTTTTGATCTTTTTTTTTTTTTTAAAGGGAAGTATGTATTATACAGATATACTGGCTTAGAAGAGGGTTGCCACCTGAATTAAGCTTTTTTCCTTCTGGAACAAAATTAAACACTAGGAAGTCCTAAGTGAAAACAAACCAAAACTTGAAGACTTCACCATTCAACTTAATTAAAAAAAAGGCTTCCAAAGTAGCTTGTTGGGAAGATTTTTTCAAGCCTGGACACTTAACCAAAAACTGTGAAAGATTTTTTTTTAATTTTATTGAAGTATAGTTGATTTACAATGTTGTGTTAATTTCTGCTGTAGAGCAGAGTGATTGAGTTATACATATATATTCTTTTTCATATTCTTTTCCATTATGGTTTATCAGAGGATATTGAATGTAGTTTCCTGTGCTATGCAGTAGGACCTTGTTGTTTATCCATTCTAAATGTAATAGTTTGCATCTACTAACCCCAAACTCCCAGTCCATCCCTCTCCCTCCCCACCATCCCCTTGACAACCACAAGTCTGTTCTCTATGTCTGTGAGTCTGTTTCTGTTTTGTAGATAGGTTCATTTGTGCCATATTTTAGATTCCACATATAAATGATATCATGTGGTATTTGTCTTTCTCTTTTTGACTTACTTCACTTAGTATGATCATCTCTAGTTGCATCCATTTTACCGCAAATGGCATTATTTTGTTCTTTTTTTATGGCTGAGTAGTTTTCCACTGTATATATGTACCACCTCTTCTTTATCCATTCATCTGTCGATGAACACTTAAGTTGTTTCCATGCCTTGGCTGTTGTGAATAGTGCTGCTATGAACATAGGGTTGCATGTATCTTTTTGAATTATAGTTTCATCCAGGTGTATGCCCAGAAGTGGGATTGCTGGATCATACGGTAGTTCTATTTTTAGTTTTCTGAGGAACCTCCATACTGTTTTGCATAGTAGCTGCACCAACTTACATTCCCACCAACAGTGCTGGAGGTTTCCCTTTTCTCCACACCCTCTCCAGCACTTGTTATTTGTAGACTTTTTAATGATGGCCATTCTGACGATGAGAGGTGGTACCTCATTGTAGTTTTGATGTGCATATCTCTAATAATTAGTGGTGCTGAGCATCTTTTCATGTGCCTACTGGCCATCTGTATGTCTTCTTTGAAGAAATGTCTATTAAGGTCTTCTGCCCATTTTTCGATTGGGTTGTTTGGTTTTTTGTTGTTGTTGCTGAGTTGTATGAGCTGTTTGTATATTTTGGAGATTAAGCCCTTGTCTGTTGCATCGTTTGCAAATAGTTTCTCCCATTCCATAGGTTTTTTTTTTCTTTCATTGTTTTTAATGGTTTTCTTTGCTGTGCAACAGTTGTAAGTTTGATTAGGTCCCAGTGGTTTATTTTTGTTTTTATTTCTGTTGCCTTGGCTGACTGACCTAAGAAAACTTTGGTATGATTTATGTCAGAGAATGTTTTGCCTATGTTCTCTTCTAGGAGTTTTATGGTGTCTTGTTTTATATTTAAGTCTTGAAGCCATTTGGAGTTTATTTTTGTGTATAGTGTGAGGGTGTGTTCTAGCTTCATTGATTTACACGCAGCTGTCCAGCTTTCCCAACACCACTTGCTGAAGAGCCTGTCTTTTCCACATTGTATATTCTTGCCTCCTTTGTCGAAGATTAATTGTCCATAGGTTTGTGGAGAACTGTGAAAGTTTTTGTTGAAATATAGGATCACTACAACGGAAACAAAAGTTGAGAAATGGATGTAGACACTAGGTCATGAATCTGATCAATCTTTTGAGATTCTTAGCTGTGATGATGAAAGCTTCAGTGACTCAGTGATTTAGTGATGAAAGCTTCAGCGATTTAAAAAAACTCTGATTTTTAAATAATCTTTACACGCTAAAATTGTTTTATAAAAATCTCCCTAGTCAAATAGAGTGGCCAGTGTATCAGGTACCCTTTCCTCACTATTTGATGCAAGAGACTTCATCTCAGAGCAAGACACAGTTATGAAACATCCACCAACAGCAGCCTAAGATATTATCACATTAGGGCATTCTGAGTATCTCTCCTCAAGTTTAAAAAGAGTTATTGCAAATATTGTGACATTTTAGTAAAGAGGATTCAGCATTGCCTGAATGCTGAACTTACTATACAGTGTCTTTCTTTTGAATTGATCCAATTTACCAAAGTTGATAAATTTAGGAAGGTAACATCTCTCCCATAAGTCAGTGAGATAAGTAGTCACTTTTTTCCCTCATGATTATTTAAAACACTATATTTAAATTTAAAACAATATGGGCTTTGGGTAACATTCTTATCATTGTCATGATGATACCTCCATAATGAAAATATACACTAAATAGGGAAGAATTCAGAATTTTAGTAAGTATTTAAGGTAAAATAGGAGACTGAGAAGATACTCCTTGCTTCAGCCGTGCTCCCAGGGTCCTTAGATGAATTTTCACTCCAGCGCAGTTCAGGCCACTTTGATGGAAGAATTTGAGAAGTTCCAGAGTTCATGGCTTCTGTCTGTCTGATGCATGAGTGCAAAAATAACTTCCCCTTGGCTAGAGCCTCATAGCAGGTTCCTGGCAGGAAAAAGACCACAAAGTAGGCTGGAATTGTTTGATAGAGTTAACATAGTGACTATTTACAAAAAGAATTTGCAGAGCAAAGGGTAAAGGGACCCCAGTAGAGGTGTTAAGGCTACATAGGATTTGCAGCAGCAGGAAGCCCTTACTGACTGTAGGCCTGAAGGTATTACTAGGTCCTCTAAGCAGAGCTATGGAACGGGTCATAGCAGGACATAGCCTTCACCAGACCATGGCCTTGAAGCTGGCAAGATCCTCTGGACCTCTCCCTCCTCCTGTACTGCTGTCTCCCACCAGTTCTTCCATTGGCCAAGCCCATCCAAAACCCGGAGGGCAAGGGAGCCCAGGTGATAACATCTTTAGGGATTAGCTACCAGCATCTGAGGTAGAGAAAAATCAGGCCCTCCCCTCGGCGGGGGAGACCGCATTCATTCATAGCTTTGCTTGCAATTACAGGAACCACATCTATCTAGGTGAAGCAGAACAGAGACTATTAGAAGGCTGCAGGGTGCCATGGCAACTGAGGGGAAGATGCAGCCAGGCTTCAAGGAAGAGGGGAGGAGGCCCAGAACATGCTTCCTTTGTGTTACTCTTTCATCTGAATACTGGTTTACTTCTTCTTTTCTGGGCAACCAGGACGGTCTTTCTCTGCTGCTTGGTTCACCAGCAAGACAGAGTGACTTCAACACGAGCTTAGAGATTCCAGTTCCAACTCTCCCTTCTCTCTGTCCCAATACTAAATCCCAGGAAAGGTTACTTCTGTTGGAACAGCTCAGATGAAATACCTGCTCCTGGGTCCCCGTGGCCAGAGCAACAGGGACACAAAAAGAAGCGTGGTCGCTGAGAGCCCACCCCTGTGTGAGACGGAGCTTGCAAGGATGCTGTCCATGCATCCCACACAACAGGCTTCCTAAAGTTTGCTTCTGAGCCAGTGCCAAAAGTATTAAAACTGAGTAAAGTGCCCAAGGAATTTGTATGTTTTTTATTTTTATTGAAAATTTTGTTACCATTACTCATAGTCACATGACAGGGGCTTAGAAAAAAGAATCACTTCTGCCTAATTTTAAGTGGCTTAAATTAAGCATATTTACGGACAAGTCTGTGTGTATTTTTCATATACATAAATTTTACGTGTGTATGTATATACACACATATATATGTATAGACACACACAAATGCATAGATACTCATTTCAGTTTATCCTTAAAGAATAACAATGTTTAATATAAGATTAATCACAGAAAGCATAATATAGTAAATAAAGCAAGTATTTGTTGTTATAGATTCTTTATATGATTTATTGTGTTTAACTGTTACAGTGACACTCTGAGGTGAGTACTACTATTATCACTGTTTTCCACGTAAGGAAACATAATCATATAGAGTTTCGTGGATCATTTCTATTCCTCCTCTTGCACTTTAGGGAAACAGAGAGTAGATGAAGAATCATAAATCACCTGGTTTTATGGCCTGTATACATTACTAGAATACAGGAATGGAGTGACACCTTCATATCAGTTATGGTGCCTGAGAGTCTCCTGACTGTCTTTGTTATGCCCCCTTTAGGTACATCAAGATTGGGGATAAAGAGTGTGAATTTAACCACAGCTTTCGTCTTATCCTTCACACAAAACTGGCAAATCCTCACTATAAGCCAGAATTGCAAGCTCAGACAACCCTCCTCAATTTCACGGTCACAGAAGATGGTCTGGAAGCCCAGCTGCTGGCAGAGGTTGTCAGTATTGAAAGGCCAGATTTGGAGAAACGTAAGGTAAAAATTGTGAAATCATTCCCCCAACACTTATTCAGTGCACAGATTATAGTGCCAGACACAGGAGTGTAAGATGGGATGCCTGCCCTCCAGGATCTTTCAGTCTAATTGAGAAAACTGAGGGTGTATCTGAACAGTCAAGTAGCAGCTCAAGGGTACTTCTGATAAGTAGTTAGGATTGTGCCACAGGAGATGGGCTAGTTGTAGGTCTTGCTTGATGCAGGGGACTAGGGCAGGCAAAGACGCATACTAGTCATGGAAAGCAGGGCTAGAGAAGCAGGTCCGTGCCCTGGAAGGGTAGAAGGAAGAGAGGGATCTCCTTCCCTCTGCCCAGGGTAGAGAGCTATCTCTTCCTCTGATCAGGGTAGAGAGGGCTCTCTTTCTCTCTGCCCAGGTTATAGAGGAATGTTCCCCAGGCTTCCTCTCCCCAGGTGATTGCCTGGGCCCCTGGGAGTTTTGAACTCTCAAGCTCTGCCTCTAGGAATTAGCTGATTACTACTTAAATGTTCCTGAGAACCCGTGATTGTCTGGATCCTCCCATCTCTGTAGTTTTCAGGGTGGCAGTTGCCCCGTGACCTCAGTTCTCTGATGGGTAAGTAAGGGCTGTTATGTTTAGCTTTTTTCCTGTGTAAGGATGGAAATAATGACTTTTCTGTCTTTCAATTTGAAGCAGAAACCAGAAGTTTCTTCCTGTAGGTTAAATGAATGATATATGGTCATGCTCTGGACCCTGGAATGCAACCAGCTCTTACCATGCCTTCTGAATGTTTTTTTAAAGAATTAAAAAATTTTTTGATTAGTACAATTTTAATGCTACGTGTGTTTCATCATATATGATTGCATGAAATTGATGATTAAGGAAACTCTGCTTAAAAATATGAATTTAATCACCTTTCTCACATTTTGCTTGGTTTGCCTTAGTTGGTTTTGACAAAGCACCAAAATGACTTTAAGATAGAGCTGAAGTATCTGGAGGACGACCTCCTTCTGCGTCTCTCTGAGGCAGAGGGGAGCTTTCTAGATGACACCAAACTGGTGGAGAGCCTGGAGAGAGCAAAGGCCACCGCGGCAGAGGTAGAGTGCAAGGTAGGAAAAGGCAAAGGCTGCCTGGCAGGGTTTAATGCTCTATTTGAATGAAGTGCTCGGGGTGAAAATGTAATCCAACTTGGCCGTTCTCTAAGAGTACTGACACTTCGTGGAATTCAGGTCTTTTCATAAACTGCCCTTAAAAAGTGGACTGTGTGGGGTTCTGAATGGAGATAGAGGTGGTTGAACTTGTGCTTCTCCTAACACAGCAAAGATCCAATCTTTCAGATTAGACTCTGTCAGGCTATTATTTTTTTCCTGAGTGACTAAATTTGAAGAAAATTGGGCCCTGCTGGCTTATGTAGTCTAAAACCTTAAAAGGCTTAGCCTCCTTTGGGAAACCGACATCCTACAGTCTCACCACAGGCTTCCTGGTCTATTGTACATTTTAGAGAAATACTTAGAGTTGAAGTTTTGTTTACAGGCCTTCAGTGCTGGGAGACTGAGCCAGGGGTGATCTCCTGCTGCTCTCAAATGCATTATTCCCCTGGGAAAGTGACATTTCCTAAAAGCTAGAAAAAAATGTTCGTTTAGTCGACTTCCTGCTGAATGTCCAACATGTGTCCCAGTGTGCCTTCTGCATGCACCTTGGACGTTCACAAATGGCCACTAGCCCTTAAAATGCTGATGTTTCAAAATGAGAGGAACCCTCATTTGCTTTCTGGAGTATCCTCATTACTAAGTAATCTATTAATTACCCAGCCAAGGCTGTGTCACCACACATCCAATATATTTGTCTTAGTTTAAGCGAGGAAATGGAATCCCAGGTTACTCTATCCTTTTAAGTAAGTGAATTCCAGGTGGCTGCTAAATGGTAAAGATTAGAGCAATTAAGTAAATTAGGTCTTAGCTTTGAAGTTAACTTCTCACCGTCTCTTAAAATGTCTCTTCCTATCTTCCTAATATATTGCCATTTTGGGACTTCCCTCTCTCCTCTACATTTTCTTTATTTTCTTTTACATACAAGTATGATGAATCAAGCCTATAAAAAAAAGGTTGGACATGGGCTTCCCTGGTGGCGCAGTGGTTGGGAGTCTGCCTGCCAATGCAGGGGACACAGGTTCGTGCCCCGGTCCGGGAGGGTCCCGCATGCCGCGGAGCGGCTGGGCCCGTGAGCCATGGCCGCTGGGCATGTGCGTCTGGAGCCTGTGCTCCACGGCGGGCGGGGCCACAGCAGTGAGAGGGCCATGTACCGCAAAAAAAAAAAAAAAAAAAAAAAAAAAAGGTTGGACAAATACTGTATCTTATAAAGCCGTAGGACCAGCAGTAATCCTAGACAGAAGAGATTTGTGTCTTGAATAAAAATGAATATGTTAGTTGATGATGGTGTGCGTGTTTAATTATCACTCTGAATGTACCCAGAGGCTCATACAAAGATAAACTGAATGGAACTATATGAGCATATGGATGAGCTGGTGCAAAGTCAGAAGTAGGCAGTCACGAGTCTTTCTATAAAGGCTTTTTAGTAAGCACGGCTGTTGGGTATTTTACTGACCTTGGCTGCTTTTGTATACCTTGTTGACTAATAAAGTTATTGGCATTGAATTGACCCAGCAGACTTTCCAGAGCTATCCCTGGGAGGTGATATAGCTGGGTTATTAACCCCCGAAAGAGAGAGGGGAGGCAGGAAGGTGACATTACTCAGAATAAATTCTGTAGAACCAAAAACAATCAGGTTTGTTTACTCTGTTATCATGAACACAGCTAGAGTTATGTCCATTCTCACTTAAAACTCAGCTTATAAAAAGATTACTTTAAAATATGAATTTTATGATTTTAGAAAAGCCCAAGCACAGAGATGCCATACATGTTATCCATTTTAACACTACTAATTTCTCATTTCAGATATGTCCCTTTCATCACATAGACAATATGACGAGTAAGTTACTTATGTTGTCTGATCCCACCGTAGGTGATTGAAGCTAAAGAAAATGAAAGAAAAATCAACGAGGCCCGACAGTGTTACAGACCAGTGGCAGCAAGAGCATCTCTGCTTTATTTTGTTATTAATGACCTCAGAAAAATCAACCCCATCTATCAATTCTCTTTGAAGGTAATGATGACTAGACTAAGAAAAAATTTAAACTTGAGGAGTTCAACTTGTTTCTGGAAGTTTAAAATTTATTTTTAAGCAATCAGTGCATACAGTAAGGAGTCTCCAGGACCTAGCTAGCAAAAAAAAACAAGACAAAGAAAAAATCCTCACTTTTCTCAGTAACTTTCATTTATAATTTTCAGTAAGGCTTTGAGATAATTAAACTATGCAACATCACAGTACATAGTTTTTGTTCTTAAGCAGAGTCTTAAGGAGTTTAATATATATAAGGGAATTCTCCTGGAGGCTCCTCTACTTTCCTTATGAAAGTGTACATGTTTCATAAAAAGATTTCATAAAAAGTGAGAATAACTATTGATTGAGCCACTGTTACATGCAAGGCACTTTCATACTTTGGTGCATCTTATGCCTGAAACATCTCATTAAAGTATACTATTATATCCCTATTTAAAAAACGAACATGTTCAGATTTTAAATAAATTGCCAAAGAATTCACATTTCATAATTGTAAGAGTCAGGATTTGAACCAAAGGCTGATTCCAAAGCCTATGCTCTTTACTTTGTACCATTCTGCCTCTGGGCAGTGTTCATTCATTCTATCATTCAGTTTTTAAACAAACAGCTATTGAGATCAATGATAGTGCCGGATGCTGTGCTGGTTACTGAGTGTACAGTTTGGAAAACACGGATATGAGTGGAGATGTGTAGTTGTGTGTGTGTGTGTATAAAAGTGACAAATACAATGCGAGAGAACAGTAGGGATGGAGGGGCTGTTTTACTGGGGGCTCAGGGAAGGCCTCAGAGGAAGTGAGATTATAGCTGATTCCTAAAGGTTACAGAGGATTTGGCCATGTAAAGAGTGTTTGGAGAAAGAAAGGATGTGTGAGATGGGAAAGAGTTTTCGAGATTCCAGGTGAATGAATCTATGTGGCTGGAGGGTAATGAGAGAGGGAGAAGATGGAAAGACATGAGTCCTGAGAGGTAGGAGGGTCTAGATCACATGAGGTCTATGCTGGGGAGTTTGGATTATAGCGTGTGGGCAAAAAGAAGCCATTGAAAGGCTGTAAGCAGATGACTGCCATGATGGCAGAAGACTCAGAAGTGAATAGACTTATGGTTTGAAGCTAGAATAATCAGCCCTTGGAGATGGATTGGATATGGGGAAAAATAAAGAGGAAGAGGCACGAATAACTAGCGAGTGTCTAGTAATGTGAAACACGTGCAGAAATTCTGAGAAGCACAGTGGGATTGGATTTTAGAACAGCTGCAGGGTAGAAGGAGAAAAATTAAACCGCCCAGGAATACTCAACTACCAAAACTAGGCTAAGGTATTACAAGGAAAGAAAACTACAGAGCAGCCCCCGCCAGCATAATCTATTATGCTCACGTGGGATTTATGCCAGGAATGCAAGTTGGTTAAACATGAAAAAACCACACAGTGTAATTCTTCAGATTAATAGAATAAAAAAGAGAAAAATCATATAATAATTTCAATGGATACAGACAAAGAACTTGACAAATTTCAACACCTGGTTAAAAAAGAAAAAAAAAGAAACTGAGCAAACTGGGAATAGATGGTAACTTCTCTGTGTGATAAAGGGCATCTGTAAAAATTTTCAGCTAACATTATACTTCATGTTGAAAAATTGAATGCTTTCCCCTAAGATCAGGAGCAAAATGATGATATCTTCTCTTAACACTTCTATTCAGTACTGCACTGGAGGTTATAGCCAGTGAAGTAATACAATAAAAGACACAGAAATTTTAAAAGAAGAAGAAAAACTGTCTTTTTTTTTTCACAGATGACCTGACCAGGTGTGTAGAAAATCATAAGAAATCTACAAAAAAGCTGAAGTGAGTTTTTAGCAAGATGGCAGGATATAAAGTCAATATACAAAATTCATTGTATTTCTATATATGAGGAACAAACAACTGAAAAATAAAAGTAGTACCTCAATACTGTTTACAATAGCATCCAAAATCTTGGAACTCTTAGGGATGATTTTAACAAAACAAATACAAATCTGTATACTAAAAGCTACAAAACATTGTTAAGAAAATTAAAGGAGGTCTAACTAAATGGTGAGAGAGACCATGTTTATGGCTTGGAGCAGTCAATATTATTAAGATTTCAGTTCTCTCCAAATTAATCTATAGTTTTAATTCAGTCTTAATCAAAATCCAAGAAGGCTTTTTTGTAGAAATTGGCAAACTGATTCTAAAATTTGTGTAGAAATGCAGAGTATTTAAAAAATAACTAAATAATGAAAAAGAAGAACGAATGTGGAAGACTTACAGTACATGATTTCGAGACTTATTACACTGATTGGCCTAAAGAAACATTCACTGATCAATGGCACAGAATAGACAGTCCAGCAGCAGACCCACAAATGTATGGTCAACTGATTTTTTGCAGTGAATGCCAAGACAATTCAATGAGGAGGGGATAGTTTTTACAAGTGGTGCTGGGACGACTGGATATCCACTTGGAATAAAAAGAACCTCAGCCACTACATTACTCTAGATACAAAATGAGCTCAAAATGAATAAGGTAAACTATAAAATTTCTAGGAGAACAATAGAAGAAAATGTTTGGGCTTTGGGTTAGGCAAAGATTTATTCTTAGGATACCAGAGAAAGAAAAAAATTGATAAATTGCACCTTATCAAATTAAAAATTTATCGTCTTGAAAAGACATGAAGAAAATGAAAAGACAAGCCATAGACCAGTAAGTTATTTCCAATACACATGTTTAACAAAGAACTTATATCAGAATAGAAAACTCAATAGTAAGACAATGAAATTAAAAAAATAGAAAGGTTTGTGCATGTATACTAAGACATAAGTATTGCCCACAAGCACATTTTTAAGATGCTCAGCAGACATCAGAGAAATGCAAAGTAAAAGCAGAATGACGTATTACCGTATACCCAGTAGAATGGCTAAGATTTTACAAGACTGTCAGTAACAAGTGTTAGCACCGATGTGGTACTGCAACTCTTTCATGTTGCTGGTGGGGATGCAAAGTGTTAAAACCATTTTGGAAAACAATTTGTTGGTTTCTCATAATGTTATACATACACTTACAAAATGATCCTAAAATTTTTACTATAAATATTTACCCAAAGGAAATGAAAACATATGTGCACTCAAAAACAAAGTACTACAAGTACATACTTATATGATCCTAAAATGAATCTGGTGTGACAGAAACATTCGGCAGTGGGCAGGGGTAGGTGTCGTGGTGGGAACGGATTGCAGCGAGGCACATGAGAACTTCTGGTGGGGGGTGACATGAATAGAACGTTTCTACATTTTGATTGCAGGGATTGTTACGGAAGTATATACATTTGTCAAAACTCGAGCTGTATACTTAATGGTGCATTTTATTGTGTGTAAATTAAAAATTGATTTTAAAATGTAAATATTAAATGAGTACTTTGTTAATACCTTCTTACTAATATTTACTATATGTCTGTCATTGTAGGGTTTTACTTTCAGTCAAATATATGTAATTCAAGGCCAATCAGTCTGTGGTCTTTGGCCCCTGTCCACCAGTCAAAAATTTTAATATTTTATGTTATATCTATTTATAGATATAGATATTTAGATATATTTACCTATGTGTTTAAATATATGTAGATATATGTAAAAATCTATTCAGCCCCATTGTTACCAAGGCATAAAATGGAGTAAGAAAGAAATATTGAGTGATTTTAAAAAGAACAAGATAATCAAAGGGGATCACAAAAGTACATGGGTGGAATAATAGAAACAAAAAATAACCTGTTAAAAAATGGGCAAAGAACTTGAATAGACATTTTTCCAAAGAAGACATACAAATGACCAACAAGCATTTGAAAAGATGTTCAACATCACTAATCTTTAGGAAAATGCAAATCAAAATCGCAATGAGATACCATTTCACAACTATTAAGATAGCTACAAGATTAAAAAAAAGGAAAAGAAAGAAAGAAAATACCAAGTGTTGGCAGCTATCTGGAGAAATTGGAACCCTTTTGAACTGTTGGTAGGATTGTAAAATGGTGCAATTACTTTGGGAAACAATATGACAGTT
The DNA here is from genome assembly GCF_949987515.2 of Delphinus delphis. NCBI lineage: Eukaryota > Metazoa > Chordata > Mammalia > Artiodactyla > Delphinidae > Delphinus > Delphinus delphis. The sequence continues at coordinate 33,616,890 of NC_082691.1, read as the reverse complement.
CTTTAAAAAAAATTGCCATATGATTCAGCAGCTCCACTTCTGGACGTATACCCAAAACAATCGAAATATGGTCTCAAAGAGATACTTGTACACCCATGTTCATAGCATCATTCACGACAGACAAAAAGTGGAAGCAAACCAAATGTCCGTCACTGGATGAACAGATAAATTAAAATGTTGTACGTACACACAATGGAATATTATTTAGCCTTAAAACGGAAGGCTAAATTCTGACACATGCTACAGCATAGATTAACGTTGAAGACATTATATGAAGCGAAACAAGCCTGTCACAATAAGACAAATACTGTATAATTCCACTATATTAGGTATCTAGAGCAGTCAAACTTATAGAAACAGAATGTAGAACAGTGATTGCCAAGGGCTGGGGGGAGAAGGAATAGGGAGTTATAATTAAATGAGTTTTTTAAATGAGTTGTTGTTTAACAGTGTTTCAGTTGTTCAAGAAGAAAACATTTTGGAGATTGGTTGTACCACAGTGTGAAAATACTTAATACTACTTAACGGTACACTTAAAACTATTAAGACAGTAAATTTACACTTTGGATATTTTACCACAATTAAAAATAAAAATATAAATTTTTTAAAAGCGCATGGGTAGAAGAAGAGAGGACAGTGCAATTCAATTGGTCAGGGAGGAAATGTAGGTAGATTTTATGAAATAATGTTAAAAATAATAGTAATGATAGCAAACTTTGAATGAGCACTTACCATGTGCCAGAAGCTGTTCTAAGAGTTCACAGAATCCTTGTAAAACCCGTCCTGTTCTCTCTCCCCATAGATAAACTGTAGCCTGTGTGCCTGAGACTAGCTAGACATCCAGCCACCAGTTGTCACCCTTTAACGGTCACTTGTATTCCCCAGGCTTTCAACATGCTGTTCCACAGAGCCATCGAGCAGGCTGACAAGGTAGAGGACACGCCGGGACGCATCTCAGTCCTGACCGAGAGCATCACGCACGCCGTCTTCCTCTACACCAGCCAGGCGCTGTTTGAGAAGGACAAACTCACCTTCCTGTCCCAGATGGCTTTTCAGGTAAGGAAATCGGTCACTCAAAAGCAGCCCCAGAACCAAAGTCACGCATCTCTGTTTATTATGTACTGCTGCTGAAGTGAAGTTTTTTTGGAAGCTCTTCGCAGCATGAGGAGAGTTTCCGTTTCGCAGAGGGAACTTGGGCATATGACAAACTGCTAGTAGGTCAGGGTGCACTGGCTTGGGTGGGTTTGCACTTTGGGCAGCCACATCAGCTGTCATCCTGAAAAACAGGTCAATGAGACATTGGCCTCACCTTCCCAGGTCCTGTACAGACCTCCCAGGTACTGCCGGGGAGTTCCTTGGAGAGAATCTCAAGCTCAGCTTTCCAGATCTGAGTGCCCCTAGGAGATTTTCAGAGCCCCTTTAAAAAACAGTGAATGCGTGAAGGGAGCTCCACATTTCACGCTCCTAACTTCAGTGAGACCTACTACCCTTTTACTCTTTTTGATGTGGACTTCTGCAATAGATTCTGTTTAAATAAAAGTGCCCGTGATGAGAAAGAAACATTGAGGACCACATTCCTAGATGAAATAAGAATGTGGTCCTTTTATTAGTTCATTTACTGTATAACTTTTTCTATCAGTTCAAATTGTGATGAAAGATGTCATTTCTTTTGTGTCCTCCCAAGTGCCTTGCTCAAAGAAGGCATTTTAAAATACCCGCAGTTCAGGGAGATCAGCACGGTGCCTTGTGACCACCTAGAGGGGTGGGGTAGGGAGGGTGGGAGGGAGACGAAAGAGGGAGGGGATATTGGGCTATATGTATGCATATAGCTGATGCACTTTGTTATACAGCAGAAACTAACACACCATTGTAAAGCAATTATATGCCAATAAAGATGTTAAAAAAATAAATAAAATGAAATAAAATAAAATACCTGCTGTTAATAGTGATAAATTAGCACTTCTTTCAATACTTTTGGTATTAATAGATTCCTTTGGGTTAAAAAAGTAATATATGGGTGTAATCATTTTATAATGTATGTGATAAACAGGAGTAATGCATTACAAAACAAAATTTTTCTTTTCAGTTTTCTCCCAATTTTATTGAGATATAGTTGACACATGACGTATTATGTGTTCAGTGTGATGATCTTATATATGTATATGTTATGAAATGATTACCCAATAAGTGTAGTTAACATTCGTCACCGTACATAGTTACATTTTTTTTCCATGATGAGAACTTTTAAGATCTACTCTTCTAGCAACTTTCGAATATACAGTACAGTAATGTTAACTATAGTCACCGTGCTGTACATGACATCCCAGGACTTATGTTATAACTGGAAGTTTATACCTTTTGACTAGCTTCATCCATTTCTACACCCCTCAGCACCCACCTCTGACAACCACCAGTTTGTTCTCTGTATCTGTGATTCTGTTTTTTAAGATTTCACATAAAAGTGAGATCATACAGTGTTTATCTTTCTCTGTGTGACTTTTTTCCTTAGCATAATGCCCTAAAGGTCCATCCTTACTGTTGCAAATGACAGGATCTCCTTCGTTTTATGGCTGAATAATATTCCATTGTATATATGTGTGTACATATGTATACATTATACACGCACACGCACACATATATATACCACATTTTCTTCATCCATTCATCCATATATGGACACTTAGGTTGTTTTTATGACTTGGCTATTGTAAATAATGCTGCAATGAACATAGTACAGATATCTTTTTGAGATAGTGATTTCATTTCCTATGAATATACACCCAGAAGTAGAACTGCTGGATTCTGTAATAGTTGTAGTTTTAATTTTTTGAGGAACCTCCATACAATTTTCCATAGTAGCCACACCAATTTACATTCCCACCAACGGTGTACACATCCTCACCAGCATTTGTTCGTCTCTTGTCTTTTTGCTAATAGCCATCCTAACAGGTGTGAGGTGATATCTCATGTGGTTTTAATTTGCATTTCCCTGATGATTCGTGATGTTGAGCACTTTTTCATGTTATCTGTCAGCCGTTCGTATGCCTTCTTTGGTAGAATGCCTATTCAGTTCCTCTGCCCATTTTTTAATCAGATTATTTGTGGGTTTTGCTGAATTTTTTGTGTTTATACATATTGTTCATGAACAGTAATGGACCAGGGATGATAAAACATGACATGCATACACATGCGTGCACATCTATTTAAAACTTCTTTTTAGAATATCTAGATAAATTATAATCTATCTGAAATACTGACAGTCTACATAAGTCAAAGCTTCATATATATTTGGACAATTTCTTGTGTGTTGAAATAAATCAAATTGAATTAAGAAAAATTATCCAATAAGATATTTTGATACATGTTACCACCCATAATGCATTTTGAAAATATCTAGAATTTTTAAGTAGCACAAACCTCAAACATTTTACCTGCTTAATTTTATAAGGTCTTACAGTTTTTATGAGGAAATTAGAAATATGTCATTTGTGCCCTCCACTCAAGTGTTTTATGGACTCCTTAACAATTCTGTAACCAGAATGTCTAAAGTTTCAGTTCGTGATGTGTTTGCTTAGTTGTATCTGTAAAAGAGCAATTTCCAGTTTTTCTCAGCATAATCTCCCATATAAGAAAAATCTTTTATACATCTTGCAGTTTATTGGATACAATTTCTATACCAGGACTAACTTACAATACTAGTTTTACCTTTTGTTTAGTAATTCAATCCATTGTCATCTGAGGCTTTCTCAATTTGTATAACAAGTTTCAAGACAAGTTTGCTCTAACGGTAGAAGGCTAAATATGAAAGCATATTTCAAATATGCTGCTAATAAGCACGGGTATTAAAATTGAAATAAACCAGGCTTCGTAATTATTTGCTATTCGATTTCCAATCAAGATTTTGAGATCACGAGCATAATCTGAGATTCCTTATTTCAACTACAGAGCAGATATATATCTATAGGAATTCTCAGAAGGCTTACTTCTGTCTGTTCAATCATATCTATTAAGTGGTGACTGCATCCTCGATTTTGATGCAAGCCAAATGACCTTTTCAATTTTGTGTACTCTCAAGATTTTGCTGAGAAAGAAAGAGATAGATCCTCTTGAATTGGATTTCCTGCTTCGGTTCACAGTTGAATATGCTTACAAGAGTCCTGTTGACTTCCTAACTAATCAGTCATGGAGCGCTATTAAGGTATGTTAGGAACATGATTTTTCAATTGCTAAATCTTGTTTCAAATCTCTGTTCTCTAAGATGTAGAAATGTAGTTTAAAAAATAACAGGTGATATACACCATTTCCATTGTAGATATATGCTATCTTTAATTTTTTGAAGAACTTCCCATACTCTTTTCCACAGTGGCTGCACCAATTTACATTTCCACAAACATCTACTAGTTTCCCTTTTCTTATTTGGAAGTAAAGGAACTTGTGACCTATTTATGGATGGGAAAGTTGTTAATAAATATGTATAATGTATAGGACCTTTGGTTAAAGTCGAGGAATATATTGGGTTGGCCAAAAGGTTCATTCGTTTTTTTCTGTAAATGGCTCTGGTAGCACTTAGTTGTCTTTAACTTCATTCAAAACCATTTTGTTAGATTGTATGTGACAGCTGTCATATCAGTGTGCATTTTAAAAAGAAGACTTATCGGGCTTCCCTGGTGGCGCAATGGTTAAGAATCTGCCTGCCAGTGCAGGAGACACGGGTTCGAGCCCTGGTCCTGGAAGATGCCACATGCCTCAGAGCTACTAAGTCCGTGCGCCACAACTACGGGGCATGCGCTGTAGAGCCCGTGAGCCACAACTACTGAAGCCTGTGTGCCTAGAGCTCGCGCTCTGCAACAAGAGAAGCCACCGCAATGAGAAGCCCGTGCACCGCAACAAAGAGTGGCTCCCGCTCACCGCAACTAGAGAAAGCCTGCTCGCAGCAACGAAGACCCAACGCAGTGAAAAATAAATAAATAAATTAATTAATTTTAAAAAAGACTTATCAGAATTGGTGAATCTGGGGCTTCCCTGGTGGCGCAGTGGTTGAGAATCCGCCTGCCAATGCAGGGGACACGGGTTCGAGCCCTGGTCCGGGAAGATCCCACATGCCGGAGAGCAACTAAGCCCGTGTGCCACAACTACTGAGCCTGTGCTCTAGAGCCCATGAGCCACGACTACTGAGCCTGTGCGCCACAACTACTGAATCCCACGTGCCTAGAGCCCGTGCTCTGCAACAAGAGAAGCCACCGCCATGAGAAGCCCACGCACCACAACAAAGAGTAGCTCCTGCTTGCCACAACTAAAGAAAGCCTGCGTGCAGCAATGAAGACCCAACAAAGCCAAAAGGAAATTAATTAATTATTCAAAATTGGTGAATTTTTGTGTAGCCATTTTAATATTAAAGTTGGAAGAAAAAAAGCAACATTTTCAGCATATTATGCTTTATTATTTCCAGAAAGGTAAAAATGCAACCGAAATGAAAAAAGAGATTTGTGCAGTGTATGGAGAAGGTGCTGTGACTGATCGAACGTGTCAAAAGTGGTTTGCAAAGTTGCATGCTGGAGATTTCTTGCTGGACGATGCTCCACAGTCGGGTAGACCAGTTGAAGTTGATAGTGATCAAATTGAGACATTAATTGAGGACAATCAACATTATACCACGTGGGAGATAGCTGACATACTCAAAATACCCAAATCAAGCGTTGAAAATCATTTGCACCAGCTTGGTTATGTTAATTGCTTTAATGTATGGGTTCTACATAAGTTAAGCAAAAAAAACCTTCTTGACCATATTTCCCCAAGCGATTCTCTTCTTAAACGTAATGAAAATGTTCCGTTTTTAAAACAAATTGTGACGGGTGGTGAAAAGTGGATACTGTACAGTAATGTGGAACGGAAGAGATCGTGGGGCAAGTGAAATGAGCCACCACCAACCATACCAAAGGCCGGTCTTACTTCATCCAAAGAAGGTGATGTGTATATGGTGGGATTGGAAGGGAGTGTCCTCTATTATGAGCTCCTTCCGGAAAACCAAACGATTAATTCCAACAGGTACTGCTCCCAATTAGACCAACTGAAAGCAGCACTCAATGAAAAGCATCCAGCATTAGTCAACAGGAAACGCATAATCTTCCATCAGGACAACGCAAGAACGCATGTTTCTCTGACGACCAGGCAAAAACTGTTACAGCTTGGCTGGGAAGTTCTGATTCATCAGCCGTATTCACCAGACATTGCACCTTCGGATTTCCATCTTTACAAAATTCTCTTAACGGAAAAATTTTCCATTCCCTGGAAGACTGTAAAAGGCACCTGGAACAGTTCTTTGTTGAAAAAGATAAGAGTTTTGGGAAGATGGAATTATGAAGTTGCCTGAAAAATGGCAGAAGGTAATAGAACAAAAGGGTGAATACGTTGTTCAATAAAGTTCTTGGTGAAAATGAAAAATGTGTCCTTTATTTTTACTTAAAAAACAAAGGCACTTTTTGGTCAACCCAATGAATAATCTTTTTTCAGTTGACCTGCATCTAGTTTCTTTATTTTGTTTTCTTTTTTATAATATTTCTCTGCTTTTTCAAAATAGTTTTGTTAATTTATACAGCAATATAATAATTTACTGTAATTGTAAAATGTTTAAGCAGAGCAGAATGCTGTAGAGGAAAAAGTGGTAGTATTCTTCAACCCCAGTCATCAATCCTTATTCCATTTTTCTGTTAGAAGATCCTATTATTAAAAGTTTATTCTCTGAGGCTCTGGAATTCCTCAGAGATGCTCATCATAAGCTAAGTTTCACCCTACTCTTTTTTTCTAAAGCAGAAACATTTCTATGTATTAAAAATAACTATGTTCTTCCTTATTTTTATAGTGCGTTTAGATTTTTTTAAATATTGGTTTGTCTGCGTGGGCTCTTCGCCGCAGCGCACGGGCTTCTCTCTAGTTGTGGCGTGCGGGTTTTCTCTTCTCAAGTTGTGGCGCACGGGCTCCAGGACACGTGGGCTCTGTAGTTTGCGGTAAGCAGGCTCAGTGGCCCCGTGGTATGTAGGATCTTAGTTCCCCGACCAGGGGTTGAACCTGCGTCCCCTGCATCGGAAGGCAGATTCTTTACCGCTGGACCACCAGGGAAGTCCCCTAGGGTTTTTTTTTTTTTTTGCGGTACGCGGGCTTCTCACTGTTGTGGCCTCTCCCATTGCGGAGCACAGGCTCCAGACGTGAAGGCTCAGCGGCCATGGCTCACGGGCCCAGCCGCTCCGCGGCATGTGGGATCTTCCCGGACCGGGGTATGAACCCGTATCCCCTGCATGGGCAGGTGGACTCTCAACCACTGCGCCACCAGGGAAGCTCTAGGTTTTATTTTTTAATAGCATTTTTAATTAGATTATTACTTTAGAATTACAAGTTCAAGTTCAGTTGTGTATCAGTCAGGCTCTCGGCAGAAAACAAATGGCACATGAAAGTGTGATTTTTAAGAAAAGTTGAACAAAGAGTATATCTTTATAATATGGGAATAAAGATGAGGGGACAAACCAGGGATGGGGATGGGAAAAGGTAGAAAAGGGGCAGTTACTGAAACTACTGAGAAATGAAGTTATGGGAGAGAGCCTACCTTTGGAACCTGTGGCATTCTGTAAAGAAACATAGCCGCTGCCAAACTATGTCACCACAGGAAAGAGCTGGGGAAGAAATACCCTCGCCTCTCTTCTCCAGCCCTTTTGCCAGTGGTTCCTATTGGTCAAACCCAACCAGGCCAGAGAATCAGGGAGCTTTGTTCAAGCCATCCTTAGCAATCGCCCTCTTTGCAGGGCAGGAAAGGGTACAGAGTAAATCTAGAGAGGAAACAAACACTATCCAGCACAAGTTACTTACACAGGGTTTGATACATTCATCTTTATGTCAAACTCAAAGCTATTCTACACCCCATTCCCATCTGTTCCCCTACTGTATTACAGGCAATAGCCCTCATGGAAGAGTTCCAAGGCCTAGACCGAGATGTGGAAGGATCAGCGAAGCAGTGGAAGAAGTGGGCAGAATCCGAGTGTCCAGAAAAAGAAAAGTTACCACAAGGGTGGAAGAAGAAAAGTTTAATACAGAAGCTGATTATTTTGAGAGCAGTGCGCCCTGACAGAATGACACATGCTCTCAGGTGGGCGCAGTTAGCACTTCGGGAAATGCAAGTTAACCTAGAGGACACTTTGTCTTAAGGACTAGAAGTATCTGGTGGACGTGTCTATGGTTCATGTTCATGAAAAGTGATTTCTGCAGAAATTTTTATACTGCAATCACTACTTGTGTTCAAATCTGCTAACATTGAACAGTGTGCTAGTCTGTCGGCAGACTGAACGTATTCTTCCTGAAAAGCTTAATTCTGAAAGCAATAGGGGAAACAGGGAACCTATGGAAATATTCTAGGAAGAGAGCTGGCAGAGTTCAGAGGCCAGGAACGTGCATTACCCAAGTGTGATTCCCCTTGTTTATATTTAGAGCGGCCCTTTGGCTCCAGAGATTTTGCACATCAAACAAAAAATGAATGCCTTTCGTGGATTCACTCATAGTCCTATAACTTTACAACCAACAGGATTTAAAAGCAGAAATGCCTGCCTACCTCTTGGTTTAAGTGTCCCTTTCCTTTGCCCTTTTGGCTCCTAAATGGTAATACGGTGCTTAATTCTAATTTGAATTCAACAGTCAAAGAGTTCCCAGGTTCCTTCCCTAGCGAGCTGCTTTTTTGTCAGCAGCATTCACTAGCCTCAGGTTTTCTTCCTTGGCTTTGTCTGTTCAGCCTATTTTCCCTTTGCAGAAGCCCCCGCCACACCCTACTTTACAAGTTAATTCTGTTTAGTCGTCCTTACTTTCTGCTAAATCTGATGCTGCTGGCAAATAATCCCTGCTTAATTGAGCTTCCCTGTGTTAGAAACACCCCAAAAAGCATTTGTATATTCATGAGAAGCCCAACAGGCTGGAAAATTGCACTGTGGCAAATCTAATGAACTGTTAATAAGTAACGGGGGCTCTGGCAGGGGATTTGGGGGATACAAAGCCATATGCAGGCTTTGGATGGTTCTCAGAGGAGAGTCTCGGTAGACCCCCAAAATGGAAGGTAGGCTTCTGATTTTCAGAGCTTCTAAAGCAGGGAGGGATTTCACGGACTCAACTGCATAAATCTAGTGTGGGTTCGTATTGTCATTCTTACAAAACATCTCGTGTAATAAACATAGTTTGCTTCCTTCCCGTGCCTGTGGTTTAAGCTGATTCACGCTGTGACACATTTCAAGGTCAGAGGCACTGATCCTCTCTTTGGCATTATTCTTTTTACAGGAATTTCGTGGAGGAAAAACTGGGTACGAAGTATGTGGAGAGAACCAGATTGGACTTAGTTAAAGCATTTGAAGAAAGCAGCCCAGCCACCCCAGTATTCTTCATCCTCTCCCCAGGGGTAGATGCCCTTAAAGACCTAGAGATCCTCGGTGAGTGGCCGGGAGGCTGGCCACCCAGCCCTGCCTCTCACCCGTCGCCAACGCAGCCTTCCTTTCAGCTCATAGTTATCTTAGTTGCTTTTTTCTTTTCTTTCTCATTTGTTGGAGATTGAGTGTATGGAAAATGTAAGGTTAATAACACTGTAGTCTGGAGAAATGTTTAAATGGAACATTCCTCCGGTTGGCATAATGCAAGTTTCTTTTGTACTGTTCTCCACCTTTTGACTAGATGAGGGCCAGAGGGCAATTTTCTCCATGCTCTTGTAATCTTGTGCGCCCTGTGACTAAATAATGGTCATTAGAGCAAGCCTATTTGATTGTGAAAGGCACTGTCGCTTTGTGCTTTGGATTACTATCCCCCACGACCTGCACGGAGAATTCCAGGTTAATAGAGCTGTGACCTGACTGTGCGGGATTCAAGCACAGCTTCACAAGGTGAGGGGCTCCTGCATTTACCCAATGAGCCAATCCGGTCAAAAAATGATGTGATATCTACCCCATGTTGCTCCTTTTCATGAGGGCAATGCTTTGCTACTCCTGCAAGAGTTTGTAAAGCTGGGTAACAATGCTTGCCATCTATCAAAATGTCAAAAGCTTTATTACCACAAAACCAGAGGAACTGATTTCCATAGGTTTTGCTAATGCTTGTGAGGAGGCAGCTGTTGAGAGCTTGAAATCATGCTTGTTGAAACGACAGAGGTTCAGTTTGGATTCTTCAGGAAAGTGACCTGGAAGGTGGCGGCAGTAACCACAGATGGACATCCGACCACAGGATTTCAGACTCTTCTCACCTCTCCTTGGTTCACTTTTCCTCTCGCCATGTTGTGTCCTCCCACAGGCAGAAGACTTGGGTTTACAACTGACTCGGGAAAATTCCACAATGTGTCTTTAGGACAAGGTCAGGAGATGGTGGCAGAAATGGCCCTGGAGAAAGCTTCCCGAGGAGGACACTGGGTCATACTCCAAGTGAGTAATTACGTTTTCCTGAAAACACTGGGAGTGAACACGGACGGGCAGTGCAGAGCACCCCTGCCCAGCGGGAATGAGCCTTTCACACAGCACACGGTGATCTGCTGCTGGGGGGCATGGCGTTCTCTCAGCAGTAATGACACCTCCAAGGGTGACAAGGAGCTCTGCTGACAAGGATGACTACCATTTTTTGAGGGATTTTCTAGCCATTGTGCTTGAAAATTTTAAATATTATAGGGAGCCCCATCGTTCTCCTGACTTACGGATATCTGGAACACTCCAATAGTGCTTGAGGACAGACTGGCTCGTATGGAATACTAAGACGGTTGTCACAGTATCTCTCATTTGCATGTGGCTTTAAAGTTGACACAGTGTTTTTTCATATCTCATTATGTCACGTAACTCTGACTGCCCGTAACTAGTTGTGTCTTATTCCCTTTGCTTATAAATTAAGGGGTTGAGTACTTGGTCCCTTTCGCCTTTCTAGGGCTCACATTTTATGGGTCTATGATTCTACAATCCAGTGTCCTTTGGGGTGGTTCCCTTCACTGGGGATTCTAGTGTCGACCAAAAAAAAAAAAAACAAAAAAAAACCGGACAACGTGAGAGCTGTGAATTCAGTTTTATTTGGGACTTAATGAGGACCGTAGCCTGGGAGACAGCCTCTCAGCTCTGAGGAACTGATCCGAAGAGGTAGCAGGGGAGAGGTCAGTATCTATGTGATTCTGGTGAAGGGGGTACATGCAGTCAGGCACACATCTCGGCTGAAGGTTGCTGCTAGCCACGAGGAGCAGATGTTTCCATTCATGATTTTAGTGCTCTTCTAGGTATGAGAAGATGCAAGGAATTGAGCTCATAAAATTTTCTCCCGAAAATATCTAACTATCTGAAGGCCTGTTCTACCAGATTTTCCCAGAACACAGAACGCCTCATTCCTGATCTCTGCCCTGAACTCCTTTCAGGGTGTGTTGAAAGTCAGCCACTGCAGTGGCTAGTGCCTTTGTTCATATAGAACCAGATGGCGAGTGACATTTTTTAGTTTGTACTAGCAAGAATCCGGGCACCAGTGGAGCCCAGGCAAGCTTTAGGGGGCACCTAGGGGCCGAGCGAACTCCAAGCTCACTCCTTCCTCAGCAGGGTGCACCAGCTGTCTCAGCAGGTCTGGAAATGGCCATTTGACTTGCAGCACAGTGATCCCAAAGGTTCTTACTTATATGTCAGGCTCTTTACTAGGCAACTTGTAGGATACATTATCTCTAATCATCACAGCAAGGTTGCAAGGGGAGGTATTGTCATCCCATTATAAAGGTGAGAAAACTGAGCCTCAGAGTGGTTTGGAGGGCCTCAGGCCACACAGCAGGAAAGTGGCAGAGTCTGTCCGCCAGCAGGCGACGTTCTTTCCGCTAGCCCACACTGCCACCCTCATGCAAATATGACATTGGCCTTCCTTAATGTCTCCAGTATCTGGGGTTGATGCATTCTGCGTTTCTGCTTGAAATAAAATTGGATTCACTGAGAAACTGCCCGGTGTCCAAGAAGAATATAACCTTCTGGGAGAGTAAAACCTACTGCTTAGATGAGACTTCAGTATGGGGACTTGGGATGGTGTGTCCCTTCTGAGCCTCACAGAGTCAGACGGGTAACAGTGGAGGTTTTGTTTTTCCAGAGATAGCAGTTGTTGCTGGGTCCGTTGGGTAGATGCTGAGCTCTCCCCACAAAAGAGAACGTACTTTGTGAGTTCTCATGCATCCGGCGGCTCAGACTGGAGAGAAACTGGGAGGGGTGCAGTCCTCCTCAAGAGAACATAGTGGTCAAAGTAAAATGTTTCTGTTATTTTTATATCTATGCTGCGCTACCCGTCGCCCCCCCCCCCAAAAAAAAAGAAATGCAAGTTGTAAGTTTTACCCTTAAAAAACGTCTCAAAAGACCTTATTTGGTGTAGGATCTCCTTTTGGGTATCTATTTTAGACCTTTGATTTTTGTTTCCAGTGGTAAGCCGGTAACTTAGAATGTAACTTTCACTAGTTCTCTCCACACATGGAATAATTGGAGAGGAGAGACTATCCCAGGCTTTTTGGCAGCTTCTGAAAGTTTCTAGGATACATTTGATTGGCAGTTAAAAGAGAAGCATTCTTTGACGAGTGAGAAGCCCAGCATAATAGGAACTTGTTATATTGTTTGTAATTTACATTAAATTCTGTCAGCGTAGGCAGATGATGTGTATGCACATGTTAATGAGTTCCTAACCAAACTCTGCGCTGGTCAATTACTATGATCAGAGATAGCCCCTCTAAGGATATTTAGTTGGCGTTTTATCAGAAACCCACACTCCAGAGAAAACTATCGCTAAGGTAGCAGACTGGCACGGTCTTTGTCTCAGAGGCACACCAGATGATTTGTGAATTAATATAATGGAAAAAAATCATTTTTCATGGGCAACATGGGTGGTTTTCAAGATACGTGTATTGGCTAAAAATGTCGCACAAACACTGCTATCCTTGGACAAATGGCCGCAAGAATCTAGCCAGTCTCAAAGCCAGTATCCTCGAGAATGGTTCCCAGGCTGGATTCCAGAGAATGCCAGTGTACAACGATGGCTCACTTGGAGATTTTTCTATTCCCTGACTCCAAAGTCACTGTTAAAATATTTTTACGTTTGTTTCATATACTAATGAGTAGGAGTTTGAGTAGAGGAGATTTCCGTCAGTAACAATGAAGTAGGGGATCAGGTGCATTTCTAGCCTTTAGTTTTTATACTTGATTAAACTAACCCAGATAAGTCTTAGTAATTGAGTTTGAACTGTAACAAAGAAAAGTATCAAGAACTCCATCTCAGAAGTGATTGGCGGGTGTTAGAAGTAGGTGAGTGTTAGAAGGAGATTTTGTTTTACAAAGGCAAACTGTAGTGATTTGGAGCACTTAAAGTGTTCAGTGTTCAATTCTGACTTGGTTTATTTTTTTTCCCTAATGCGCTAGTAAAGGAAACTTTAAACCGTGGTTCTGTGAGTTTCCAACTCATTCATGTACAGGAGAATGTTGTAATCCTATAATTTAAGTAATGTACTTCAGTCTCACAGGAATTCTAAACCACACTGTTTTTCAGAATGTCCATTTGGTAGCCAAGTGGCTTGGAACCTTGGAGAAACTCCTTGAAAGATTCAGCCAGGGAAGCCACAGAGATTACAGGGTTTTCATGAGTGCTGAGTCTGCACCTACACCAAATGAACATGTCATCCCTCCAGGACTCCTGGAAAATTCCATCAAGATTACTAATGAGCCCCCCACAGGAATGCTGGCCAATTTGCATGCTGCACTCGACAACTTTGATCAGGTAAGAATGCAGAAGCAGCCTGGTCTGACACTGAAGTCCAGGTCTTCTCACAAGACTGTGAGACCTAAAACCACAGCCACACGTGTAACAAGAATGAACCACGTACCTTTCTGAGGAGCTTGCTTATTGAAGACAAACATGGCAGACTAGTATCTCTAAAACCATAGAAAGAGAAAAAGCCATTGTTCTTATTGACGTCGTTGAGAAGATTGATGACGCTGATGATGACGTGGCAGGAGTTTTAGTATACGACTTAATATTTTGATCTGGTTTTGATATTAGTCAATTTAAAGCCCTTCTTTTTAGATTATATCCATCCTGCCTTCAGATTTACATTTTCATGTCCTTCCAAAATAAAACAAATAAATTAGTACCTTTATAAATTAATGACAGTTCTATTACCATTAGTCTGCTTGTTCAAATTACCACATCTGTCTGTGTCATAATCAAGTCTGTCAGTTTCCTTTGTTGCTATTTCTCTGAGCTCCCATTCCTTCCTCTAATTTCTTAGAAATCCTTGATAAACAGCATTCTTATTAGGAGAAGTAGAATAAGCCCAAAAGAGGAAACGCGTATGATGTGGTGATAAATATTCAGCCTCCTGTTAGAAATATTATTATCCTCTATGAAACATGCCCACATGCTTAACTTTTTCTCTAGGTCCCTCTGGGCTAAGATGAGAAAACCAACATTATGAAGGCATTAAAATAATTGGCCACCTAAGAATATAGTTTTGAAGAATACAGTTAATTGCTCAATTCAATAATTGAGTAGTTTGTGCCTGTTTACCCAATGGGCTGTGTAAACAAAAGGCACTCAAAAACTCTGTTGAGTCTGTTACATGTTTGAAGTATCCTTTTTTGCAAACTAAGACAGGCATGTATTTTATCTTCCCTCAATTTATAATTCCTGGCCATCTGTGACATTCTCAAGCTCTCTCTCTCAAAGTAAGTACAAAAGAGGAGTTTGACGTATTTAAATAGGATTTATCCAACTTCCCAGAACAATTGTCTTTATTTGTGAAAAGTGAGCAGTTCATGAGTAAACAGGCTTCAGCCCAGTTGTCCTTCAGCTTTTTTTTGGTAAGCATCTCTCTGATAATCTGATAAAACTATGGATACTCTCCCCAGGGAAATGCACACTAAAAAAACATTGTTGCATACAATCATAGGGATGACCAGATCCCCCAAAGCCTATGCATGAATTCCTTCCCCAGTTAAGAACAGCATGTTCTAGTTTACTTATGAAAGTATCAGGGTTTTTTTTTTTTTTACTGCTTCTTAGAAAACCCCTTACAATAATTGGTTACATTTATTGAAAAGGGTCTTAAGAACTTCAGGAGGGAATATTTCTTATCTACTGGAAAGGCTCTGAAATATTAAGATTAAATTTGTTCATAAGTAGCAAAAGCAAAGCTAGTCAATGTGATTCACTAAATAAACTTTCCATCAAACCTATTCTAGCCCAAACCTGAGATTTTAAAGCTTTGTGACCACCTAGAGGGGTGGGATAGGGAGGTTGGGAGGGAGACGCAAGAAGGAGGAGATATGGGGATATATGTATATGTATAGCTGATTCACTTTGTTATAAAGCAGAAACTAACACACACCATTGTAAAGCAATTATACACCAATAAAGATGTTTAAAAAAAAAGATTCTAAAGAAAATCTAAAAATTTTAAGTCTTTTATGAATGCTGAACTGTTATTATGTTAGAAAAAAATGTGGGTTTTATTCAGATTATGTAATTCAAGGGTACTAGCCTGTGCTCCCTGGCTATCTGTGTATAGGTTTCTAGAACCCTTTTATCAGTTAGAATTATGAAGGAAGTACAAAACAACAGTGGCTTAAACAAGGTTAAAAAAGGTATTTCTGCCACATGAGAATTCAGGAGCTAGGTCATTCAGAGCTCCTTTGTGTCACCACAGAGTTGTCATCAACCCAGTTTGCTTACATTTCACCATTTCTAGGATGGGCTTGCCATGGTCCCAAGTGGCAGTGAGGGTGGCAGCTCCCATAGCTGTGTTCCAGAAAGTAGGATGAGAGAAGGAACAAAGAAGATGACAAAGGGACCATGTTTGCTTTCTTGTAAAGATTCATTCTGCAAGTTAATACACAATACTTCTTTCAACTTATTGGTCAGACTAATTCACACTGCATTACCTAACTGCAAGAGAGGCTGGAAAAGTAAATCTATCTTGGGCAGTGTATGCCCAGCTAAAAGTCAGCAGGAAGGCACTTTAGGGCGGGCAGATAGTGGTCTCCATCACAGACCTCCTCCTCTCCCAAGTCTCCTTGTATCATCCTGGATGTTCTGTGTCACTGCCGTGGCCCTATCTTGTTGAAGCCTGTGACGTGGACAGAGGGTGATGAATGCCATCTACCTTGGTTCTCATTTGGGTTAGGTAAATGGGTCCCAGTTGCTCTTATTGCCTGGCTGCCCTTCTTGGATGAGAAAAGCACCTAAGGGATCTAGACAAGTTAACTGTTCTGTTTAGGTATTTTCATTTTTCATGCTTTGATTTTCAAGTCAAATTAAATCTGTGTTCTTAATCTTCTCCCCAAGTCAGAATTTATCCTCAAATTTTGACATGTGTATTCACAGCGAACAAAGTGCATTTGATATTGATCCTTTATTATCTTGAACATTCTAGAATATTTATGTAAATATGATCAGTAAGTGACCAAGATGTAAAGAACCTTTTCTTTAGGATGCTGCCTACCTAACCCTCTTTCATCTCAGTAGCACTGCCTCTTGAAGATGTCATAAATGTTTGGGCTCCCTGCATCCCCAGATAACCAGATTTTTGAAGCAAGAATGTAAATTTCTTTTTCTGTAAGATTTGCAGCAGAAACAAATAATGGTAATTGTGCATGTAAAATCGGCATCTGTGTGCATGCAACACTGTTATGTGTGTGTGGATGCCTGTTCTCTGTTCACAATGCTGTTTGTATATTTTCTGATACAAACACTTGATCACTTGCTTTGTAAAAATACAGTTGACCTGAAGTGTAGAATGTTAGGCAGACTCATATTTTTCTTAGGAATGCCTGATTCACATTTTCTTCTCATGTCATTTATATTATCAGAGCGTAATGAAATGGGCATTGACTTACGATTTTGGTTTTTGTTAGCAGTGAGGCTAAAATTAGGTCAGTTATATGAAGTATATAGACGGAAGTAATGTACTAACTGTAGTACTTGGGTTTTCCGTGGACTATATGTAATTCAGGGAGGGTGTTAGGTGACTTGTTGGATCATAAAATTTTGTCACTTCCATTTGGTCTCCTAGAAATGTCTTCCTTTTAAAAGCAATGTATTTTTATATCCTTCAACATTAATTCCACTTACATGGTTTCTCTTTTCTTCTTTCACAAGCTTGCCCTTTACTTGAGGTTTAGCTGTGGAGAAGTTATTTGTAATGACTGTATATTTTTGAGCCCCAGAAATTTCCTAGAAGTGGCCTAGTCATTGAGAATAGCCTAGTGATTCAGTTGGGTCAGCAGTGTATGTGGCCTGGCCAATTCTAGAACTGTATTTGGTGGTAACCCTGGATTCTGATGACAGCGATAGAGAAAGAAACGAAAATGCTCTTCTGGTCCTGGACCAAGAGAACAAATCTAGGCTTGGTTTAGACTTTTACTGAAAGGCCTCTGGGAGGCCAGATCTGAGCTCCCACCCCAAAAGGGCTAAACATATTTTGTATTATAGATGCCCACATTGTCAGATCCATTCAAATGTAGACCGGGTGTAATTTGACCGTTTTAAAGGACAAGGCAGGAAGGTGCTGTTTTGGCCTCACCTTCCTCCGCTGCCCACCATCAGTTGAAGGAGCCATCCTCCGTTTTTCCTTGTTTGCCTCACAGGACTGCCAGATTTGAGAATGGGTAAAGTACTACCCTTAAGACACAGATGGCTGTTTTTCACCTTTTAATTTTATGGCTTTGGGGGCCATAACCGTATCAGTGTAGCATACCAGGTTTCCCTCTGCATTTGCAAAAAAATCATCTTACGGATCTACTCTACAGGACATATGTTTTCCAATCTTCCATATGCTGTTCTGTTATTCCAACAGTGAGTTTTATTTTCAGCTCATTGGAAGAAGACCATTTGTCGTGGTGGTTGTATCAGTCAAGGGACAGTACAAAATTATAGTGATTCATACAAGATAATCTCTCACACGTAATTGGCAGCTCTGGTGCATGAGATCAGCCACACACCCAAGCTTGTGGTGCCTCCACCGTACCTAACTCCCAGCTTCCAAGTCGTCCAGTCATCGTCATTTGTAGCTCATAGGAAAGGGAAAAGAACGACAACCAGACCAAGCAATTTCCCTTTACGCAAGTGACGTGAAAGTTGCATACGTCACTTCTGCTCAAACTCTGTTGGCAAAAACTTGGTCATGTGGCACATCTGGCTTCAAGAGGGGCTGGGAGATTGCTTTTTGATGAGTGGCTGTGTGCCCAGATAATCAGTATTACTATGGAACCAGGAGGAATGGAGAATTGGCATTAAGTTATATTCCGCTACAGTGATGAAATTAAGATGATGGCCTTTTGTCAAACAGATTGTACAAGAACATTTTTGCAGGGGAAATTGATGTCAGGCATTATTACCACTGGCAAAATGAATTGTCTCATTTTCTAGTGAAACAGAAGAATAATTGAAGCAAAATAAAAGCATTCCTCTTAAATCAACAGACTGGCAAATGCCAGTCTTCTCTTATGCTCTCCTAGCTTAAAACTGCATGTTACCTCTGTCCTAGGTCTCCCTCAAAGTCCTCTGCAAGATGATTGAAAACTCAGACCCTTGCCCTTGGAAACCATATGGATGCATGATCAAACATTCTTTCTTTTCTCCCAGGATACACTTGAAGTGTGCTCCAAGGGGCAGGAGTTTAAAAGCATTCTCTTCTCTCTGTGCTACTTCCATGCCTGTGTTGCTGGGAGACTGAGGTTTGGCCCCCAGGGCTGGAGCCGCTGCTATCCGTTCAATTCTGGAGACCTCACCATCTGCGCCAACGTCCTCTGCAACTACTTAGAGGCAAACCCTAACGTAAGTGCCAGTGGCCAGATAACCTCTTCCGAGGAGTGTACTGAATCTGTCAGTCTTTGGGCACTATCAAAGTGGACCATAATTTCTCTTTCGAAGCTATTATTGAAATAGCTGACACTACATATGCATCCTCTGCCAAGTGTGAGGTTTTACAACAGTGGATGCTCGAACTTTATGAGATGGGTCAAGCCGGTTCTACATCAGCAGCTTAGTGCAAAAAAAAAAAAAAAAATGTCCTTCATTATGTTAACAAAAACAGTGGTTTACATGTGCATGTATGCCAGATTCATTAGGCAGGTAATGAAGCATTTGCACAAATGTAATTACATACAGCAATTCTGACAGTTCATAACATTGCATTAATAATCACTACAATTAGTTCTGATGATGGAAGCAATTTACAGCACGTCACATGTATAAATAATGGTGCATTTCCTGCATATGTCATTATTATGTATTAAGGATGCCACCTTGTTGTGACTTTTTCAGTAATGTTCCCC
Organism: Delphinus delphis; assembly: GCF_949987515.2. Taxonomy (NCBI): domain Eukaryota; kingdom Metazoa; phylum Chordata; class Mammalia; order Artiodactyla; family Delphinidae; genus Delphinus; species Delphinus delphis. The sequence goes on along the minus strand of NC_082691.1, from coordinate 33,597,571 downwards.
TTGATTTGAAGTTAAAGGTAGATGAATGATTTTATTTCATAGCTAAAATGTGTTCTACAGATGGGAACGGGAATGCTTCATCAAGAACATTTGTGTAAACTCTTATAAACTCAGTGACTGGATTTCAAGAAGGATGAATCATTTGTAAGGATATTCTGGCTTAGTCCTCATAAGGGAAACTTTTTCCATTAAGTTAAATCTGTTAAAATCGAGGTATGTTTGTCAGAACCAACCAGGCATGGTGCTTTAGGCCACACTTTCTATTAAAGGGCCTTTAAAACCATTCAACCATGTTTCTATGTATAAATGGTTCTTTTTTGTTCTTTTGGTAATTATTGTTATCAAAGTTTTCTCAAGCTTTGAAGATGGTTTGACTACTATCTGAATATGTACACTTTGTACATAACATGGGTGTGTTCTCCCAAGGAACACATTTTGAATAAGTTGTATCCAAGATAAATGGCTTTAATATGGTATGTGATGATCACTGTTCCATATCTAGCATTTTTTTAAATTTATGAAATTCACTTTGAGCATACTTTGACCATTCTAATAAATACTATTTTGTGTTGGTCTTAGCACATTTTGTTTAAAATGTTGCAGGTAGAATTGACTGTTATAATAGTTCTGGAGAGTTCTGGGTAGAAAATGAAATAGACCACTGAGGACTTTTATTCAAGTCCTTCATTACTGTCCCAGGAGGCTGAGGCCAGGAATATTATCCTGTTTCAGCTGGACCCTGTACACAGTTGAGGTAGGAATGAAGGGGAGCAAGAGAGGGGTTGACTCATGTTTCTCTCCGGCTCTCACATCCCAAGGCTCGGCAACACCAGCTGGCCGATTGAATCGTGCTATGTCCTGCTGCTTCTCCCACGGGTGTTCCAGCATCAAGACAGCTTTAGGTTTTAAACACACGCTCTTGTGTCTTAGATGTCTTGACCCAAGTCATTCACCACACATCACATCACGAAGCAAGTTAGTTAGATCTGGGAATTAGGTTGACGTGCCCACATAGTTTGGTTGTACAAGATGCCCTTTTCCGGAAGGTATATGTATAAACTGGGAAGTAGGCAGATGATAGATGATATTTCGAGTCATGAGATTAGATGAGATCATCAAGGTTACAGAGTATAACTGAGAGATCTAAAGATTACGTCTTAGGGAATGCCAACGTTTAACTGTTGTAAGAACTTTGATATTTTTCCATATGAATTTCGTAAGTCTCACCATACGGAAATTCTTGAATGTCAAGGTTGGAAGGCTTTAATTGAAAACATCATTTGGTTGTTTACATTTAAGGTTGGGGATGGGGCTATGTAACGTCTGACTTTGGTTTTACAAAGCCTAGAGGGAATAGGAAGAAAAATTGTTTTTCTGTAGCAGTACCTTTCTCCCACCCTGTGGAGTACAGTTTGGGGGACATGCCCAAGAAGACCTTTACTGAGTAACAACAAGTTCAGATTTTTATCAGGCTGTACCACTGTGCCAAGGGAAGGGTTACAAAAAAAAAAAAAAAAAGTATTTGTAAAAAAACAAAGATTTGTGGGAAGAAAATCAATTATTGAGAAGAATAGATCCCTAGCTGATTAAAATCTTGAGGGAGCTATATATCAGATAATAATGTATAGCAGGCATTAATTAAATGTGATCAGAGAAATAAAGTTAAGAGGTCTCTGTTTCCCATCCATTTCTGTTCTATGCGAGGTAGTCCATGGCATGGCTGAGAGAGCATGGTACAGTGTAGCCACTTTAATTTTTCATTCACATCAAAGTGGCTTAAAAGGAAGACGTTCATTTATTCAAATTATTCAAATTCAAATAAAGTTGTAGCCAAGTACGTTGGAATAGTTGAAGCAATTTTACTTGTTCTGTCACATCATGCAACAAATGAAGGCTATAATTAAGTTTTTACTTGAACTGCTGGGAGGCAGTATACTGCCCCCGAGGGTATAAAGGTTTCTGTCTAGAAAGGCTTCATCACAAACTGGCATGTTTTGCAAACCCAGAGGAAGCTAAAGGGTAGCAAAGAGGGGCTTCAAACCCTGCGAAGCCAAATAAAGAGGAGATACGGTGATTCCTTGAATAAAACATACTACAGTCATTAGTTACAGCACTTGGAACAGTCATGGAGGCCAGTCATGCCATAGACCGAGCCCTCAAATCAATCTGTGGCAAATGGCTTGGTTTGCCTGGACTTTTGGAAGGTGATGGAATTCTAAGTAACACCCCAAATTCAAATTGTGTAGGTTTTTCTTTCTTTTCCCTGATTTAGATCATAAAACCTGGTATAAATCAGATCATAAAAATGTCATCCCTCAGAGGTCCTAGGAACCAACACCCTCTTGTGGTTTTTAGATGAGGTTCTGAATGTGTAAACCTTAACTGCATAACATGTTCTAGGAATAATCTGGTTTGCTTTAAAATCTTCATTAAAAGCTCCGCTTCATTAAAAGCTCACTGAGTGTATTAAAACACACTGAAAATAATTCTCAGCCAATTCAATCCTGGCAATTCAGACAATTCCTGAACCTCTTTTAAATGCTCCTGTAGGTGGGGGCTTGTAGAGAGGCACTTGCTGCTGACTGACTGTTCGGAGGCAGGTGCCCCGAACCCGGAAGTGAACGTTGGCATGATTCCCCTCTCCTCTCCCGCCAGGTCCCATGGGAAGACCTCCGTTACCTCTTTGGTGAGATCATGTACGGGGGCCACATCACAGATGACTGGGATCGCAAACTGTGTCGGGTGTATTTAGAAGAATTCATGAATCCCTCTCTGGTAAGACATTTCTTAAGTCATTTCATAGAGGAGAAAGTTCTAGTAAGATTCTTTTTTAACTTTTTATTTTATATCGGAGTAGAGCTGATTGACAATGGTGTGTTCGTTTCAGGTGTACAGCCCTGTGATTCAGTTATACATACACGTTATCTGTTCTTTTCAAAATTCTTTTCCCGTTTAGGTTGTTACATCATATTGAGAGGAGTTCCCTGCGCTATACAGTAGATCCTTGTTGGTTATCCATTTTAAATATAGCGTTGTGTGCGTTCCAATCCCCTAACTATCCCTTCCGCCCACCCTTCCCCCCCGGTAACCAAAAGTCCGTTCTCTAAGTCTGTGAGTCAGTTTCTGTTTTGTAAATAAGTTCATTTGTATCCCTTTTTTTTTTTTTTTAGATTCTGCATATAAGCGATA